>NW_024369251.1:0-9707 GCF_014805655.1 Passer montanus
TTTCCTGATTTTCCCTGGAATTTCTCCTCCTTTCCCACTTTTCTTCCTCCTTTTTTCATTTCCTTCCCTTCCCAAAAAATCCCTTTTTTTCCTGATTTTTTTTTCAATTTTTCCTGATTTTTAAAAATTTTTCCTGATTTTTTTTCAAATTTTCCCCCATTTTTTCAAAATTTTTCCTCCTTTATTTTTAATTTTTCTGGATTTTTTTTCAAATTTTCCTGATTTTTTCAAAATTTTCCTCTTTTAAAAAAATTTTCCTGATTTTTAAAAATTGTTCCTGATTTTTTTCAAATTTTCCTCTTTTTTTTCAAATTTTTCCTGATTTTCCCTCATTTTTTCATGATTTATTTTCAAGTTTTTCTTGATTTATTTTAATTTTTCCTCATTTTTAAAATAATTTTCCTGATTTATTTTCATTTTTCCTAATTTTTTTTTAAATTTTCCTGATTTTTTCAATTTTTTTCTGATCTTCCTTTAAAATGTTCCTGATTTTCTTCATTTTTCCCTATTTTTTCATTTTTTCCTACTTTTTTCATTTTTTCCTAATTTTCTAAATTTTTTTCTGATTTTTTTCAGTTTTTTCCTGATTTATTTCCAAATTTTTCCCAAATTTTTTTCTATTTTTTCAATTTTTTCATTATTTTTTCTAATTTTTCCTGATTATATATCTAACTTTTCCCCATTTTCTTCTGATTTTTTAATTTTTTTCCTTTTTCTAAAACTTTTTTCCTATTTTTTTCTAAATTCTCATTTCTTTTATTTCTCCCTAAATTTTTCTTTTTTTTTTTCTTTTTTCCTCTGATTTCTTTTCAATTTTTTCCCACTTTTATTCCAATTTTTCCCTGATATTTTCTTTATTTTCTTTACTTTTCCCCCCCCTTTTTTTCCTTTTATTTCTAATTTTCCTTTTCCCCCATTTTTTTAATTTTCTCCCTTTTTTTTTTTCATTTTTTCCCCACTTTTTTCATTTTTTCCTCCCCTTTTTAATCTTTTATTCCCCCCTTTAATTTCATTTTTATTTCCCTTTAAAATTCCATTTTCATTTTCTTCCTTTTCCCTTTTTTAATTTGAATTTCTCCTTCAAAATTCCCTTTTTTTTCTCATTTTTCCCCCATTTTTTCTCCATTTTTTCCTCAGTTTAAGTAGAAATTGACACAAATTGGGACTTTAAAATTCAAAATTTTTAAAGGTTTAGGTGGAAATTGACGGAAATTAGAATTTTTTTAATTCGTTTTTTTAAGATTTAAGTTGAAACGGAGAGAAAATGGGAATTTTAAATTCAAATTTTGAAGGTTGGAGTGGAAATTGACAGAAATTGGAATTATTCCATTCCATTTTTGAAAATTTAAGTTGAAATTTGCAGAAATTGGGAGTTTAAAATCCAAATTTTGGAGATTTAAACGGAAATTGGGACTTTTAAAGTAGAAATTTTGACATTTAAAAATCAAAATTTAAATTTAATTATTTTCTTCAGTTTTAAAAAGTCAGAATTCCACCTGAAATGGCCAAAAAATGAAATTTAAAAAGGTGAAGTTTGGGAATTTTGAGGTAAAAATTGAGAGAAATTGAGATTTTGATTTAAATTGAATTTTTTCAGTTAGATTTTTAGATTTTTTTTAAAGTTTAAATTTGTAGAAAGGGGGAAAAAAGGGGGGAAATTGGGGCAAAAATAGAAAAATAAGCGAGAAAAGGCCAGAAAATAAAAAGGGTTTAAAATGGCCAAAAATACAAAAATAAGGAAAAGGAGGGAAAATGGAAAAGGGGAAAGAAAATGGGGAGGAAAAGGTGAAAAAATAGGAAAAAAAGCTCAAAAATTAAAAATGAATAAAACCTGGGAGGGTAAAAGGGCCCCAAAAGACGCGAAAGCGACAAAAAAGGTGAAAACTAAAAAGGCGCAAACGCGGAAAAGCCAAAAAACGCCGCAAAAAGTTGAAAAAAAGGAGAAAAAACCCAAAAATTAACGAAAATGCTTCAAAGCCACGCCCCCTCGGGACTTTAGGCCACGCCCCTCGTGCTTCTAGGCCACGCCCCTCGGTAATTCCGGGCCGCGCCCCCTCTTCTCATTGGCTGGTTCCTGGGGGCTCCTCCTCCTTTCCCCCGCCGTCCAATCAGCGCGGGGGGGCGGGGCCGGCCGGATCGAGGCGGAAGCGGCGCGGGGGGGGCGACAGCGGCGACACAGCGGTGACACAGCGGCGACAGCGGCGACAGCGAGCCCCGGGGCGACACCGGAGCGCCGCAGGTCGGTGGCGGCCGCCGGAGCCCCGCGCTGTCGCGACAGAGGCGGCCCAGGGGGCGGGGCCATGTCGCGATAGGGGCGGGGCTGGCGGGGAGGGGGAGACAGGCGACAGCGGTGTCGCGACATAGCGGGGGGTTGGGAGAGCCCCGCGCGGCGACAAGGACGGCCCAATGTCGCGACAGCGCCGGGCGGGGACGGCGACAGCGACGGGGACAGCGGAATGTCGCGACATTTCGTGGTGACAAGGACACCGTGACAGGGACACCGCTGGGGACAGGGACAGGGACACGGCAGTGTCGTGACAGCCCTGGGGACAGGGACACCGTGGCAGGGACAGCCCGGTGTCGTGACACGTTGTGACAGGGACACGGTGACAGGGACACCCTTGGGGACAGGGACAGCCCGATGTCGTGACAGCCCCTGGGGACAGGGACACCCCCCTGGGGACAGGGACAGCCCAATGTCGTGACACCCCTGGGGACAGGGACACCCTTGGGGACAGGGACAGCCCGATGTCGTGACAGCCCCTGGGGACAGGGACACCCCCCTGGGGACAGGGACAGCCCAATGTCGTGACACCCCTGGGGACAGGGACACCCTTGGGGACAGGGACAGCCCGATGTCGTGACAGCCCCTGGGGACAGGGACACCCCCCTGGGGACAGGGACAGCCCAATGTCGTGACACCCCTGGGGACAGGGACACCCTTGGGGACAGGGACAGCCCGATGTCGTGACAGCCCCTGGGGACAGGGACACCCCCCTGGGGACAGGGACACCTCATTTATGGGACACCCCGGCGACAGGGACAGCCCCGTGCGGTGACACCTCATGTGACAAGGACACCGGGACAGGGACAGGGCCAGCCCCGTGTCGTGACACCCCTGGGGACAGGGACACCGTGACAGGGACACCGTGACAGGGACACCCCCCTGGGGACAGGGACAGCCCGATGTCGTGACAGCCCCTGGGGACAGGGACACCGTGACAGGGACACCCTTGGGGACAGGGACACCCAGGGTCACCCCCGGGGTGGCACCTCGGGGCTGTGGCGGTGCCACCCTGGGGGTGGTGACACTCAGGGGGTGGTGGCACCCCTGACGGTGACACCCAGGGGACGGTGACAGGGGGTGGTGGCACCCTGGGGACAGTGACACCCAGGGGACAGTGACACCCAGCCAGTGGTGACATTCTGGGGGTGGTGGCACCCCTGACAGTGCCACCCTGGGGGTGGTGACATCCTGGGAATGGTGACAGCCCTGACGGTGCCACCCAGACATTGTCACCCTGGGGATGGGGACACCCAGATGACGGTGACACCCAGGGGACAGCGACACCCAGGGGACAGTGACAGGGGACAGTGACACCCAGACAGTGGTGACACCCGGGGGATGGAGACACCCAGGGGACAGTGACACTCGGGATGGTGACACTTAGGGGACAGTGGCAGGGGACAGTGACACCCAGGGGACGGTGGCACCAGACAGTGGTGACACTCAGGGGACAGTGACATCCAGGGGGTGGTGACATCCAAGGAATGGGGACACCCTAGAGGTGGTGACACCTGTGACAGGGCCACCCTGGGGTGGTGACATTCAAGGAATGGGGACACCCAGACAGTGGTGACATCCTGGGGGTGGTGACACCTGGACAATGGTGACACCCAGGGGATGGTGACACCCAGACAGTGGTGACACCCAGGGGACAGTGCCATCCAAGGCATGGTGCCACCCTAGAGGTGGTGACACCCAGGGGGTGGTGACATCCCGGGAATGGTGACAACCCTGACAGTGCCACGCAGGCATTGTCACCCTGGGGATGGGGACACCCAGGGGACAGTGACACTCAGGGGACAGCGACACCCAGGGGACAGTGACACCCAGACAGTGGTGACACCCGGGGGATGGAGACACCCAGGGGACAGTGACACTCGGGATGGTGACACTTAGGGGACAGTGGCAGGGGACAGTGACACCCAGGGGACGGTGGCACCAGACAGTGGTGACACTCAGGGGACAGCGACATCCTGGGAATGGTGACACCCAGACAGTGGTGACATCCAGGGGACAGTGACATCCAGGGGGTGGTGACACCCAGGGGACAGTGACAGGACACAGTGACACCCGGACAGTGGTGACACTCAGGGGACAGTGACATCCAGGGGGTGGTGACACCCAAAGAATGGGGACACCCAGACAGTGGTGACATCCTGGGGGTGGTGACACCTGGACAATGGTGACACCCAGGGGACAGTGCCATCCAAAGAATGGTGCCACCCTAGAGGTGGTGACACCCAGGGGGTGGTGACATCCCGGGAATGGTGACAACCCTGACAGTGCCACGCAGGCATTGTCACCCTGGGGATGGGGACACCCAGGGGACGGTGACACCAGACAGTGGTGACACTCAGGGGACAGTAACAGGGGACAGTGACATCCCAGCAATGGTGACACCCAGACAGTGGTGACATTCTGGGGGTGGTGACACTCAGGATGGTGACACCCACACAGTGGTGACACTCAGGGGACAGTGACACCCAAGAAATGGGGACATCCTAGAGGTGGTGACACCCGTGACAGTGCCACCCTGGGGGTGGTGACATCCAGGGGGTGGTGACACCCAAGGAATGGGGACACACAGACAATGGTGACATCCTGGGGGTGGTGACATCCTGGGGATGGTGACATCCTGGGGGTGGTGACATCTGGGCGGTGCCAGCCGGGAATTGGGACAGGTGGTGACACAACAGGTGGTGGCACATCCCGGGAACGGCACCGCGGAGGCCGTGGGGACAAGGTGGGGACAGTGGGGACAATGTGGGGACAGTGGGGACACTCTGGGGGCTCTGGGGACAATGGGGACACTGCAGGGGCTGTGGGGACACTCTGGGGACACTCTGGGGGATTTGGGGACACCACTGAGGCCGTGGGGACAAGGTGGGGACAGTGGGGGACAATGGGGACACTGAAAGGGCTGTGGGGACACTGAGGGACCTTGGGGACAATGGGGACACTCTGGGGACACTGCAGGGGCTCTGGGGACACTCTGGGGAATTTGGGGACAACAGGGACACTGTGGAGGCCGTGGGGACAAGATGGGGACACTGTGGGGCTGTGGGGACACTGGGGACACTGAGGGACCTTGGGGACACTGGGGACACTGTGGGGCTGTGGGGACAATGGGGACACTCTGGGGACACTGCAGGGGCTGTGGGGACACCGTGGGGACAGAGCCACCCTGGCTTTGGGACACCACGGGGACATGGGACATCGGTGACGAGGCCACCCTGGGGTAGGGGACACCTCGGGGATGGGACACCCAGGTGTCCCTGCAGCGTCCCCCCACAGCTGTCCCTGTGTCACCCAACTGTCCCTGCTGTCCCCATGTCCCTGTGTCCCCAGGGGTGTCCCCAGCCATCCCCGTGTCCCTGTCCCTGTGTCCCCCCAGCTGTCTGTCCCCAACTGTCCCTGTCCCCCCAGGTGTCCCTGTCCCTTTGTCCCCAGCTGTCCCCATGTCCCCATGACCCTTTGTCCCCAGGTGTCCCAGGTGTCCCCACTGTCCCCCAGGTGTCCCTTTGTCCCCATCTGTCCGTCTGTCCCCAGGTGTGGCCATGCCGCGCCGCCTGCTGTCGCTGCTGCTGGCCCCCACGCGTGTCCTGCTGTCCCCACTGTCCCCATGTCCCTTTGTCCCCAGCTGTCCTTGTCCCCAGGTGTCCCTATGTCCCTTTGTCCCCACTGTCCCCATGTCCGTTTGTCCCCATCTGTCCCAGCTGTCCCTTTGTCCCCAGGTGTCTCAGCTGTCCCCAGGTGTCCCATCTGTCCCCAGCTGTCCCCATGTCCGTTTGTCCCCAGCTGTCCCTTTGTCCCTGTGTCCCCAGGTGTCTCAGCTGTCCCCATGTCCCCATCTGTCCGTCTGTCCCCAGGTGTCGCCGCTGTGGCCATGCCGCACCGCCTGCTGTCGCTGCTGCTGGCCCCCACGCGTGTCCTGCTGTCCCCATGTCCCCGTGTCCCCATGTCCCTTAGTCCCCAGGTGTCCCCAGCTGTCCCCATCTGTCCCTCTGTCCCCAGGTGTCTCAGCTGTCCCCAGGTGTCTCAGCTGTCCCCATGTGAATTTGGGGAGGAATTCTGGGGTGAATTTGGGGGAATTTTAGGGTGAATTTGGGGAGGAATTTTGGGGTGAATTTGGGGTAATTTGGGGTTCTTTGGGGTGGCTTTGGGGTTGTCCCCAGCAGTGACAGCTCCAGTGGCTCCTCCTGGGACAGACCCGCGGCTTCCCCCAGAACTGGTCAGTGTCCCCAAGGGTCACCAAGGGTCACCAAGGGTCCCCAGGGGTCACCAAGGGTCCCCAGGGGTCACCAGTGTCCCCAAGTGTCCGGATGTCTCCAGTGTCCCCATGTCCGGTGTCCCCAGTGTCCCCAGGGGTGTCCCCAATGTCCCCAGTGTCCCCAGTGCCCCATGTCCGGTGTCCCCAGTGTCCCCATTGTCCCCAGTGTCCCATGTCCAGTGTCCCCAGGAATGTCCCCATGTCCCGTGTCCCCAGGGGTGTCCCCAGTGTCCCAGCTGTCCCCAGTGTCCCCAGTGTCCCAGATGTCCCCCGTGTCCCCAGTGTCCCCAATGTCCCCAGTATCCCCAATGTCCCCAGTGTCCCGGTATCCTGAGGTGTTCCCCATTGTCCCCAGTGTCCCAGATGTCCCCAATGTCCCCAGTGTCCCCAGGATGTCCCCATTGTCCCCATGTCCTGGTGTCCCCATGTCCCCAGGTTCTGCTGGCGTCACCTGCTGCCCGAGCTGAGCGCGCGGTTCCGGGTGGTGGCCCTGGACCTGCGCGGCTGCGGCGCCTCGGAGAAGCCGCCGGGCCGGGACAGCTACCGGCTGGAGCTGCTGCTCGGGGACATCCGCGACGTCATCGAGGCCCTGGGGACACCGGCGGCCGCGCCGCGCTGCGTCCTGGTGGGACACGACTGGGGCGGCGTGCTGGCCTGGGAGGTGGCATCGAGCCACCCGCAGCTGGTGGAGAAGCTGGTGGTGATGGACGCGCCGCACAGGGGGGTGATGGCAGGTGGGTGACAGCGGGGACACCGGGGGGACTGGGGACACCTGGCCGACTTCCAGGTCAGCTGTCCCCTCCCTGTCCCCTCTGTCCCCTCCCTGTCCCCTCCTGTCCCCTCTGTCCCCTCCCTGTCCCCTCTGTCCCCTCCCTGTCCCCTCTGTCCCCTCGCTGCCATCTCCCTCCCCAAGGAGCTCCTCAAGAAGCCCCCAAAGGGGCCACACCCAACCCCAAAGCCTTGTCCCCCTCTTTGTCCCCAATTTTGGGTGTGGTGGCACCACCCAGACCTCGTGTCCCCCTCTCTGTCCCCAATTTTGGGGGGTCCTGACACCCCCAAACCCCCATTTTCCCGATTTTGTCCCCAAATTTTTGGGGTCTTGACACCCCCAGCCCTTGTTTCCCCCATTTTGTCCCCAATTTTTGGAGGTTTGGTGCTACCCAACCCTAATTTCCCCCATTTTGTCCCCAATTTTTGGGTTGCTGACACTCCCCACCCCCTGATTTCCCCCATTTTGTCCTCAGTTTTTGGATGTTTGGTGCTCTCCAGCCCTAATTTCCCTGATTTTGTCCCCAATTTTTGGATGTTTGGTGCTCTCCAGCCCAAATTTCCCCCATTTTGTCCCCAATTTTTGGGTTGCTGACACTCCCCAGCCCTAATTTCCCCCATTTTGTCCCCAGTTTTTGGATGTTTGGTGCTCTCCACCCCTAATTTCCACAATTTTGTCCCGAACTTTTGGAGTTTTGGTGCTACCCAGCCCTAATTTCCCCCACTTTGTCCCCAGTTTTTGGGTTGCTGACACTCCCCAGCCCTAATTTCCCACATTTTGTCCCCAGTTTTTGGAGGTGTGGTGCTCTCCAGCCCTAATTTCAGGGGTGGTGGCACCACCTAAACCTCGTGTCCCCCTCTCTGTCCCCAGTTTTGAGAAGTTGATGTCATCCAAATCTTGTTTCCCCCCATTTTGTCCCAAATTTTGGGGCTTGATGTCACCCAGACCTCGTGTCCTCCATTTTGTCATCATTTCCCCCATTTTGTCCCCAATTTTCAGGAGTTTGGTGACACCCAGATCTCTTTCTCCCCAATTTTGGGGCTTGATGTCACCCAGACCTCGTGTCCCCCTCTTTGTCCCCAATTCTGGGGAGTGGTGGCACCACCCAGCCCCCATTTCCCCCCAATTTTTGGGGATTGATGTCACCCATGTCCTCCATTTTGTCATCATTTCTCCCATTTTATTACAAATTTCGGGGTCCTGGCACCCCCCAACGCCCATTTTGTCCCCAGTTTTGGGGGTTTGATGTCACCCAGACCTCATGTCCTCCATTTTGTCCCAAATTTTCAGAGTCCTGGTGCCCCCAGCCCAAATTTTCCCCATTTTGTCCCAAATTTTTGGGGTCCAAACACCCCCCAACCCCCAATTTCCCCATTTTGTCCTCAGTTTTCGGGTTCCCGACATCCCCCAGCCCCAATTTCCCCCATTTTGTCCCCAATTTTGGCTGGTTCAGCACCACCAATTTTTCCCCAGTTTTGGGTGGTTCAGCACCACCCATTTCCCCCATTTTGTCCCAAATTTTCAGGTTCCTGGCACCCCCAGCCCAAATTTCCCCCATTTTTTCCCCAATTTTGGCTGGTTCAGTGCCACCATTTTTTCCCCAATTTTTGATGGTTCAGCACCCCCAATTTTTCCCCAATTTTGAGTGGTTCAATACCACCCATTTCCCCCATTTTGTCCCAAATTTTGGCTGGTTCAGCACCACCCATTTCCCCCATTTTGTCCCCAAATTTTGTATGCTTCAGCACCCCCATTTTGTCCCAAATTTTCAGGTTCCTGGCACCCCCAGCCCCAATTTCCCCCATTTTCCCCCAATTTTTGGTAGTTCAGCACCACCAATTTTTCCCCAATTTTTGGTAGTTCAGCACCACCATTTTCCCCCCTATTTTTGGTGGTTCAGCACCACCATTTTTTCCCCAACTTTGGCTGGTTCAGCACCACCGATTTCCCCCATTTTGTCCCCAATTCGGGGTCCCCCAGCTGGTGAGGACGTTCCTGACCAGCGCCTGGACCGGCATCCAGGACCCGGCGTGGCGGCTCTCGGAGCAGGAGCTCGACTCGTACCTGTTCAGCCTCTCCCAGCCCGGGGGGCTCAGCCCGCCCATCCACTACTACCGCAACCTCTTCCGGTGCCCGGGGGGCTTGGGGGGTCCCAGCGGGGTGGTGGGACCCCGTTGGGTGGCCCAGGTTGGGTTTGGGTGATCCCAGTTGGGTTTGGGGTGATCCCAGTTGGGTTTGGGATGTTCCCAGTTGGGTTTGGGTGTTCCCAGTTGGGTTTGGGTGATCCCAGTTGGGTTTGGGTGATCCCAGTTGGGTTTGGGTGATCCCAGTTGGGTTTGGGTGATCCCAGTTGGGTTTGGGTGATCCCAGTTGGGTTTGGG
>NW_024369251.1:10861-17781 GCF_014805655.1 Passer montanus
ATGTTCCCAGTTGGGTTTGGGTGATCCCAGTTGGGTTTGGGTGATCCCAGTTGGGTTTGGGATGTTCCCAGTTGGGTTTGGGTGATCCCAGTTGGGTTTGGGGATGTTCCCAGTTGGGTTTGGATGATCCCAGTTGGGTTTGGGTGGTCCCAGTTGGGTTTGGGTGTTCCCAGTTGGGTTTGGGATGTTCCCAGTTGGGTTTGGGTGATCCCAGTTGGGTTTGGGTGATCCCAGTTGGGTTTGGGTGATCCCAGTTGGGATTGGGGATGTTCCCAGTTGGGTTTGGGTGATCCCAGTTGGGTTTGGGGATGTTCCCAGTTGGGTTTGGATGATCCCAGTTGGGTTTGGGATGTTCCCAGTTGGGTTTGGGTGATCCCAGTTGGGATTGGATGATCCCAGTTGGGTTTGGGTGATCCCAGTTGGGATTGGAATGGTCCCAGTTGGGTTTGGGTGTTCCCCCAGGTGTCCCCCGGTGTCCCTGACCCTGTCCCCATGTCCCCCAGGTGTCCCTCCCTGTCTGTCCCCCCGCGTTGTCCCCCAGGTGTCCCTGACCCTGTCCCGCCCGTCCTGTGTCCCCAGGTGTCCCCAGCTGTCCCTCTCTGTGTCCCCAAGGTGTCCCTGACGGTGTCCCCAGGGTGTCCCCCAGTGTCCTCATGTCCCCAGGGTGTCCCTATGTCCCCCCGTTGTCCCCATGTGTCACTGACCGTGTCCCCTCCCCCCCCGGTGCAGGGACACGCCCATCCCGCGCGAGCCGATTTGGGTGATCCCAGTTGGGTTTGGGTGGCCCCGGTTGGGTTTGGGATGTCCCCAGGGTGTCCCCAAGGTGTCCCTGACCGTGACCCCTCCCCCTCCGCAGGGACACGCCCATCCCGCGCGAGCCGCCCCCTCCTCCCATTGTCCCCATGTCCCCAAGGTGTCCCCCCCTGGTCCCCAAGGTGTCCCCAGGGTGTCCCCAAGGTGTCCCCAAGGTGTCCCCAAGGTGTCCCCATGTCCCTGACTTTGACCCCTCCCCCTCCGCAGGGACACGCCCATCCCGCGCGAGCCGCCCCCTCCCCCCACGCTGCTGCTCTGGGGCTCCCGCGACGCCTTCCTGGACCCGCGCCTGGGCCCCGCCCACCTGCGCTGGCTCCGCCCCTCCGCCCGCCTCCGCCTCCTGCCCGGCGCCTCCCATTGGCTGCCCGAGGAGCGGCCCCGCCCCCTGGCCAAGCTGATTGGCGAGTTCCTCGGGGGAGGGGCCGAGGAGGGCTCCTAGCCACGCCCAGGATTGGGGGGGGGGGGGNAGGGACAGGGACAGGGACAGGGACAGGGACAGGGACAGGGACAGGGACAGGGACAGGGACAGGGACAGGGACAGGGACAGGGACAGGGACAGGGACAGGGACAGGGACAGGGACAGTGCCACCCCCCCCTTGGGGACACCGGGGGGACAAGGGACAGGGGCTTGGGGACACCGTGGTGACAGTGCCACCCTTGGGGACACCGTGGTGACGTCCTGGGCTTGGGGACACCGCCCTGGGGACAGTGACAGCCTTGGGGACACCCTTGGGGACACCCTGGGCTTGGGGACACCCTGACCACCCTTGGGGACACTCTGGGGACAGTGCCACCCCAGCCATGAGGACACCCTGGGGACAATGACGCCCTTGGGGACACCACGGTGACAGGGACACCCTGGAGACCACCCTGGGGACATCCCAGCCCTGGGGACAGGGACACCCTGGGGACAGTGCCACTCCAGCCTTGGGGACACCCTGGTGACAGTGCCACCCCTGGGGACACCGTGGTGACAGTGACACGCTGGTGACAGTGCCACCCTGGGCTTGGGGACACCGCCCTGGGGACAGCACGGTGACAGTGACACCCTTGGGGACACCGTGGTGACAATGACACGCTGGGGACAGTGCCACCCTGGGCTTGGGGACACCCTGGGGGCAGTGACACTGTGGTGACAGGGACATCCTGGCCTTGGGGACACCGTCCTGGTGACAGGGACACCCTTGGGGACACTCTGGGGACAGTGCCACCCCAGCCATGAGGACACCCTGGGGACAATGACGCCCTTGGGGACACCACAGTGACAGTGCCACCCTGGGCTTGGGGACACCGCCCTGGGGACACCCTGGGGACAGTGACACCCCTGGGGACACCGTGGTGACAAGGACACGCTGGGGACAGTGCCACCCTGGCCATGGGGACACTGTGGTGACAGTGACACCCTTGGGGACGCCCTGGGGACAGTGCCACCCTGGGCTTGAGGACACCGTGGTGACATCCTGGGCTTGGGGACACCACCCTGGGGACAGTGACACCCTTGGGGACACCACAGTGACAGTGACATCTTGGACACTGCCCTGGGGACATCCCAGCCTTGGGGACACCCTGGTGACAATGCCACCCCGGCCATGGGGACACCGTGTGACAGGGACACCCTTGGGGACACCGTGGTGACATCCTGGGCTTGGGGACACTGGTGACAGTGCCACCCTGGCCATGGGGACACTGTCCTGGTGACAGTGACACCCTTGGGGACAATGACGCCCTTGGGGACACCGTGGTGACAAAGACACCCTGGAGACCACCCTGGGGACATCCCAGCCTTGGGGACAGGGACACCGTGGTGACAGTGCCACCCTGGGCTTGAGGACACCGTGGTGACATCCTGGGCTTGAGGACACACTGGTGACAGTGCCACCCCAGCCATGGGGACACTGTGGTGGCAGGGGCACACTGGTGACAGTGCCACCCTGGGCTTGGGGACACCCTGGTGACAGTGCCACCCTGGGCTTGGGGACACCGCCCTGGGGACAGCACGGTGACAGTGACAGCCTTGGGGACACCATGGTGACAAAGAGATCACCTTGGGGACACCGTGGTGACAGTGCCACCCTTGGGACACCATGGTGACAAGGACACACTGGTGACAGTGCCACCCTGGCCTTGGGGACACCCTGGTGACAGTGGCACTGCCACCCCCGGGTTGGGGACAGTCCCCCCTCCCTGTCCTTGGTGTCACCTCCCTGTCTTCAGTGTCACCTCCCTGTCCTTGGTGTCACCTCCCTGTCTTCAATGTCACCTCCCTGTCCTTGGTGTCACCTCAGTGTCACCTCCCCGTCCTCAGTGTCACCTCCCTGTCCTGTCCTTCACTGTCACCTCCCTGTCCTTGGTGTCACCCCAGTGTCACCTCCCTGTCCCTGGTGTCACCTCCCCTGTCCTGTCCCCAGTGTCACCTCCTTGTCCTCGATGTCACCTCCCTGTCCTGTCCTTCACTGTCACCTCCCTGTCCCCAGTGTCACCTCCCTGTCCTTGGTGTCACCTCCATGTTGTCAATGTCACCTCCCCTGTCCTGTCCCCAGTGTCACCTCAATGTCCTTGATGTCACCTCCCTGTCCCAGTGTCACCTCAGTGTCACCTCCCTGTCCCCAGTGTCACTTCAATGTCTCTGGTGTCACCTCCCTGTCCTTCACTGTCACCTCCCTGTCCCCAGTGTCACCTCCCCATCCCCGGTGTCACCTCCACGTCCTCGGTGTCACCTCCCTGTCCCGGGTGACCAAGAAGTGTCCCCAGGGCGGGTGGTGGCACCTGGCAGCTGTCCCCAACCCCTGAGGGTGTCCCCAAGGGCCACCAGCGCTGTCCCCAACCCCCCCTGATGTCCCCAAACCTGTCCTCAACCCCTCCAGGTGTCCCCAACCCCCCTGATGTCCCCAGTGCTGTCTCCAACCCCTCCTGATGTCCCCAAGTGCCACCAGCACTGTCCCCAGCCCTGTCCCCAACCCCTCCAGGTGTCCCCAAGGATGTCCCCAACCCATCCAGGTGCCACCATTCCTGTCCCCAACCCCTCCTGATGTCCCCAAGGGTGGCCCTGGTGGCCCTGGTGGCCCTGGTGGCCCTGGCGGTGACGCTGCTGCTGCTGCTGGGGACGCTCGGGGCGCGGCGCAGTGAGTGCGGCACGGGGGGTTGGGGGATTGGGGATTTTTTGGGATTTTTGGGGATTTTTTTGGGATTTTTTTGGGATTTTTTGGGATTTTTTTGGGATTTTTTTGGGAAAATTTGGGGATTTTTTAGGGATTTTTTGGGATTTTTTGGGGATTTTTTGGGGAAAATTTGGGGATTTTTTAGGGATTTTTTTGGGGATTTTTTAGGGAGTTTTTTGGGATTTTTTGGGATTTATTAGGGAAAAAATCGGGGATTTTTTGGGAAAATTTGGGGATTTTTTTGGGACTTTTTGGGGTTTTTGGGGGATTTTTTTAGGGATTTTTGGGATTTTTTAGGAAAAATTTGGGGATTTTTAAAGGATTTTTGGGGATTTTGGGGGGAAATTTTGTGGATTTTCAGGGGATTTATTGGAATTTTCCGGGGGAATTTTTAGGGAAAATTTGGGTATTTTTTGGGATTTTTGGGGAAATTTTTGGCGTTTTTTAGGACTTTTTCAGGGAAAAATTTGAGATTTTTTTAGGGTTTTTTTTGGATTTTTAGGGGATTTGGTTTTTAATTTTGGTGGTTTTTTATGACTTTTTTGGTGATTTTCGGAATTTTTTAGGGAAATTTTGGGGAGCTTTTTGGGATTTTTTAAGGGAGTTTTGGGATTTTTAATGAACTTTTTTTTGATTTTTAGGGAAAATTTAGGGATTTTTTGAGGGATTTTTAGGGGATTTTTCCCGGGGGAATTTTTTTTTAGGACTTTTTTTGGTGATTTTTAGGGTTTTTTTGGAAAATTTGGGGATTTTTGGGGATTTTTTTTTTATTTTAGGGGATATTTTAGGGGAACTTGGGATTCTGGGTGGAATTTTGAGGATTTTTGGGGGGATTTTTTAATTTTTAGGGAAATTTGGGGGCTTTTTTGATGATTTTTTTATTTTTTAGGGAAAATTTAGGGGATTTTTTTGGAATTATGGGGAAATTTTGGCGGGAATTTTGGGGACGATTTTGGAGCCGTTTGGGGGGAAAATTTAGGGGGATTTTGGGGCGGTTTTGGGGAGAATTTTTGGGGCGACATGGGGGGATTTTGGGGCTGTTTGGGGGGAAATTTTGGGGGAATTTTTTTGGGATTTTGGGGCTGTTTTTGGGAGGATTTTTGGGGGAACTTGGGGGGGATTTTGGGGCATTTTGGGGAGATTTTTGGGAGAATTTTAGGGGGATTTTGGGGGGGATTTGGGGGCTGTTTTTGGGGGGAATTCGGGGACATTTTGGGGTTTGGGCAATGTCCCCAAAATGTCCCCTCGGTGTCCCCAAAATGTCCCCTCAGTCTCAGACCTGGAGGCCGCCCTGGAAGAGGAGAAGGCGAAGAACCCGCCACCAGCGGCGGGTCCCTGTCACCTGTCCCTGTCACCTGTCCCTGTCACCTGTCCCCGTGTCACCTGTCACCTGTCCCTGTGTCACCTGTCCCTGTCACCTGTCCCCGTGTCACCTGTCACCTGTCCCTGTGTCACCTGTCCCTGTCACCTGTCCCTGTTGTCACCTGTCCTTGTCACCTGTCCCCGTGTCACCTGTCCCCGTGTCACCTGTCCCCGTGTCACCTGTCCATTGTCACCTGTCCCTGTGTCACCTGTCCCTGTCCCCGTGTCACCTGTCCCTGTCACCTGTCCCCGTCACCTGTCCCTGTCACCTGTCCCTGTCACCTGTCCCTGTCACCTGTCACCTGTGTCACCTGTCCCCGTGTCACCTGTCCATTGTCACCTGGCTCTGTCCCTGCAGTGTCCAGCTCCTTCCTTCTCTACATTGGCCACTAACTGGTGGCCACTGGGCAGCTCTTGGTGGCCACCACCATGTCCCCAACCTCTTCCTCATTGTCCCCTATCCCCTCAGTGTCCTGGTGGCCACCACCCATGTCCCTGTCCCCTCAGTGTCCAGCTCCTCCCCACTCAACACCGAGCCCCGTGGCCAAATCCTGGTGGCCACTTGGGCAACTCCTGGTGGCCACCAGACACCTTCCAGTGGCCACCACGTGTCCTCCCGTCCCCACAGCGTCCACCTCCTTCCTCCTCTACAACTGGGACCGCTCCGGCCGCGTGGTGGCCACAGGGCAGCTCCTGGTGGCCACCACCATGTCCCCAACCCCTCCCATGTCCCTGTCCCCTCATTGTCCCCCTCTCCCCACAGTGTTTGGCTCCTTCCTTCTCTACATTGGCCACTGGGCAGCTCCTGGTGGCCACTAGCCAAGTCTTGGTGGCCACCACCATGTTCCCAACCCCTCCCATGTCCCCCGGTCCCCACAGCGTCCACCTCCTTCCTCCTCTACAACTGGGACCGCTCCGGCTGCGTGGTGGCCACTGGGCAGCTCCTGGTGGCCACTGGCCAAGTCTTGGTGGCCACCACCATGTCCCCGACACCTCCCGTGTCCTTGTCCCCTCATTGTCCCCCTGTCCCCACAGCGTCCACCTCCTTCCTCCTCTACAACTGGGCCCGCTCCGGCTGCGTGGTGGCCACTGGGCAGCTCCTGGTGGCCACCACCATGTCCTTATCACCTCATTGTCCCCACAGCGTCCGCCTCCTCCCTGCTCTACAACTGGGACCGCTCCGGCTGCGTGGTGGCCACTGGGCAGCTCCTGGTGGCCACTGGCCAAGTCTTGGTGGCCACCACCATGTCCCCGACACCTCCCGTGTCCTTGTCCCCTCATTGTCCCCCTGTCCCCACAGCGTCCACCTCCTTCCTCCTCTACAACTGGGCCCGCTCCGGCTGCGTGGTGGCCACTGGGCAGCTCCTGGTGGCCACCACCATGTCCTTATCACCTCATTGTCCCCACAGCGTCCACCTCCTTCCTGCTCTACAACTGGGACCGCTCCGGCTGCGTGGTGGCCGTGGGCAAGTGGCTCTCTCTGGCGCGCTGCTCGCCCTCGTCCCCGTCCCAGCGCTTCCAGTGGCTGCCGGGCGGCCTCCTGCGCCACGCGGCCACCGGCGGCTGCGCCGAGGCCGCGGCGGAGGC
>NW_024369251.1:19055-27737 GCF_014805655.1 Passer montanus
GCCGGGAGCAGCAGCGGCTGCAGCGCTGGGGCTGCGGCCGCGGGGCGCTGCTGGCGCTGGCCGGCACCGCGCTGCACTTCAACGTGGGCCACGAGCGCCACGAGCGCGTCGTGCTCTGGGCGGGCACCGGCAACTGGAGCCGCTGGCTGGCGCACGGCTCCCGGCGCGACCTCTGCTCCCGGGCCTGTGAGTCGGCACGAAATTCCCCAAGTTTTCTCCAAGTTTTCCACCAATTTCCGCCAATTTTCCTCAAATTTTCCCCAATTTTCCTCAGTTTTTCCCATTTTTTCCCAATTTTTCCCAATTTTCCTCAGTTTTCCCCCAATTTTCCTCAATTTTCCCCAATTTTCCTCAATTTTTCCCAACTTTCCCCAATTTTCCTCTATTTTTCCCAATTTTCCTCAATTTTCCTCAATTTTCCCCAATTTTCCTCATTTTTTCCCAATTTTTCCCAATTTTTCCCATTTTTACTCAATTTTTACCAATTTTTCCCAATTTTCCTCAATTTTTCCCCAATTTTCCCAAATTTTCTCCAATTTTGCCCAATTTTCCTCAATTTTTTCCTATTTTTTCCCAATTTTCCCCAATTTTTCCCAATTTTCCCCAATTTTTCCCAATTTTCCCCAATTTTCCTCAATTTTTACCCAATTTTTTGCAAATTATTTTCCCCAATTTCCCCCAATTTTTACCTAATTATTTTCTCCAATTTCCCCCAATTTTCCTCAATTTTTTCCCAATTTTCCCCAATTTTTCCACAATTTTTCCCCAATTTTCCTCAAATTTTTTCCCAACTTTCCCCAATTGTCCTCCAATTTTCCTCATTTCCCCCCAATTTTCCCCAATTTTCCTCAATTTTCCCCAATCTTTCTCTAATTTTCCCAATTTTCCCAATTTTCTCAAAATTTTCCCAATTTTTCTGGATTTCCCCCCGGGTTTTCCCACAATTTTCCCTTTTTTTTTCAAATTTTGCCACTTTTTGCCAAATTTTGCCACATTTCCCCCAAGTTTTCTTTTGGGATTTCCCCCAAATCTTTTGGGATTTCCCCCTCCTGACCCCAAACCTTTGGGATTTCCCCCAAATCTTTTGGGATTTCCCTCAAACCTTTGGGATTTTCCCCCTCCTGACCCCAAATCTTTGGGATTTTCCCAATCCTGACCCCAAACCTTTGGGATTTTCCCCAAATCTTTGGGATTTTCCCAATCCTGACCCCAAACCTTTGGGATTTTCCCCAAATCTTTGGGATTTTCCCAATCCTGACCCCAAACCTTTGGGATTTTCCCCAAATCTTTGGGATTTTCCCAATCCTGACCCCAAATCTTTGGGATTTTCCCCAAATCTTTTGGGATTTTCCCCAAATCTTTGGGATTTTCCCCAAATCTTTTGGGATTTTCCCCAAATCTTTGGGATTTTCCCCAAATCTTTTGGGATTTTCCCCAAATCTTTTGGGATTTTCCCCTTTTGACCCCAAACCTTTGGGATTTTCCCCAAATCTTTTGGGATTTTCCTCAAATCTTTTGGGACTTTGCCCTTCCTGACCCCAAACCTTTGGGATTTCCCCCAAATCTTTTGGGATTTCCCCCTTTTGACCCCAAACCTTTGGGATTTTCCCCAAATCTTTTGGGATTTTCCCATTTTGACCCCAAATCTTTGGGATTTTCCCCCTTTTGATCCCAAACCTTTGGGATTTTCCCCAAATCTTTTGGGATTTTCCCATTTTGACCCCAAATCTTTTGGGATTTCCCCCTTTTGACCCCAAATCTTTGGAATTTTCCCATTTT
This sequence comes from Passer montanus, assembly GCF_014805655.1. Taxonomy (NCBI): domain Eukaryota; kingdom Metazoa; phylum Chordata; class Aves; order Passeriformes; family Passeridae; genus Passer; species Passer montanus. The sequence continues at coordinate 20,835 of NW_024369251.1, forward strand.
GACCCCAAACCTTTGGGATTTTGACCCCAAACCTTTGGGATTTTCCCCAAACCTTTGGGATTTTGCCCTTTTGACCCCAAATCTTTTGGGATTTTGCCCTTTTGACCCCAAACCTTTGGGATTTCCCCATTTTGACCCCAAACCTTTGGGATTTCCCCCTCCTGACCCCGTTCCCCCAATTTTCCTCATTTTTTCCCAATTTTTCGCCCTTTTTCTACATTTTTCCCCAATTTTCCCCAATTTTCCTCAATTTTTTCCCAATTTTCCCCCAATTGTCTTCAATTTTCCCCAATTTTCCTCTTTTTTTCCCAATTTTCCCCAATTTCCCCCCATTTTTTCCCAATTTGCCTCAATTTTCCTCAATTTTTTCCCAAATTTTCCAAATATTTTGCAAATTATTTTCCCCAATTTTCCTCATTTTTTCCCCAATTTTCCTCATTTTCCCTCAATTTTCCCCAATTTTTCCAAATTTTCTCAAAATTTTCCCAATTTTTCTGGATTTCCTCCCGGTTTTCCCAAGATTTTCCCAATTTTTTTTTTTTTAATTTTGCCACATTTTGCCACATTTCCCCCAAGTTTTCTTTTGGGATTTCCCCCTCCTGACCCCAAATCTTTTGGGATTTCCCCCTTTTGACCCCAAATCTTTGGAATTTTCCCATTTTGACCCCAAATCTTTGGGATTTTCCCCCTCCTGACCCCAAATCTTTGGGATTTTCCCCCTCCTGACCCCAAATCTTTGGGATTTTCCCCCTTTTGATCCCAAACCTTTGGGATTTTCCCCAAATCTTTTGGGATTTTCCCATTTTGACCCCAAATCTTTTGGGATTTTGCCCTTTTGACCCCAAACCTTTGGGATTTCCCCATTTTGACCCCAAACCTTTGGGATTTCCCCCTCCTGACCCCAAACCTTTGGGATTTCCCCAGATTTCCTGCCCTGCCCCCGCGGTTGGGTTTTTTTCCGCAATTCCTGTTATTTCTTCTCCGACTTCGCCGCTTCCTGGGAGAATTCCAGAACTTTCTGCTGGGCCTTGGGCTCGCAGCTGCTCGAGGTCGACGACGCCGAGGAGAAGGTGAGGCCCCAAATCCCAGAAACCCCAAAAAAATCCCAAATTCCCCTAAATCCCAAAAATTCTGTAAATATCAAAAATCCCATAAATGCCCCAAAATCCCAAAGAATTCTGAAATCCCCACAGTCCCCATAAATCTCCCAAAAAATCCCAAATTTCCCCTAAATTCCAGAAATTCGGTAAATATCAAAAATCCCATAAATCCCGTAAATCCCAAAAAATCCCATAAATGTCCCTGAATCCCATAAATTCCCATTATACTGGTCCATACTGGTCTGTACTGGTCCATACTGGTCCGTACTGGTCCATACTGGTCTGTACTGGTTTATACTGGTCCATACTGGTCCATATTGGTTTATACCGGTCCATATTGGTTTATACTGGTTCCCCATAAATCTCCCAAAAAATCCCAAATTTCCCCTAAATTCCAGAAATTCGGTAAATATCAAAAATCCTATAAATATCAAAAATCCCATAAATGTCCCAAAATCCCAAAGAATTCTGAAATCCCCACAGGTCCCTAAATCCCCCCAAAAAAATCCAAATTTCCCCTAAATCCCATAAATCCTGAAAACATCAAAAATCCCATAAATGTCCCAAAATTCCCCAATTTCCCATGGACCCATACTGGTCCATACTGGTCCATACTGGTCCGTACTGGTTTATACTGGTTTATACTGGTCCATACTGGTCCATACTGGTCCGTACTGGTCCATACTGGTCCGTACTGGTTTATACTGGTCCATACTGGTCCATACTGCCCCATACTGGTTTATACTGGTCCGTACTGGTCCATACTGGTTTATACTGGTCCGTACTGGTCCGTACTGGTCTGTACTGGTTTATACTGGTCCATACTGGCACCGCCCTGGGCCCAGAGAGCAGGTTTGGGGCTGTTTGTGGGGATTTGGGGTTTTTATGGGGTTTTTATGGGATTTTTGGGGTAATTTATGGGATTTTTGGGGTGATTTATGGGGTTTTAATGGGATTTTTGGGGTTATTTATGGGATTTTTGGGGTAATTTATGGGATTATTTATGGGATTATTTATGGGATTATTTATGGGATTATTTATGGGATTATTTATGGGATTATTTATGGGATTATTTATGGGATTATTTATGGGATTATTTATGGGATTATTTATGGGATTATTTATGGGATTATTTATGGGATTATTTATGGGATTATTTATGGGATTATTTATGGGATTATTTATGGGATTATTTATGGGATTATTTATGGGATTATTTATGGGATTATTTATGGGATTATTTATGGGATTATTTATGGGATTATTTATGGGATTATTTATGGGATTATTTATGGGATTATTTATGGGATTATTTATGGGATTATTTATGGGATTATTTATGGGATTATTTATGGGATTATTTATGGGATTATTTATGGGATTTTTGGGGTAATTTATGGGATTATTTATGGGATTATTTATGGGATTTTTGGGATTTCAGTGACTTGGGGAATCGGGACAATTTCTGGGGTGAATTTTTGTGATTTGGGGAAAATTTGGTGGAGATTTTCAGGATTTATGGGATTTGGGTGGGATTTGAGGCGGGATTTTTGGGATTATTTAGGGGATTTATGAGATTATTTATGGGATTTATGGGATCTGGTCGACTCGGGGAATTTGGACCATTCCGGGCTTGGATTTTTGTGATTTGGGGAGAATTTGGTGAAGATTTGTGTGGGATTTTCGGGATTTTTTGTGATTTGGATGGAATGTGGGCTGGGATTTTGGGGCTTTTTGGGATTTTTGTGACCCTGATCCCGTTTTTTTCCTTTTTGGGGCCAGTTGGTGGCACCGGGACGAGCCCAACGGGGGCACCCAGGAGAACTGCGCGGCCGTGGGGCCCGACGGGCTCTGGGCCGATTATCCCTGCGGGAAGTCCCTGCCCTGGGTCTGCGAGGGATCCCCCTGACCCCAAATCCCCGGAATTCACCCCAAAATCCCCGGAATTCACCCCAAAATCCAGGGAATTTGGTGAAAAATAAAAATAAATGTGTGTGTGAACTGGGATTGAACTGGGATTGAACTGGGATTGAACTGGGATCATCCCTGTGAGGGACACTCCTGACCCCAAATCCCCAGAATTCACCCCGAAATCCCCAGAATTCACCCCAAAATCCCAGGAATTCACCCCAAAATCCGGGGAATTTGGGAAAAAATAACAATAAATGTGTGTGTGTACTGGGATTGAACTGGGATTGAACTGGGATTGAACTGGGATCATCTGCGTGAGGGACACCCCTGACCCCAAATCCCCAGAATTCACCCCAAAATCCCCAGAATTCACCCCAAAATCCCAGGAATATTCTGGAGATTGGGGAAATAAACTCGTGTGTGTACTGGGATTGGTCCCGTAATCCCCAAAACCCCATAATCCCCAAAATCCTGGGATTCCCTTCCAAAATCTCAGATTTCCCCAAACCCCACAATCCCCCAAATCCTGTAAATCCAAAAATCCCCAAAATCCCGTAAATCCCAAAATCCCCAAATCCCGTAAATCCCAAAATCCTGTAAATCCCAAAATCCCGTAAATCCTGTAAATCCCATAAATCCCCAAAATCCGGTAAATCCCCGAATCCCGTAATTCCCCAAATCCCGTAAATCCCAAATCCCGTAAATCCTGTAAATCCCAAAATCCCCCAAACCTGGAATTCCCTTCCCAAAATCCCGTAAATCCCGTAAATCCCAAAATCCCATAAATCCCAAATCCGGTAAATCCCCGAATCCCCAAATCCCAAAATCCCAAAACCCCCAAAATCCCATAAATCCCCAAATCCCGTAAATCCCGTAAATCCCCAAATCCCAAAAATCCTGCAATTCCCAAAATTCCATAAATCCCAAAACCCCCAAAATCCCGCAAATCCCAAAATCCCCCAAATCATGTAAATCCCCAAAATCCCGTAAATCCCCAAAACCCCATAAATCCCAAAATCCTGTAAATCCCCACAATTCCGTAAATCCCAAAATCCCGCAATTCCCCAAATCCTGTAAATCCCCAAATTCCCAAAACCCCATAAATCCCAAAATCCTGTAAATCCCCGAATCCCGTAAATCCCAGAATCCCATAAACCCCAAATCCCGTAAATCCCCAATCCCGTAAATCCCAGAATCCCGTAAATCCCCAATCCCGTAAATCCCCGAATCCCGTAAATCCCCAATCCCGTAAATCCCCGAATCCCGTAAATCCCCAATCCCGTAAATCCCCAAATCTGGTAAATCCCCAAATCTGGTAAATCCCCGAATCCCGTAAATCCCCGAATCCCGTAAATCCCCAAATTCCCAAAACCCCATAAATCCCAAAATCCTGTAAATCCCCGAATCCCGTAAATCCCAGAATCCCATAAACCCCAAATCCCGTAAATCCCCAATCCCGTAAATCCCAGAATCCCGTAAATCCCCAATCCCGTAAATCCCCGAATCCCGTAAATCCCCAATCCCGTAAATCCCCGAATCCCGTAAATCCCCAATTCCCGTAAATCCCAAAATCCCGTAAATCCCCGAATCCCGTAAATCCCCAAATTCCGTAAATCCCCAAATCCCGTAAACCCCAAATCCCCGAATCCCGTAAATCCCCAAAATCCCCAATCCCGTAAATCCTAAATCCCGTAAACCCCAAATCCCCGAATCCCGTAAATCCCCGAATCCCGTAAATCCCCGAATCCCGTAAATCCCCGAATCCCGTAAATCCCCGAATCCCGTAAATCCCCGAATCCCGTAAATCCCCAAATCCGGTAAATCCCCGAATCCCGTAAATCCCCAAATCCCCAAAACCCCATAAATCCCAAATCCTGTAAATCCCCAAATCCCGTAAATCCCCGAATCCCGTAAACCCCAAATCCCCAAAATCCCGTAAATCCCAAAATCCTGCAATTCCCAAAATTCCATAAATCCCAAAACCCCCAAAATCCCGTAAATCCCAGAATCCCATAAATCCTGTCAATCCCGTAAATCCCCAAATCCTGTAAATCCCCAATCCGGTAAATCCCCGAATCCCGTAAATCCCCGAATCCCGTAAATCCCCGAATCCCCCAAATCCCCAAATCCCGTAAATCCCCCAATCCCGTAAATCCCCGAATCCCGTAAATCCCCAAATCCCGTAAATCCCCAATCCCGTAAATCCCCAATCCCGTAAATCCCCAATCCCGTAAATCCCCGAATCCCGTAAATCCCCGAATCCCCGAATCCCGTAAATCTCTCCGGCCGTGACCTTTGCCCCCTGGCCGGGCGTTCCCGGCCTTTTCCTGGAAGTTTTTTTTGGATCAATTCCCGTCCAAATCCGTCCAATTCCTGGAGCCCAGCCCGCTTTTATTGAACCGGGAATGGTCGGGATTATTTGGGGACATCCTGGGGACACCGTGGGGACACCGTGGGGACACCGTGGGGACATCGGGGTGGCCCCAAAATCAGCAATAATCGGAAAAATCCTCGTCGACGTAATTGGCGGGAAACCAGCCGACCTGGGGACAGGGACAGCGCGTCAGGGACACCGGGGGGACATTGGGGACACCGGGGGGACATGGGGGGCACCCGACCTGGGGACAGGGACAGTGGGTCAGGGACACCGGGGGGACACCGGGGGGACGTCCCCGCTGTCCCCAGGGTGTCCCCGCTGTCCCCTCAGTGTCCCCATTGTCCCCAGGGTGTCCCCCGGTTCGAGGCCCGTGCCCGGGTGGTGGCAGCGCTGGCGCAGCGGGGGCTGCTCCGGGGGGTGCAGGACCACGCCATGACCCTGCCCCTCTGCAGGTACCGCTGTCCCCAAGTGTCCCCAAATGTCCCCTCAGTGTCCCCAGTGTGTCATCAGTGTCCTATCAGTGTCCCCAGTGTCCTCTCACACCATGATTCTGTCCCTCTGCTGGTATCACTGTCCCCAGTGCCCCCAATGTCCCCAGTGTCCCCAGTGTCCCCAATGTCCCCAATGCCCCCAGTGCCCCCAATGTCCCCAGTGTCCCCAATGTCCCCAATGTCCCCAATGTCCCCAGTGTCCCCAGTGTCCCAGGGTGGGGACAGTGCCATACCCGGCCGTAGATCTCTCCCTTCCACCAGCCGGGCTGTCCCCTCTTGCTGAGGACACGCACGATGTCCCCTTCCCGCAGTGACAGCTCTGTCCTGTCCCGCGCGCTGAAGGCGTAACGCGCCTTGGCCGAGCCGAAACTGCGCGTGGCACCTGGGGACACACAGGGGACACGGTGACAGGGACACGGGGACATGGGGACACCCCCAAATCCAGCCCTAAATACAGCTGGAACTGCGCGTGGCACCTGGGGACACAGGGGACACGGTGACAGGGACACTCCCCTCAGGGTCACCCTAAAACCCCCCAAAAAGGCCCCAAATCAACCTCATGGCCACCCCATAACCCCAAAATCCCCCCTCAGGGTCACCCCATAAACCCAGGGAACCCCAAAATCCCCCTTCAAGGTCACCCCATAACCCCCAAAAAGGCCTCAAATCATCCCATAGCCACTCAATAACCCCAAGAAACCCCAAAATCCTCCCTCAGGGTGACCCCAGAACCATCAGAACCTCTCAAATCACTCTGGGGTCACCCCATAACCCCAAATCCCCCCTCAGGGTCACCCCAGACCCCCAAAAGCCCCCCCAAGGTGACCCCAGACCCCCCAAATTCTCCCTCAGGGTCACCCCATAAACCCAAGGAACCCAAAAATCCCCCTCAAGGTCACCCCATAACCCCCAAAAGGCCTCAAATCACTCTGGGGTCACCCCATAACCCCAAATCCCCCCTCAGGGTGACCCCATAACCACAAGGAACCCCAAATCCCCCTCAAGGTGACCCCAGACCCCCCAA
>NW_024369252.1:0-890 GCF_014805655.1 Passer montanus
CGGAATTTCAGAAGGCCGACGCCCACTTCGTTTCAAGGGACCATAGACAGGAAAAATGGCCTTTTCCCTGAGCCACGAAACTGACCAGGCCAGGTTCCTGATAACAGTTTGCAGGAGGCACTTGGCACTCTCAAACCAGCCACAGTTGGCTGTGGTGCCTCCTTGCTTCTGGAAGGTATATTGAGACGTTCGGAATTTCAGCAGGCAGACAGCCACTGCGGGCCACAGGACCCTAGACAGGAATGTGGCCTTTCCCCAGAGAAACAAAACTCAGCAGGCCAGGTTCCGGATGTCCGTTTGCAGCAGGCTCTTGGCACTGTCAAAGCAGTCACGGTTGCCATTAGTGGCACCTTGCTTCTGGTTGGTATATTGGGACGTTCAGAATTTCAGCAGGCACCGGGCCTCTCCTGGCCACCAGACCCTGGACATCAACGATGGCCTTTTCTCGGAGAAACAAAACTCACCAGGCCAGGTTCCTGAAGCCAGTTTGCAGGAGGCACTTGGCACTGTCAAACCAGCCACACTTGCTTCTGGTGGTGCCTTGCTTCTGGGAGGCATATGGAGACTTTCTGAATTTAGGCAGGCAGACAGCCACTGCGGGTGACAGGAACCTGGCAAGGAACCATGGCCTTTCCTATGGGAAACAGAACTCAGCAAGCCAGGTTCCTGATGTCGGTTTGCAGGAGGCACTTGGCACTGTCAATCCAGCCACAGTTGCCTATGGTGCCATCGTATTCTGGGAGGTATATTGAGAAGTTTGGAATTTCAGAAGGCCGACGCCCACTTTGTTTCAAGGGACCATAGACAGGAACGATGGCCCTTTCCCTGAGCCACAAAACCGACCAGGCCAGGATCCTGATATCAGATTGCAGGAAGCACTTGGCACTGTC
>NW_024369253.1:0-890 GCF_014805655.1 Passer montanus
ATTTGGGGCAATTTTGTGTTATTTTCATTTAATTTCTGATGTTTTTGGGGGTATTTTGGGGTGGATTTTGGGGGTCCCGAGGTGGAATTTGGGGTGAATTTGGGGGTTTTTGGGGTCTCACGGTGGTGTACTCGAAGTAGTAGAGGCAGATTTGGGATTTTTTGAGTGAATTTGGGTTATTTTTGGGGTATTTTCATTGAATTTTGGGTGGTTTTGGGGTATTTTGGGCTGGAATTTGCTGATTTTGGGGGTCCCAAGGCAGATTTTAGGATATTTTGGGGTGAATTTGGGGGTTTTTGGGGTGAATGTGGGGGTTTTTGGGCTCTCACCGTGGTGTACTCGAAGTAGCAGAGGCAGATTTGGGATTTTTGGGGTGAATTTGGGGTAATTTGGGGTGGTTTTGGGGTATTTTGGGGTGGATTTTGCTGATTTTGGAGGTCCCGAGGTGGATTTTGGGCTATTTTGGGGTGAATTTTGGAGTTTTTGGGCTCTCACCGTGGTGTACTCGAAGTAGTAGAGGCAGTTGTCGGTCAGGATGAACCAGCGGCGCTTCCACGTCTTCACCCGCCCGCCTGAGGGGCATTTGGGGCAAATTTGGGGCATTTTGGGCAAATCTGGGGCATTTGGGGATTTTTGGGGGGGATTTTGGGAGGCCTGGGGCAAAATTTGGGGGATTTCAGGGGGGGTTTTGGGGGAATTTTGGGATTTTTGGAGGAATTTTTGGGGATTTGGGATTTTTGGGGTTGATTTTGGGGTTTTTGGGGGAGAATTTTGGGGCATTTTGGGATTTTTGGAGGAATTTTTCGGGGATTTGGGATTTTTGGGGGAGAATTTTAGGATTTTTGGGGGGATTTGGGTGAATTTTTGGGGAAATTTGGGAGTTTTTGGGG
>NW_024369254.1:0-890 GCF_014805655.1 Passer montanus
GCAATGTAAATGAGGCCACTTGGGGACAGAGTCACATGGAGGTGACACGGGGTCACCTGGGGACAGGGACACACGGAGGGGACACGGGGTCACCTGGGGACACATGGAGGTGACACGGGGTCACCTGGGGACAGTGCCACACAGAGGGGACATGGGGCACAGTGTCACACAGGGCACTTGGGGACAGTGCCACACGGAGGTGACACGGGGTCACCTGGGGACAGTGCCACACACAGAGGTGACAGGGGGCACAGTGTCACACAGGACACTTGGGGACAGTGCCACACACAGGGGACAGTGTCACACAGAGGGGACAGGGGGCACAGTGTCACACAGGACACTTGGGATTTTGGGGTGCCCTGGAGGACATTTTGGGGTGCCCTGAGGGGTTTTGGGGGCGCCCTGGGGTTTTGGGGTGCCCTGGATGGGATTTTGGGGTGCCCCAGGGGGGTTTGGGGTGCCCTGGGAGGGTTTAGAGTGCCCTGGGTGGTATTTTGGGTGCCCTGGGGGATATTTTGGGGTGCCCCAGTGGACATTTTGGGGTGCCCACCTGTGGTTGATGATGCGGTGCACCGTCATCCACTCGGGCTTGATGCCCCAGGGGGATTTGGGGTGCCCTGGGGGGTTTGGGGTGCCCTGGGAGGGTTTAGAGTGCCCTGGGTGGTATTTTGGGTGCCCTGGGGGATGTTTTGGGGTGCCCCGGAGGGGATTTTGGGGTGCCCACCTGTGGTTGATGATGCAGTGCACCGTCATGCACTCGGGCTTGATGCCCCGGAGGGGATTTGGGGTGCCCTGGGGGGTTTAGGGTGCCCTGGGGGGTTTGGGGTGCCCTGGGGGATATTTTGTGGTGCCCTGGGGGGATTTGGGGTGCCCCGGAGGGGATTTTGGGG
>NW_024369255.1:0-889 GCF_014805655.1 Passer montanus
CAAAATGAGCAAAAAATGACCCAAAATTGGCAATAAATGATCCAAAACCGACCCAAAATGATCCAAAAATGAATAAAAATGACCCAAAATGAAGCAAAAATGGCCCAAAAATGCCTCAAAATGAGCAAAAAGGGACCAAAAATGGTCAAAGAGAACCCAAAAATGGCCCAAAATTAACCCAAAATGAGCAAAAAAGGACCCAAAATTGACCCAAAATGGCCCAAAAATGACCCAAAATGACCCAAAATCGTCCAAGAATGACCCAAAATTACTCAAAAGTTGCCCAAAATGACCCAAAATGACCCTGAGTGACCACAACCCCAAAATGGCCCAAAAATGACCCCAAAATGACCCAAAAATTGCCCAAAATGGCCCAAAAATCACCCAAATTGACCCCAGGTGACCCCCGAGTGACCCCCGAGTGACCAGAACCCCAAAAATGACCCAAAATGACCCAAAAAAATCCCCAAAATCCCAAAAATTACCCCAAAATTGCCCAAAAATCAAAAAATGACCCCAAAATCGGCCAAAAATGACCCAAAATTGCCCAAAATGACCCAAAAATGACCCCGAGTGACCCCTGAGTGACCCCAAGTGACCACTGGGGGGCCACAACCCCAAAATGACCCAAAAAAACCCCAAAAAACCCAAAAACATCCCAAAAATGCCCCCAAAAAATCCAAAAATCTCAAAGATTACCCCAAAATTTGCCCAAAATTGGCCAAAAATGACCCAAAATTGCCCAAAATGACCCCAAAATGACCCTGAGTGACCCCGAGTGACCTCTGAGTGACCTCTGAGTGACCCTGAGTGACCACAACCCCAAAAATCCCCAAAATGACCCCAAAATGGCCCAAAAACCCCCAAAAATCCCAAAATTACCCCAAAA
>NW_024369256.1:0-888 GCF_014805655.1 Passer montanus
GGGGTTTTCTGCTCAAAATTGGAATTTTTTGAGGTAAAATGTTGGGGTTTGAGCCAAAATTCAGGTTTTTGGACTCAAAATTTGGGGATTTTGAATTTTTGGCAAAAAAAATTTGAGGTTTTGGGTCAATATTTGGGAATTTTGGGCAAAAAATTTGGGGGTTTTGGGCAAAAAAAATGGGGGTTTTGGGGGGAAATTTGGGATTTTTTGGGGGGAAATTTGGGATTTTTTGGGGGAAATTTGGGATTTTTTGGGGGCGAAATTTGGGATTTTTGGGGTGAAATTTGAATTTTTTGAGGTAATATTTGGCTTTTCTGAGACAAGATTCAGGGGTTTTGGGTAAAATGTGGGGATTTGGGGCAAAAAGTTGGGATTTAGGGAAAAAAATGGGGTTTGGGCAAAAAAAAATGGGTTTGGGTAGAAAAAATGGGATTTGGGGCAAAAAAATGGGGTTTGGGCAAAAAATGGAGTTTGGGGAAAAAAATGGGATTTTTGAAATTCAGGTTTTTAACAGAAAATTGGGGGGTTTGAAGCAAAAATTCTGAATTTTGGGCAAAAAATTGGGGGTTTTGGGGTGGAATTTGAGGGTTTCAGGCCAAAATTTGAATTTTTTTAGGCAATTTTTGCGCTTTCTGAGACAAAATTCAGGGGTTTGGACACAAAATTTGGGGATTTGGGTCAAAATTGGGGGTTTTGGGTCAAAAATTCTGAATTTTTGGCAAAATAATTTGGGATTTTTGGGGTGAAATTTGGGATTTTTTGGGTGGAATTTGGGGGTTTTGGGCCAAAATTTGAATTTTTTGAGGTAAAATTTGGCTTTTCTGAGCCAAGATTCAGGGGTGATTTGATTTTTTCCCAGAATTTGATTTTTTAACCAAAATTTGGGTT
>NW_024369257.1:0-888 GCF_014805655.1 Passer montanus
GGGGGGGAAATGGGGGGAAAATGGGAAAATAAAGGGGGGAAAAGGGGGAAAAAGGGAAATTAAAAATGAGGGGAGAAAAGGGGAAAAAAGGGGGGGGAAATTTAATTTCCTATTAAATCCCCTAAAAATCGCCCTAAACCGCCCCAAACCCCCCAAAATTTCCCAAATTTCCCCGAATTTCCCCAAAATCCCGAATTCCGGCGCTCACTGGGTGACGCCGCCGAAGCCCCTCTCGACGATGAAGGCGGTGATTTTGTCCTTGGCCTCCCCGGCCAAAAATTCCCAAAATCCCCCAAATACATATCCCAATATCCCCCAAAAAAATTAAAAAAAACAATCCCCAAAAAATCCCCCCTTAAATCCCCTAAAAATCCCCCTAAACCGCCCCAAAGCCCGCCAAAATCCCCCAAAATGCCCCTAAATCCCCCCAAAATGCCAAAAAAAATCCCAAATTTTCCCCCAAAAATCCCAAAATTGCCCCTTAAATCCCCTAAAAATCCCCTTAAACCCCCCAAAATTCCCAAAAATCCCAAAGAAATCCTAAAAGCCGTCCCAAAATCTCCCTAAAATTCAAAACAAATCTCAGATTTCCACCTAAAATCCCCTTAAAACCCCCTTAAATCCCTGAAAAATTACCCTAAACCGCCCCAAACTCCCCCAAATTCCCAAAAATCCCCCAAAATTAACCCCAAAACCCCAAAAAATCCCAAATTTCCCCAAAAAATCCCCAATTTCCTCAAGAAAATCCCAAAATTCTCCCTTAAATCCCCTAAACCACCCCAAACCCCACCCAAAATCCCCCTAAAATCCAAAAAAATCCCCAAAAAATCCCAAATTCCCCCCCAAAATCCCAAAATTCCCTATTAAATCCCCTAAAAATCGCCCTAA
>NW_024369258.1:0-448 GCF_014805655.1 Passer montanus
GTGTCCCCAATGTCCCCAATGTGCCCAATCTCCCAGTGTCCCCAATGTCCCCAATCCTCCAATGTCCCCAGTGTCCCCAGTGTCCCCTGTGATGTCCCCAATGTCCCCTCTGGTGTCCCCAGCGCTGGCGCTGCTCTTCGCCGAGGAGCCGGCGCTGCTGCTCGAGGTCCCCGCGGTGGCCGCTGTCCCCGTGTGCCGCCGCTACCAGGACGCCGGTGTCACCTGTGTCCCCATCGGCCACAGCGGCCCCTACGGACCCCGCGCCATGGTGAGGGACACGGGGACACGGGGACATTGGGGGGACATTGGGGGGACAGAGGGGACATTGGGGACATTGGGGACATTGGGGACATTGACGGCATTTGGGTGCATTGGGGACATTGGGGACATTTGGGACATTGGGGGGACATTTGAGACTTTGGGGGCATTGGGGACATTTGGGACATTT
>NW_024369258.1:1910-2965 GCF_014805655.1 Passer montanus
CACGTTGGGGGCATTGGGGGCTTTGGGGAAATTGGGGACATTGGGGACATTGGGGGGATTGGGGACATTGGGGACTTTAGAGACTTTGGGGACATTGGGGACAGTTTGGGGATTTGGGGGATTTTGGGGGGATTGGGGACATTGAGAACATTGGGGACTTTGGGGACAATTTGGGGACATTGGGGATTTTGGGGACACAGGGACAACGGGGACATTGGGGACAATTTGGGGACAGTGGGGACATGGGGATTTTGGGGACATTAGGGGCGTTAGGGACATTGGGGACACTGGGGACCTTGAGGAGACTGGGGACACTGGGGACAATTTGGGGACATTGCAGGGTTTGGGGACTTTGGGGGACATTAGGGATTTTTGGAGACACTGGGGAGACTGGGGACAGTTTGGGGACATCGGGGACATTAGGGGGATTGGGGACATTGGGGGGATTGGGGACATTGGGGACATTTTGGGGGGATTGAGGGGACTGGGGACTTTGGGGACAATTTGGGGACATTGGGGGGATTGAGGACATTGGGGATATTGGGGACACTGGGGGATTGGAGACATCAGGGATTTTGGGGCAATTTGGGACAATTTAGGGACATTTGGGACCTTGAGGAGATTGGGGACATTGGGGATTTTGGGGACATTGGGGGGATTTGGGACATTGAGAACATTGGGAACACTGGGGACAATTTGGGGACATTGGGGACATTGGGGATTTTGGGTACATTGGGGATTTTGGGGACATTGGGGACATTTGGGACAATTTGGGGACATTGGACATTTTGGGGACATTGAGGGGATTGGGGACATTGGGGATATTACGGACTTTGGGACAATTTGGGGACATTGGAGACATTTGGGACATTGAGGGGATTGGGGCTGTTGGGGACAATTTGGGGACATTGGGGGCATGTGTGACTTTGGGGACAATTTGGGGACTTTGGGCATTTTGGGGACAATTTGGGGATTTTAGAGATTTTGGAGGCATTGGCGGCGTTGGGGACATTGGGGACATTTGGAGGATTGGGGACTTTGGGGGACATTGGGGA
>NW_024369259.1:0-914 GCF_014805655.1 Passer montanus
GTGTTCAATAGCAAAGCTTTAAGCATAAACACTGATTTTTGTGTTTCTGTTGTTGGGTTTTTCCTGTTTGCTTCTTTTTTTTAAACACTCCAGTTAACTGAATGCAAACATGTATCATCACACAAGAATGACGTTTGTCTACTATTCTGCTTGATTATTTAACTTACTTCTGCCTTACAATCATGAGAAAGACAACATGAACTGAGCCTTGTGTTTACTGCATTTACTAATTTTTAACTAATAACTATTTTTTCATAATTTATTTTCACAAGCTTCTCATCATCTAATGATCTAATAAGCTAAATCTTTTCCATCACATTTCCTTCCTGTAATTACCTTAACCTTATAACAGCAATAAAACCCTACTGAACACTAATTAACTGCCTAACACTTACACAAACTCTAAGTATTCCACAAATCCCAGGTCATCATTCACCATTCCTGCAATCTATTCCTACTGTATGCCACCACCAAATCACAGACAATTTTCTGCAATCTCGTTTCTACACTTTTGCCCTGTCTGACAGAGTCATTCTGACTCAATACTTTACTTCGTCTGCTGAAATCAAAAGGAAATAGGCTTTATTATGATGCCACCTTTAAACATTGCAGTACATGCAGCACTTACCACAAAATAGGAAAAGGAATTTAATCCTCAGACATCAGGAAAAAAGCTCAAGTTGAAAAACGTAAATGTGATGTGGAGGCTTGACAAGGTTTTCTAAGGCTCACAAGACTTAGAACTTAGTTTTGGAAAAACTCCAAATGCTCCAAAAGTTAGTTTTCCATTAAACTATCAAAATAGCAATGCAGACCTGGATCCAAGTTAAATGTGTAAGTTTAAAAACATTAGGATTCCTTTCAATTCAAATTGCCATCTTTCAGTACTGTTAAATAAGAGAAGGCTGGAGTTA
>NW_024369260.1:0-887 GCF_014805655.1 Passer montanus
CTGGGGTGAGGTTTTCCAGTTCTCCTGGCCCGTTTAGGATTCTCCTGAACTTTTTCTAACAAAGGGGTTCCCAGTGCTGCTGCCCCTGTTAATCCTCCTTCCCAGTGCACAAACCTGCTGGGCTCTGGTGATAACCAGTTCTAAACTGGTGTTTATGGTGTGCTCTGCACAGCTGGAGCCCAGGGGCAGTGGGAGCTCAGAAATGTTGGGTTAATGTGAATTATGCCAGCAATTGGCAGGGAAATGCCTGCTTGACCCAATTAACTCTGCAGAAACCTGTGTGGGTTTAATTGTTCTTCCCAGCTGTACTGAACCCATCACTGTTTGTCCTTTTCCCAATGAAGGATTTTTGAGAAGATTTTTTCCATGCTTGAGGTGAATTCTCTGCCATCCTTAAACCAACCAGAAAAACAAAACTTGAAAAACCCACCTTGATTTGGGACTATTTTTTCAGCACCCCAAGGCTAAGGGCCAGGCAGATGATGGGATGTCTGTGCCAGAGGCTTTGCAGGATCTCATAATAATTATTGCTTTAATTGCTCTCCTAAAGACTCTCAGCTGCCAGAAGTTTCTGGTAGATGTTACCGAGAGCTGCTGTTCTGCTGCAGATGAGGAGTTTTAGTCCTGATGGGAAGGGGAGGATGGGGCAGATCCGTCCTGCACCTCTGCAGGTTGTGTGGGGTGGGAAAAGGAATGACAGTGGGCTGACAGGAGAATGCCCTTTTTTGCTTTGGTTTTAAGCTTGTTTAAAATAAAAAATCTCAGGTTATCACTCATATTTTGGGATAAAAAACCCAAGTTTTATTTTCTTTCTAAGTTCCATCAACTCTTGGCATTTGTAGTTGAGCCAGTATTAAAAAAATCTAATTAAAAATCATAGTGTCCTT
>NW_024369261.1:0-887 GCF_014805655.1 Passer montanus
AAAATCCCCCCCAAAATCCCCCTAAAACCCCAAAATCCACCCAAATTCCCCAAAAATCCCAAAATAATAAAAAAAAACCCCAAATTCCCCCCCCCCAAAAAAACCTAAAGCCCCCCCAAAACCCAAAAGGAAAGAAATCCCCCCAAAATCCCCCAAATCTGGGGAGGTCAGGAACCCCAAAATCCCCTCGGAATCCCCAAAATTCCCGAAATTCCCAAAACGTCCAAATCCCAAAAAAATTCCCCCCAAATCCCCCAAATCTGGGGGCGTTGGAAACCCCAAAAATCCCGGTATTTCCCCCAAAATCCCTGGTTTTTCCCCAAAATATTCCCGAATTTGCCCAAATTCCCTTTTTTCCCTCCCAAAATTCAGGAATTTTCCCAAAATCCCGGATTTTTTTCCCCACAAAAAATTCCCATTTTTCCCCACAAAATATTCCTTTTTCCACCCAAAATCCCGAGTTTTTCTCCCAAAAAAATCCCTTTTTCCCCCCCAAAATTCCCTTTTTTTCCTAAAATCCCATTTTTTCTCCCCAAATTCCCTTTTTCCCTCCCAAAATTCAGGAATTTGCCCAAAATCCTGTTTTTTCCCCCCAGAAAAATGCACATTTTTCCCCAAAAGTCCCTTTTTTCTCCCCAAAACTCCCTTTTCCCTCCAAAAAATCCAATTTTCCCCCCAAAATTCCCTTTTTTCCCAAAATCCCATTTTCTCTCCCCAAAATATTCCCAAATTTGCCCAAATTCCCTTTTTTCCCTCCCAAAATTCAGGAATTTGCCCAAAATCCCGGATTTTTTCCCTCAAGAATTCACGGTTTTCCCCCCAAAATCCCGAGGTTTTCTCCCAAAAAATCCAATTTTTCCCCCAAAATTCCCTTTTTTCCCAAAATC
>NW_024369262.1:0-261088 GCF_014805655.1 Passer montanus
GGCAGAACCATAACTTCTGCCACCTGGTCCAGATTTTAACTTATTATTCACATTACTAATCCGTACATTCACCAGTCTGATCTTACAAAAATTTACAGATTTTAAACTGCAGGGAGAGGAAAGGGAGAGAAACAAATCGTTGGTATTTCTTTTAGTATGATTTTTCTATCTTTACCGCTCTCTCTTTAAAAGAAAACAAAAATTGTCCTGGGTCTGAGGACTTAGATGGCTTTTTCTTACAAATTACAATTCTATTTTACATCTGTACCTTTTGATTATAGCATCTCTGCAATTTTAAGAGGTAGCTGCAGCTACTACTGCAGCACAAAAAGCTTCTGTAATGTAAAAGCAGCAACTTAACAGTTTTAAAAGAGCACTTGAACACTTTTAAGCTTTCTGTCGGTTAGCTCTTGTGTACTATTTTAGCTGAAATGCTCTGTTCATTTTAAAACTCTGCTCCAGTTGTTTTAAAACAACTTTTTAACTGCAGTTTTAGTCCGCGCTTCTCTGGGCTGGTTCGCCGAGCCTTCGGGCACTTGTACATTTCCCTGGCCCGAGATCTCTGCCTCCCCTTTCCGCTGTGCCGCTCGCCGGCCCCGGCCCGCCCGTGCCGCCTGTTCGCCTGAGGCAAACAACCAAGAGAAAAAAAAAAAAACAAAAAACCCAAAAAAACCACCCCAAAACCCTGCAGCTTTTTAATTCTCAGGCAGGGGGGAGGGGGGTGCTACCGTGCTCTGATTTTAGCCCGCTATGTAGGATGCGCCGCTTGCTCCTACACCCTCCTTTTTCTTTAACTTCATGTTCTACTCTCCTCCTTAGGCCTATTTACTTGCAGAACTGCTTTTTATTATTTTTCTTTTTACTGGTATACACACAAATAAAACAAGACTTTTTGCTAACTTATCGATCTCGCAGAGAGCCGAACCACGGATTTTTCAGTTAGCAATTTTGTGAGCTCTCGTACCTTTTCCCTGGATCCAGCAAGGTTCTTCATTCCTCCTGACCCAGCCAGTGGTCCAAGAGACCCCCAATGTGGGGCTCTTGTATGTGTGTGTCTCCGAAGAAACCCCCCTCACCTCCCTTTTTCTCCCGGGCCTTCAAGTGTGTGTGTTGCTCGGATTTTCACTCGCTTCCCCTTCGACCGACCGTTTCCCTTGCGGGAGGACGGAACTGCGATCTCAGGGTCCACACTCGCTTCGTGAAAATTCCACGTCTCATACACACACACATACACACACACTGGACCACTCTCCCACCCAACCCCGCGATACTTACGGCTCCTTTTCTCGTGTGGAGTCTTCGTGCACGTAGATTTAACGGGTAAAAATAGCTGGCTTCCATGGAGAGCTGTCTCCGCTTTCGAGAGCTCTGGGCCCGTTCCACCGTTTGGTTGTGGTAAAATTTGTGGCTACAAAAAGTTCGTTTTTATCTGGTTGGTTCCGATGGGTTTTCCCAATCTTGTCCGGCCGCTGAAAATCAGCGGGGCGCTGCCCGGACTTTGAAAGGGGAACCCTGGAATCCTTACCAGATCACGTCGGGGTCACCATATGGTTATAAATAAAAAATGTGAATTAGCCAATTTTAATAAAAATATGAAAAATAAAATTTATTTTGCGACCATAAAAACAGTCTCAACAGCCACCACCAAAACGGCCAGCGTATCACCCCCGGGAAGTGATATGGGTGAACGTGAGGAAAGGACCAACTGGTACCTAGACCTCCCCATCCACACCTACTGCTTGCAAGGTAGCAGTTTTTATACAGTTTATTTGGCCTGCGGCAGAAAGTCTTTGTTTCCTTCTGAGTTCTTCATATTCAAGGTGGTTTCTTTCCCTGGACAAAGCTTCGTCCGGGGGTGGAATGGTCCATTTCTCTGGTTCCCGGAATCTGGTATTCAGATTCAAAGTGTTGATGGTTCTGATCTCCACAGATAGGCATCTTGTCTGGGCCATCAGCACCTTGGTGTCTTTGGGCTCGTCCCTGGTGCAGCTAGAGTTCTTTTCGGATGCAAATACTGAGATGTCCATCTGCTGCGGCTTCATGATCTCGATCTCGTCATCCTGTTTAACCTAAAGGGAATGAAGATTTCCCCCCCCCCTTTTTTCTCTTCCCAGTTCACATATATATTTTTATATATTATTTTTTTCTCCACGAATTACTATTTATATTCCTAACAGTATCCAAGGGCTTATCTGAAGTATTTATTTTTTTTTTGCTGTATTCTGCAATAATATTTCAATATTTTAATATTGAAATTTCAGTATTTCAATAGTTTTTGCAAAACTATTGGAATTTAATGTTAACCTGATTACTACTGGAACACTTTGCTTGTTTAGCAGTGTAGCAGGAGGTATATAATACTGTTTATTGCCTTGATTAATGTCAAATGTTTTTAACACCCTTCATATGGCAATTTTATAGTAGTTGTACTTGCACATGAGCAAATGTGAAGGCCAAAAAAACTTGAAACGTTTGATCTGATCTGCCAGCATTCCAAAAGCTGTTTTGTAAGAGTAGATTTTCCTAATTTTTGCATTATGATCCCCACAGGTATTTAAGAACATGTCACAGAAGCAAGAACCAGGTGTCTGTATGGTCATTTATTAGCTGAGTGAATGGGGTTTCTCACAATTCTGTTTTTATTACCATGTTATAGCACTTTGTTCTTCATTAAAAAGTAAAGCTTTATTAAGGGGAAGCCTGATAGCATTCAAACTTAATTTTAAGCTTGCTTTTCTTTTAGTCAGTGGAGTGAAGAAGATGAAATTGCAGACTACAAGCAAAACTGTGAATGGATGGATGAATGTCAGGATGTAATGTTTGAGACCTGGTATGAAAAGATAGCTCAAGCTGACCCAGAGAAGCAGAGAAAGGTGACCTCATGTTTTGTATGTTTACCTGCAGAAGGGGTAAATAAGAGTCCTTTAAAAGCCTAAAGGGCAGAAAGGAGTCTGGTTTATTGTTAATTTTTATTAGCTGGATCTCTGTAGACTTTCAAGAGTCTAGAATGTTAAAATATCCCGATTCATTTTTGGCAGGGGAAATGTTCTGCTTCGTGTCTGAAGCATTGTCAAAGTCAGAAATAACACTCAAGTAAATTGTGTTGGTTTATTGCTGCAGATGCACATGTTTGTTGCTCGTTACTGTGACCTGTTAAACGTGGACATTTCCTGTGATGGCTGTGACGAAATCGCACCGTGGCATCGCTACCGCTGTCTGCAGTGCAATGACATGGATCTGTGTAAAACCTGTTTCCTTGGTAAGAACCATTAAATAACCCCTCAAAACCTTGTATTTGAAACCAAAACAGTATCTTGGAAGTTATTGTCTTGGTTTGAAAAGAGAGGTGTCTGCTAAGGAAGGCAGGAGCCTCCCCTGAAATGGAAAATGCACACCCCTTCCCTCTGAATTATTGTAATTCTGAAATTAAGGGGCTCTCAGGCAAAGATATGGGAGTAGGAATAACAGTTCTTTATTAGGGAAGAAAATAAAAATAGAAAAATGCACTAACACAAAACAACACTGCCAGAGTCAGAGCAGGAGCTGAGCCCTGTGGGTCAGGGTGGTGGCACAGTTCCATCCCATGGGGGCTCAGCCCTCCTGCAGTGCCAGCTGTGCTTCTGCTGGAGCAGGGATCCTGCACAAGGGGGGAGTTTTCCTCTGAAGCTCCAGGGCTGCTGGAGATGGGCCTGCTCTTCCTCTGGGAATGCAGGGCAGGAGAAAGCTGCTCCTCTGGAAATGCAGTGGGCAAAGGCTGCTGTGCTGTTCCAGGCACAGATTGTATCCAGGTAGGAATGCTTGGCTCCTGCCCTGGGCGGAGCATCTCCCCATGGGATGCTGGAATTTGATCAGCCATGCAGGGACACTCAGTAGCCATGAACAGCAGAAATCTCCTGGAGGGAGGATTGGCTGTGGAAGAGATAAAGAAAACTGCCCCACCTGGTTTTAACAGGTGGTCCAGTGAACAGAAGATAACTGTCCCACCTCTAACAGATGGAATAGAATACACACTCCTACTCACATCTTGAAACCCAGGACAGTTGTACACAAAATAAAGTCAAACACTTTTCTTCTGTGTTCTTTAGAAATGTTTAAGTGTTCTTTCCCTAGTATGAATATGAACCTGAAGTTAGGAAAAGTCCTTTGTCAAAAAAATTTACAGGGAAGTCTTTCTTTACAGGTGGAGTTAAACCTGAAGGACATGAGGATGACCATGAAATGGTGAACATGGAATATGCCTGTGATCACTGCCAAGGAGTTATCATAGGTCGGAGAATGAACTGCAATGTTTGTGATGACTTTGACCTTTGCTATGGATGCTATCATGCAAAGAAATACTCTGACAGGTATTAAAAATGTGATTTGCTTTCCCCCATGTGGCAGAAAGACAGTATTTAGTAGCTAAATACAATCAGTCATTCTCATTGTGCTTCCTATAAAGCTGTGTCTGACATCAGAACATCTCCTTGGTGTCCTTTGGGGAAACAAAGATAGGACCAGTTTGGCAAAAATGTCTGGAAAGCTGCCTCAGCCTCTGAAGTCACTTGGTAGCAATTGTTTTCTGGATGTGGCTAGGAAAGCTGCAGAAGGAGTTACCAGTCCTGTATGACAGGAGAGAAGAGACAATCCCTACTGTGGAAACAGTTTTCAGTGCTTGACACCAGAGGTCATAAAACCCTGGTCCGCAGTTTGAACCTCTGGAATGTGTTGGGTTTCAAGTGGTTTCCTCTGAAGATAGTTAGTGTTGACTGACTATGTTGGTTAGCAGAAAACCAAAAGCTGCATTCCTAAAACTGTCCCTTGTCCTTGCAGCCACCTGCCCACCCACAGCATCACAGTGTACCCCATGGTGACCATCCGCATCAGTGACCGCCAGCGCCTCATCCAGCCCTACGTCCACAACTACTCCTGGCTGCTCTTTGCTGCCCTCACCCTCTACAGTGCAGATCTGGCAAATGGGGAGGAAGTAGAAGGAGAGCAGCTGGATCCCCAGATCCTCAGCCATGCCAGAGTTCTGCAGCATCAGTGCATTCAGCTCATTGGGGACTGCCTGATGAAAGCACAGCACGGAAAAGGTGAGTCAGCTCCTCCTGCTCTGAACAATGCTTTCTACAAGTGTCAGAAATGTCTGTGGTTACTGACTTGAAAGTTTCCAAAGGAAAGGGGAAGCTACTGTGTACTTCACTGAGAATAACTGTTTATGTAGAAAGCAAATGTAGAACAAGTGTCGTTCAGGGTCGTTGGAACATGGAAAATAGAGTGCTTGAGAAAACTAATTTTATGCTTACATAAACATTGGACACAACTTGGCAAGTCTCTGGTTGTTTTTTTTTCCATCTTAGCTGTTGTAAAGGGATCAGTCAATACAGCTTCATGTTCTTTTTGTAATGTATCACTGACAGCTGAAGGACAGCAAATAACTTGGTGGAAAAAGTTTTTTGTTCTGCATCTCATGGGAAGAGATTTTAAACTGTGTTTCTGGTATAAATTTCTGGCAGTGGTGTTGATTTGTCTGGAAATAGGGGTTTCTGTGAACAAAGACCTACTACAGAAAGTAGGGTTATACAATAGGGACCTATTTTGAATGTATCAAAAATTCTAGACTAAAATTCAAATAAGGTGCTGGTAGCTTTTGTGAGCAGCTCTAATACAACTGAAATACCACCACCACCAAATACTTACACATACTCATTAATTAATCTGTTTACAGTATACAGTTCTGTTGTGCAGGTGGTCAGAAAATTGAAAAATAAGACATACGTCATTTGCTATTCATAATTTACACTCTACTGTTTTCTTAAATTAAGACCTCTACCTAATGGCATCTTTGAGGTGGAAGATGTCACCATCTGTCCATCACTAGTATTTAATGACACTACATAATTATATGAGCTTGATAGAAAATATGTTTTTGATTAAGTTAATGTTCAAAAGAATTCTGTAAGTAGTTTGAAGTTCTCTTTTAAAGTGTTTCAGTTCTGCTTTTTGTCTGTCTTGCCACTCAACAGCTAAATAACTTTCATAACTTTTTTGCTCCCAGGACTGAAAAATTTAGCTCTCCTCTGCATGTTACCAGAAGATGAGTCCATCTCAGAGAATGACACTGTTGCAGGCAGTCCTCCCACAGACAGTGCTCCAAAAAGTCATCCTGGTGATAGAGCAGGGAAGGGAAGAGATGAGAAACGCAGCACAGGCTCCTTGGTGCATCGTAGTGTAAGTAGCTGTTATCTCCAGAACCCCTGATATCAGACATGTGATCTGATAATAAACATCTTCAGGTGCTTAAACACCCTGTTCTGAATGTGGGACTGAAATAAGGGATAGTAATGATTTCATTTGTAGGTAAAAGCTGGGGGGAAAGGGGACAGTTGTTTTTTTCATTAGATCTGGCTGATCAAAAACTTCTTGTTCTGAACTGAACAAAGTTCTGAATTTTCACAAAAGGGTTACAGGAGAGGGGCATGTCTTGTTCTTTGTGAAAGGGCTGTTATGTCCCTGGTTGTTAGCACTCTTGAGTATTATTATGAGTTTCTTACAGTTTTATACAGTTTTTAAAACTATTACAATGTAATAGTTTTATGCAGGGAGATATGAGCAAAATAAAATAACATAATTTAATTGTATGGAAACTTAAGACATGAATACATCAACAAATTCTTAACTAGAAGGTTTTGATACTCAAAGAAAAATGTTGGTAAAGTGCAGATGACTGAATTCTTTCCATGCTTGTTCCCGCAGGTATTCCATTTTGTTTTAATCTTTTAATACTTCTGTTTTATTTTTAGGGGAAAGGAGATACTCACAAGGAAATCCAGTCTCCTGCAGAAGATAAAGTAGGAAAACAAGAAATTGAAATCAAACCTGTCTCTGCAAAGAAAGCTGTTGTGAGACAAGAGTCAGACTTGTCTGTGGATGGGAATGTTCCTGCAACAGGTAAAACATAATTTCTTATTTTCTCTGTCACAGAAACATCCACTCATCTGCAAACAGCTGTCTTTTTTATTCCTAATTCAGTTTTGCATATTTTCTAATGTCTGTGTCTGCTTTGTGAAAACCTGCCAGACATTGCTTTGAACAAATGCCTTGCAGTCTGTTTAAAGGAGTCTGGAAATCAGAGTAGATTTCCACAAGTATTTATCCATGTATGGAGATAATAGTCACTGTTGGTCTAACACAACACTTGTGTGTTCTGATGCACTTGGAACCAGAAAATAAGTGTCTTATCCTGTTAAAATTAAATCTGGGATTGTAAGAATTTTGAAAGTTAAATGGTTCTGTCTAGCACTGTCCTTTATATGTTTTACTAGATGGTATAAATTTCATTACCTTCTGTTTCTATACACTTCTAAAAAGATTTTATTTTTAAATTGTAATAATTCTTTTTTATAATTTCTATTTATTTTTAGATTTGGATTATAAAAATTAAGCTATGACTTATTTATGTTTAATGTCACTTAGGGGATTTTCTTATTTTGTTTTTATTTACAAAGCAGGTGACTCCGTCTCAGAGGATTCAACCCCAAAACCAACAGAGAAGGTTTTAATACCTAGCCAGGAACAAGTTTTTGCTGAATGCTCTCAGAAGAGGATTTTGGGGTTGCTGGCAGCTATGTTACCACCTTTCAAATCAGTTAGTTCTTTTTCCTTCCATGTGTTTTTTTTTCTATGTGCACAAATAACATGAATAAAATTCACAGGAATTAAATGTGGGATATGGACCCATGTTGTTTACATGTTATGAAATGTGAATTAGAATGTCTTCAGACACTGACATCACTAAGGAATGTAAGGGCTTGTTCCTGGGTGAAGTGAGAGGGAATGGAATTTTAATGTATCTGTGAAGTAGAGTCTTAACTGTTTAGCAGAGTTTAAGTCTTCAGTTTAGCTTCACATGCCAGGGCCAATAACCAAAGTAGGAATGTAGTTTCTCATTCCTTCTGTCCATTTGAAAGACCTTCAGAATAGAAGCTTTTGTATGTGCTGACTTTGACTAAAAATCTTGTTTTCTTTCCCTGCCTCACTGAGATTTTTCTCTCTCCACAGGGCTCCACAATGTCTCTGATCAACCTGGAACAAATACTTCCACTGATGTTTCATGTTGTAATCTCAAATGCTGGCCACCTGAATGAAACTTACCATTTAACCTTGGGACTCCTGGGCCAGTTAATCCTCAGGCTCATGCCTGCAGAAGTGGATGCTGCTGTGACTAAAATCCTTTCAGCCAAACATAATTTGTTTGTACCAGGAGATGGATCTACAGTGCCAGAAGGATGGAAGACAACTCATCTTCTGTTCAGTCTGGGAGCTGTGTGTTTAGACAGGTGCTTCTTACTTTAACTCAATCAATTAATCTCTGCTGAACAGTAATTTTTTTTTCATGTATGCCTTGTACATAGAGGCTTTTTAATAGAAAGGTAATTAATGTACCTGGCCATGGAAGGGGCTTAGCACCTGCAGCCTTTGTTGCAGTGGGAATCCTGATTTCCTTCCAGAAGGCTGGCTGCTGAGGAATGGCCTAATTTCCTGTGCTTACCTACACAGCATGTCATGGAGGAGGAATTGAGGTTTGGAAGCTACGAGGAAAGCCAAAAATACAGTCCTTTACTTTTTGTGTGCCATTCATTCTCTCACATTGTTACAAATCCCTTGTGTAACTTGGGAAAGGAGGAGGGTGTGTCACATAACTATCACCAGTGCTGACTTCTGGATCTGGCCCTACTATGTAAGAGTACTTGAGAGAGAGGTTTTTTATAGTGAAATTGCACTGGAAACAGCAATTTCACTATAAACAACAACAGATTTAGAAGATCTTGAGAAAGTTCTCAAGCATTCTGAGATTAATGTCATGCCTGTTAAATGTGACTTTTTTTTTATTGTGGTTGTGTTTTACTGGGAGGGTTCATAAACAAATAGGAAAGCATATGGAATTGTTTTCATTATTTTAAAATTTATGAAAAGCATACAAAATTTGAGAATATCCAAAGCATAAGCTGAGGGAAAGGATTTTCTCAAAAACTAACTTTAGTGTTAGAGACCAATCCCTGTAGGTTATTTGTGTGATCCAGAGAGTGAGCAGGTGGTCGAGAACATGGGATGTAAACCTCTTGCTGCCATGCAAACAGAAACTTCTGAGTTCTAAACTAAAATTCAGAGTTAACAGTGGCAATGTTCAGGCACACTTTGGTTTGAGCCTGTAGACCCTTTCAGAAAGCAGAATAGTATTTATGCTCTGTGGAAAACAAAGCAGAATTCATGTGTCACTGGGATGAAAGTTTCAAGTATTTGCAAAAACAGTTCTGTAGCAATTTGAAAGCTGCAGCTGTGACAGATGATCAGTGATTTGCTGTCTTGAGGAGGAATAGCTTCAGGAGAGTGTGCAGTCAGCCCTCCTAAAGCAGCCTGCTCTTGCTTTGCAGCCGCGTGGGGCTGGACTGGGCGAGCTCCATGGCAGACATCCTGCGGGCTCTGAACTCCTCTGCACAGTGGCACCATGTCATTGCTGCTTTCACTGACCACTGCATAAAGCAGCTGCCCTTCCAGCTAAAGCACACCAACATCTTCACTCTATTGGTGCTGGTTGGCTTTCCTGAGGTAAGTAGCCTGTCAGTCCTAAAGGAAACAAAACTGGAAACAAAAGCTTTTAAGTATCTCTTTCTAAATGCTACAGATTCCAGCAATGGGAGACAGCCTTTCTAAACTCTCAAAATCTGATGTGTGTCAGAGTTGACATCTTTCCACTTGTGCACAATTAACATTTATCTAATGAAGAATAATGAGCTGGTTTTGTCTCGCATTTTTTGGATGTTGCTTATAACTGCTACAAGCAAACCAGCTTTATTTGTTTCAGTATCTAAAAGGACTTTTGTACAAGCAAAACAATCCATTCTCCATCTTGATGTTCATAGCTGATACATTGCCTATGGAACATCAAGTTGGTTGTTGTAGACATTTCTTTTATAGAATTCAACTTCTATTTTCTAAAAACCAGCAAATACCAGGCATCAAACAGTGGTTCAGCTAAAAAATACAATGGCAAGAATAAGCAAATGTAACCAATATAAGACATGGCTGTGTATTTGTAAATAAGTATTCCAAATCCTAACTGAAGTTGTGCTGCCATTCCAGGTGCTGTGTATGGGCACTCGTTCTGTGTACATGGACAATGCTAATGAGCCTCATAATGTGATCATCCTGAAGCACTTCACTGAGAAAAACAGGGCAGTGGTTGTAGACATCAAAACCCGAAAGAGAAAAACAGGTTCTGTAACATTTTTGTTTTATCAGAGAATCACAGAGTATTTCCTTACAGTTTGTTAAAAGCAAATGTTAACTAGACCACTGTGCAGGTCTGCAGAGTTTGAATTCCATTGTTAGTAAGTTGCCTGACTTTCTGCTCATAGGTTACCAGATTCTGCTTGCAGGTCACTGCCAAATTGTGAAGCTTCTGCCGTAATTACTTCAATTATTTTTATTAAGAGAAGGATTTAGAAAGCTGTTGAGACCATTCTGTTGATTGAGAAATCTCAGAAACAGGCTTTTGATGAAGATGTAGTAGTTGTTTCTGTTTCAGATTTGTGTAGTGCTTGTGTCTTATCCTTTACTAACTTGTGCTTAATGTTTTAGAAAAATTGCTAATTTAAAAACAGTTTGGATATTCCTACAATTTGAGACCAAGTGAAATATTTAATATATAGCAAGTCAGTTGGGTTTTTAGAAGCAAGGGCTTTTCTCTTTGTATGGCCTAATATAGTGAAGTTAATAAAGCAAAGGTTGTCCTAAGATTTGACTACTGAATTTGTGTAAAAGACATTTGGAAAAATCAACAGACTAAACCACTTTTTGATATTCAATGAAGATTTGAATAGAAAAGCTTTTCTTTTTGTTTAACTGTTGACATTTTAAACAGTAAGATCAGCAGTATTTATTTCATTATATCAATTGCAGGTCAGAATTTTCCCCATTTTAACTGTAAAATACAACACGAGCTACTTTGCACACTGTACTGCTGATGTGCAAATATGTGCTGTTGCCAGGAGTGACCTGGGGATTTTGAACTTGTACTGAAAAATTAAATACTTTCTTGACTGTTCAGGGAATCTGAGAT
Source organism: Passer montanus (assembly GCF_014805655.1). Classification (NCBI taxonomy): domain Eukaryota; kingdom Metazoa; phylum Chordata; class Aves; order Passeriformes; family Passeridae; genus Passer; species Passer montanus. The sequence goes on from NW_024369262.1 coordinate 11,105, forward strand.
AATTTCTGTATAAGACCTTTATTAGAACATGATTGATGTAAGGATGTCTCATATCTCAGCCTACTCATATCTACTAAGACATGACTCTACAACATTTTGATGTGATCCAAGTGAATTGTGTTTTTTCTCTCTTGTAGTGAAAGACTATCAGTTGATTCAGAAGTGTGAGCAGGAAGGCAGTGATTCCCAGACCCAGCTGAGGCAGTACCTGCAGCACTTTGTCCTCATCTCCACCCACCTCCTGCAGACCAGCATGGACAGCAGCTATGCTGAGGCAGTGGAGACAACTTGGGTCTTGTCCCTGGCTCTGAAGGGGCTGTACAGAACTCTGAAGGTATCTGCCACAGAATATGATAGAGAAATAAGAATTCATGTTCTACCCTGTGCTGCAGGGTATTGACTGAGCCCACTGGGGAATTGCCACAAGGGCATTTCTGTCACAGCTGGATCCCTTTATTCCCACTCTCTAGGGGGTTGGAAATGTTGCTGGGCTTTCAATAGCTTTTGTTGAGCTGCAGAGTTGTTTTGCTTCTCCTCTGTGGGGGCCAGCCAATCAGGAGACCTCAGGAAGAAATTCCTAGAGGTAACATTTTATGGAGTGAAGCTCACTTTTCTCACTCCTGAAGTATTTGAAGAGGAATTTTTTTAAAAAAATTTTTTGAGTGTCAATCAAAACAGATTCTCAGTTACTACTCTGTGCACATCATAGATGATACCTTTAAGGGCTTTGAAGTGAGGATTTTTATTTTAGGGAAATGAAAGGAAAAGATTCCCAGTGTAGTTCATCTGGGCAGGATCTTTAAGGATCTGAAGTGAGGATTTTTATTTTAGGGAAATGAAAGGAAAAGATTCCCAGTGTAGTTCATCTGGGCAGGAAATTCACCCAAGGCTGTGTGACAAGAACTCACAAGCACTGTGATGCATTGTTCCTTTTTTAGTTATTTATTTGTGTGTGTGTGTGTCTGTGTGTGCAGATTCATGGCTTTAAGGAGATCCAGTCTGCCTTTCTTCAGTCTGGTTTACTCAAACTTCTAGTGAAGAAGTGTAGCAAAGGAACTGGCTTCAGTAAGACTTGGCTTCTCCGAGACTTGGAGGTAAGAAAAGTGACATTTTGTAAAAAGTTAGGCTTCACACAGTGGCATGAAAGGTTATGGCAGTACACTGCCCTCCTGGGGACTCAAGATTATCTCTAATTAGTCTCTAAAAAAACGGTCACTTAACTGTATCCCTGAATCTGCCTCCTTCTGCCCATCATAATCCTGTGGATAATAGACTAAATTCTTTAAAGCAGGAGCTGATTTTCACTAATCTGATTTTATTTGGAAAACAATTTGCAGGATGAGACATCACTCACCTACTCAGATTGTTTTATGGATTTTATTTAGACTGTTCTTGAGAATTCCATTCTTCAATTTACAAAATAACCTCAAAGAAAGGCATGACTTGCACAAGGTTTTGCTGCAGTGCAGGTGGGGAGATCAATGCACACGTGGGCATATTCTTTCACAGTGGTTGTTAATTGCTGAAAGATAAGTGTGGTTCAACTGTTACTTATGTTTTGTCTTAAGCAGGAGTTGTGTTAATTCATCTTTAGGACTGTGATGAAGCCAAAGGGCTGTTTTCAAGGGAGCAGAGTGTGTAGGGGCATCACTGGCATTCTGGGGATAGTCACCTTTGCTTTGTTTTTGTCTTGGAATCTACAAATCTTTGATGCACTGAAATGGTTAAATAATTACTTTCTCAACTTCCTTTGCACTTTCAGCTAATCACTGAAGTTGTCTTTGCAGCAGCATGGAAGGTGTAACTCATTAGTGAAGTAGGAAATGGTTTTTGTTTGTGTTTTGGGGTTGTTTTTTATTTTTAGGTGTGCTTCTTTGTAAAATAATGTGTTAAGCACTGTCCAGGTCTGACAATGTTCCTCTAAGATGCTGATTGCAAATAAAGTAATAATACCTACAGCTGTCACACCATATGCTACCTTTTTTCTGTGTAGATTTTGTCAATAATGCTGTATTCCTCAAAGCAAGATATCAGTTCCCTGGCTGAACAGGAGGATACTGAGCTGGAAGACAGGGAACAAGATCAGGATGTGGAGCAGCCTGTTGTTGGTCCTGTTGACTCAGAGCAGAACAAACTTGATCCTCTGGAGGGCCTGGATGAAGCCACCAAAATATGCTTCTTGGTATTTAAATTAGTTTACCTTCTTTTGGGTAAATGTGCATTTGCTAGTTGCATAAAACATTTGGTTATTCATATGGTTGTTTTCCTTCTAAATTTATAGAGTATGGGTCTATGATTGCAATGCATCATTCTTTAAAGAAAACAAAACAGAACTACAGTAATGAATGCTACAAAATCATTATACAGTGTTTTGCTAAATTCTTCTCATTATTATTAATCCAGATACTGAGTTCATTAATTCTCTACCTACAAAGTGGGAAATAATGCTTAGATCATCCTTAAAGAAATTCAATCTTTCCTTTCCCCCTCTGATGTGTTTTTGAGGGTTTTTAATTTCTTTTTGCTCCTTGCTCAGATGACACATGATGCACTTAATGCACCTCTCCACATTCTTCGAGCCATGTATGAGCTGCAGATGAAAAGAACAGAATCTTTTTTCCTGGAAGTTCAAAAGAGGTATGTGAAATTCTGGGTCCAGCAGAGAAAGTGGTGGGTGAAAATCTAAAATCCTCTCAGTGCTGGATAGAAATTCTTCCAAGGATAAGATTTGGTTTTCATGTGTGAAAAAGTAAGGAAATAAACTCCTGCAAAGTTGTATTTATGGAAGCAAGTCACCATCTTCTAAAACACATCACATGCTCTTTTCTATGTGGTAGCTCCCATATGAAGATCCACTGTGGCTCTGAATTCTGTGAACTGAGTCAAGAGCTCACATGTGGCTTCTGGTACTCAAAGCATCTCACAGAGACACCATGTTCTCACAGAAATGAGTGATTTTGTAACATTAAAATCCTTTGGCTTGTTAAAACACTGGAACAGTTAACATGACAAAAATAGGCATAGCTTAATCTTTCCAAAACAGAAGGTGGGAAGATTTAATTTGCATTTAATTGCCCTAATTGAGTTTGCATTGCTTTGGAAACACATTTGTGTATTTTTGATTTTCTGTGAAGGTTTGATGGGGATGTGATCACAACGGACGAGAGGATCAGGACGCTGGCTCAGAAGTGGCAGCCCAGCAAACGCCTGAGGCTGGAGGAGCAGAGCTCCAAGGCAGTGGATACAGACATGATCATCTTGCCCTGCTTGGTATGGACACCTCTACAAAAAGCAACAGTTGGAAAATAATCTATTTTGGCATTCATGCCTGAGAATTTTTTTTTGTACATCTGAAATAATCTGTTATCAATGTTTTATGTCAAAATGAATGAGTGAATGAGCAGGTACAAGAAGCAAGTATTTCTTCCTTGTTATTCCTTCCTTAAGGAAGTGAAAGAACTTGATTTCCATATCAGGAGAACAAATTGTGATTGCAGGCTGTAATTTCCTCCCCTTACACAAGAGATTGTATCTCACTGCTGTAAGCTTATGCTCTACTACTGTCTTAGCATATCATTGTTATCTTACAGTACATTCAGCAGAACAAGGAAGCAATGAAATGATCTTGTAAAGTAGACACTACACTTGCAAGCTTTGGGTTTTGCATTCAATTGCAGGGTCCCACAGCTCTGCTTTATTTTGAGGGCTCACTCCTGGTTGTGGGGCGTCAGCACAACTGTTTATCAGTTGCATTGCAAAGGAGAAGGAGCTTCCTGAAGCAGTTTCACAAAATTATAAGAAAAAGATAGGCCTTTCAACAGCTTATACAGAGGCTGTGAAATACCCACGCCTGGAAATTGTCCAAACTTAACTGGACAAAGCCCTGATTTTGAAGTTATCTCAGCCTTGAGTCAAATTTGGAGTAAGTGATCTCCAAAAGTCCCTCCCAGCTTGCCTCATTTCAGGGCACTTGGTAGCTCTACCTCTGTAGGTGAGCTTCAGTTAACACTTCTGGTTGGATTTCTGACTGCTGTTTCCACAAATGCATCAGTGTATAGTGAGGTGTGTAGACATAAACAGTGTTTCTCAGGAAATCTACAGCTATGTGAGAAATCCTACTTTTGTGGGGTTTTTGACAAATTCATTTGTAAATTCAGCTTGCAGTTTGACCAGTCAGATATCCAAACATAAGGCAGTAAATTACTGACAGCCTGTTTTCAAACTTGCATTTCTCTTCTTGCAGTCAAAGCCTGTACTCTGTGATAAAGCAACAGAAGAAACCAATCCTGTTGCCCAGAAACTCATCACCAACACAGAGAGTGACCTGCAGCTCAGCTATGCCAAGCAGCGCCGCACCAAGAGTTCCATTCTCCTGCACAAGGAGCTGGACTCCAGGAGCAAAAAGGCTGTGAGGGACTACCTGTATCGTGTCAATGAGGCCATTGCAGTTCTGTATGCCAGGCACGTGCTGGCATCCTTGTTAGCTGAGTGGCCTGATGATGTGGCAATAAATGAGGAAATCCTCGATCTCAGTGGCCCAGCCCATATGACATACATCCTGGACATGCTGATGCAGCTAGAGGAGAAGCAGCTGTGGGAAAAAGTAAGTGGATTTCACTTAGACATGTGAACAAAACCTGTGCCCATATGCCACGAGACTCTGACTAACAGAAGTACTTGCAGTTCCTTTTTTCAACTAAATTGAAACTCCAAAATTTAAATTAGTTCTGAAAAAACAGTTGGAAGCTGTCAGTGTCTTGATGTGCTGATCTTGTTAACAGAAAATGGAAAAAGTAGCAGTGTAGAGAGAACTCTTTCAGTTATGAAAGAGAAACTGGTAAAATAGGCAGTCTGGTTTGAAAATAGACAATATAGATGGTAATATAGAGAAATTGGTAAAATTGGCAGTGCCTTTTAAAAGCTGCTTTTTCTTAGATCTCAATGTCTGTATTGTAATACCTGCTCCTCCACTGATGAGCTGGTGGTGGAAGTGATCTTGGAATTATAATAGAATGTTGTAATGAAAGTGTCAGCTCAAGGCTTCACAGCAGTCAAAGCAAATCAAGTGCTGGGAATCTTCAAAAAGGGAATGAAAAATAAAGTAGAAGGCATTGATATGCCACTGAACCAATACTATGCACTCTTTTGGACTGCAGTGACTGCCCTCATCCCATTAAAAAATAAAAATAAGGTGCAGTGCAACTGGAAGAGGCCTGAAGAAGAATGGAAGGGATTATTACAGCCATGGAATAACTTCAGTATGAGAAACCAACTGTTTTTTTTCATTCTGGATCTTTCCCCTGTGAGGCACTGAGGGAGAAGGAGTAATGGAAAAGTCTGTTCCTCTTTCTCTGTAGGTTTAAAGCAGTAAATAGCATGCAAAACTTAAGAGCAAGTATTATTCACTGGCCCTCCCAGTAAGAAAACAAAGGAGTGTCAGATTAAGGTAATAAGTGGCAGGTCCAAAACAAACCAAAAGAACAGGCTCTTGACAGTAAGTCATGGAAATTGTTGCCCCAGGGTGTTTTAATGGGTTCAGAAAAGGGCAGGATGAACTGATAGAATAAAATCTATTAAGGCATATTAAATGCAAATAACTAGCCTTTGTCTTAGGTTGTTCTGCAAGTGCAGGGCAAAGAGTGCATTCAGGGAACATGCTGTCTTTAAAAAAGGAGGTTTTTAAACTCCTTTTCCCAAGAAATCAGGATTTGGAGATGAACCTGCAGGCCTGAGCTGATGTTTGACATTTTGTAGGAGGAGTTAGGAGATGGTAGGTGATGACATGGCCTTAATGAGTTACTCTGACATGGAGGGGCCTCAAGTAACAGAATTCCTGGATTCAGGGCTTTTCTGCACTGTTATAAAAATAAGAAAAAGGGTGACTCGGGTGGTTGTGAATGATTTTTAGTCTGCCCTGATAGATTAAAGGGCATTTTTGGGTAGTTTTAAACACACGGGACTTGCATCTGCTGCTTTCAAATCTTCAGCCATCTCATTGATACTTTATAATTTCTTCTTTCTGCACAGTGTTGTACTTTTTTTTTGTTTTTGAAGGCTAAAATATATGACATATTCTATTAAAATCAAAACCTGTGGGTATAGAAGGTAAAGGAGCCTGTTTAGGATGTTAACAAAGTTGTTTATCTCACTTAATTACAGCTTCAGTTTCCTGTTAATTACTTTATGGATTAGCCTTGATTCTAGCAGTTGTGAAGAGACATGGCCAATATCTGTCATAATTTTGTCAAAAAAAGAATGAAAGGTCTAGAACAGAAGACAGAGTGAAATCTTTTGTGCTTATGGAGATGACACTTGCAGGCATAATTTCTGAATTTATCTTGCTACTTGCTGGTTCCTTGGTTCCCTCTTCCAAAATACTGTGTGGCTAACATGACTCATGTCAGCTATCAGAATGTACAATTGTAAATGTTCTTTTGACAGCAAATTATATTTCCATGACATTTCTCCTCCCCAGATTCTGCAGAAAGTGCTGCATGGGTGCAAGGAGAGCATGCTGGGGACCATGGCCCTGACAGCCTGTCAGTTCATGGAGGAGCCAGGGATGGCTGTGCAGATGAGGGAGTCTCAGCATCCTTACAACAACAATACCAACTTTGAGGTAGGGCAGGCATGGGTTACAGGCATGGCTTGAAGCTGGAACCACCCAGGGGTTGGAGCAGAAGCCTCTCAGAGTTCCACATGGGTATCTGTGGGACTGAATTCTGTGCTTGGAGCACCTGTGAAATCTGCTCAGTTTTCCTTGGAAAAGGCTGAATCTGATAGTTCAGGCCTTGCCCTGCAAAGAAATATGTTCAATCAGGCACTTTAATGTAATTCTAATTCAATCATATGAAAAGTGCATAACTTATATGGTTTTACTGTGCATGTATTTGAAGTAGATCAGATTTGTAAATGGTTTCAAGGCCTTAATGATCAAATGTTTCTACCCTTCCTTCCAAAGATTTGTTTCAGTTGGCCTATTCCAGTTGGTCCTTGTGCTGTTAGATGAAAGTAGGAGTGGTGTCTTTTTTCTTGTATTTCTCATTTTAGACTCTTTCCCTGACACAAACATTTTCTGATTTTCTTCTCTTGATACTGTTTGATAGCATTTTTCTGATATAGTTTGGTAAGTAATTGTTGCCTCTGGGCAGTCTTGGGATTTTTAATTTCCCTGCTGCTCTGACTCCTCTGATTTTCATTTTTAAAATGCATATAAGCCTTAGGTTCTGGCAGCGAGATCAATATCAGCAACAATTTCTGCTTTTAAAAAAAGAAAGCATTGCTGGCAATTCATTTTACATGCTTAACAGCTAATGTGAACAATAAGCCATGCTTTACATTTGTTAAATTAGCTCAGGGTAAAAATATCAAAGTAAAAAACTCACAGAGATGCTGTAATATATTTTATATCTCCCTTGTTTGTATGGTGAAAGTTAAGTGGGCTATGGGCAGTACAGTGTGACAGGACACAAAGGTGCTGTGTTTATTTCTCAGGATAAAGTTCACATTCCTGGTGCTATCTACCTCTCCATCAAGTTTGACTCGCAGTGTAACACAGAGGAGGGCTGTGATGAGCTGCTCATGTCCAGCAGCAGCGACTTCCAGCAGGATCGGCACAGCTTCAGTGGGTCTCCACAGAAATGGACTGACTTCGAGCTTCCAGGTGAGCAGGACTGCTCAAGGGTGTGCAGGATACTGCTGGGACTCCTGGGAGAAACTCCTCATGACTTAAATGTGGATGTTCCTGAGATGTGTAGGGAAAAAGCCAGTCCTTTCCTTGTCCCACTGAGTTTGCTCTGACGTGCTGCTCTCGCATTTGTTTCTGCAAAGTGGCTTATCTGTTGTTGTGCTGTGACCTTTTCTTTCCACCACTCAGTCAAAGCATGCACTCAGCTACTGGAAACAAATTTGATCTTGGTTCTGTTCCAGCACAGTCCTTGTTCTGCACGATATTCACTTACATTGTTTATGCCTTGTCTTACTTTCCACAGGAAGCACGTTTTTTTATTTAAAAAAAGAAAAGATATGCTTATCTCTGTCTCCGTGCTCTGCTGCTGCTCTGAGCAAAGAGAGCCAGTGCCAGCACCTCGGCTCCAGCTGGTGCCACAGCTGGAAAAAACCCAGGGCTTGACTGCCAGCTGCACTCTGGATTCTCTAGGCACGTTTGTGAGAGCACAGTGAGGAGCAAATGCCAGAGAGCTCCTGGACTGCACAGTCCCCTGCTTCTGACTTTAACCTGGCTTAACCCACTGGGCACTGGGGCACTGCAGGAAGCTCTTGACTTCAAGGATTGTCAGCACCTGTAAAGAGATTTAGGAACTTTCTTAGCAAACCAGTTTGGGTTACAAGGTGCTGGTTTTGGGTTACAAGGTGCTGGTTAAAAGCAGATGTGTGTTCTGTAGAAATATTTTAGATTTTTGTGAACTTCTGTCTGTCTTCTTTTTCATCCCTAATAGTTGCCAAGATTTGCCAAGGAGCTGAACTTTGAAGCTCATTGTTTAGAGCAGCCTTGGCTGTGAAACTTGAGTTTCACCTTGTGGAAATTCATTTCCAACCAAGGCTGTCTGGATTAAGGCTCTTGATTCCAGCAGGTTTTAGCTGAAACCAGACCTTTGAAGGCTTCTGGCTTTTCATTTGATTGAAGTGCTTTCTCCTAAGAGTAGGAGAGAACACTGTCTCCATTTCATGATAAAAAGGCAAAATCTTTTATAGATATTTCATTTTAAATCCTAAAAAAATGTTTTCAAAATTTTTCTTGTTCATGAAACTTTGAAAATTCTGCTTCCCGATGAAATCTAGCCCCAGGCTTTTCCATGGGGCAGAAGGTTATTTTAAGTTTTAACAGCTGTAGTATTATAGAACACAATAGGTCAGAAGATGTTTTGTGTAGTTACAGCTAACTACCAGGATTTATCTCTGAAGGTGTAGATGCCACAATGGAAAAAACCTCTGAAATGTTTTTAGCCTGATTGTTAGTGGTGAAATGTTTTTGATAGTCCTTCTATTTTAAGTGATTAAGTTTGTTTTCTTCCTTGGAGTAAAAATGTTCAGTTTAATTTTCTGAGGTGTAATAATTTTACTTTCAAATATTTTAAACCTTTTGTCCAGTGAATTCAAGTGTTGTTGTAAAGAACTTGGCTGCCTGTAACAGGGTTCTTGTTTCATAAATCATAACTGATCCAGTAACACAATGGGAAAAGTGAAGTTACATGTGCAGAACATGGAATTTCTTTAATTTCCTATATTTAATTATCAAAGATGTAAAAGACATTATCCTTCCTATCCAGTATCTTTAGACAGGGGAAACTATTGTGAGTTTTGCTTCAGCCTCCTCTTTGTCTCCTGTTCTTTGTGTTTCATAGTTACCAAAAACCAAAAGACCACCTCTCTTAAATGAAGACATCTAGGATTAATTAATTACTTTTCATTAACTTTTCATTTAAATTGTATTTGAGATGGCAAAACTAACTCAGAAGATAATGTGGGCTTTCTTCCTTCCCTGCACACAGGAGACACACTCTACTACCGATTCACTTCTGACATGAGCAACACTGAGTGGGGTTATAAGTTTACAGTGACAGCAGGTCATCTGGGCAGGTTTCAGACAGGTAAGAGATGCTCAGAATCTATTGAAAAGGGCCTTTTTTAGTCATTTTGCTGAGCTTTGAGAGACCTGTGGTTATCCCTTTTCCTTGACTTAGAATTTGCATTCAGTGTCTTAGAAATAATGTGATCAGTTTTGTTCAAATTGAAACTCAGCTGATGCATCTTATTTCCTGTGATTTTGGGGTAGAAACACAAAATCTTCACAGAGACTTGGAGATTGCCATTAAAATGATGTAATTTGCATGCAAAATCTCATTATATTATAGTAATTACACAGAGTATTTAGTAAACACTCCAGGATGCCATAACTGGAAACAGAAATAATGGTAATTGCATTTTTCCAAAGTGGTTATCCATTAAAATAGGATGGCTCTGGGTCTAATTTTTGGCATAAGATGTTCTGTTAGTTTATTTCAGAGTTTAAATATTTTTAATGAAATTGAGGCTGATGGATTATTTGCTATCAGCAAAACTCTACTGCATGTCATATAATAGGGAGGGCCTGTGTTTTGTTTGCCTTATTTGGGCAAAAATTTAATTTTGGATATGATTCTTTCCAATTTTTATGTGAGTTTTACCTCAGGAAAAAGTTGCCACGTCAGGATGTAATCTAGAGTTATCTCAGAGTTTTGTTTGGCATTTAAATTCAATATTTCTGGCTTGCAGTACTTGACTATATGAACAGAATGCATCCCTACAAAACTGAACAGCTGTTTGAATTTCCTTTTTTCCTTGCCCCAGGGTTTGAAATTCTGAAGCAGATGCTGTCTGAGGAAAGGGTAATTCCTCACCTCCCTCTGGCCAGGATCTGGGAGTGGCAGGTGGGAGTGGCGTGTCGCCAGACCGGCCACCAGCGCCTCAAGGCCATCCACCTGCTGCTGAAGATCGTGCAGTGCAGCAGCCAGGGGTGAGTGCCCTGCTCCACACCCTGCACTGTGGCAAGGCCAGGGCAACAGAAAGGCACTAAGCTGATACTGTTTTAACCAAAAAAACCCCTGTGATTTGAAGCAGGTTTTCTTAATTTGTCTTTCGATGCAATTTACAGTGCTTGATAGCTTTGAGATCATTTCTGCTTTGATAGCAGAAATGTTTTACTCTCTCTTCTTTCTTGGCCTTTAAAGAAATATAATTCAAATGTTATTGTAAAGAAAAAAAATCATCACAAATCAGAACAAAGGTAGATCTCAATTAATTATCAATAAATTTATTTTCTTTGTATTAGTTATACTGCAGAATTAAGGTAAGGATGAAATAATAACCTGGTAAAGTGATGATCTGATTCTCTGTAAAGTAAATAGCTTCCAAATTATTGTTTTTAGTTGTACCACTAAGCCTGTAATTGAGTTTTAGAAGAGATATGTGTCCCTAAGCTTATGTATATATGGCATGAGTATTTCTAGATGCAAGAACATTTAGCAAAGTGGTTATTTTTTATTGTTAACTGTCACAAATGTATGGTTTTGTTCTCTTAAATTTGATTTGGTTTGCTTTCCTCTCCCCATTTCCAGAAATGGGCATGGTGGTTACTCACTATTGCATCACAATTTCATTAAAATTACTTTTTTTCTCAGGGACTGTGACCTCACCTTACTGAAGCCACTTTGGCAGCTCTTCACCCACATGGAAAACAACTCGTGTCATGACTCGGCCAAGCCTGGTATCCTCCTTCCTCTTCATCGTGCACTGGCAGAACTCTTCTTTGTGACAGAAAACAGAGTTACTGTAAGCAGCTCCTGTGTTTCTATCCCTCCTTTCCTCAGTGCTGGGAATGACAGAGTTTTACACTAAATTCACTTGTCCTTTATCCCTCAGAGCTACAGAAACATTAACAACTTTGAGTGAAAGAGTGTGGCAACAAATTCTAATTAGAGGGGAATTCTGTTACCTTATCCATCACTGGACTTTAAGTGATAGTCATGACTATTAAGGCCCTAAAGCCACTGTTTATTCTGAGAGCAATTCTGGTTTAATAATTAATTTAAAGGTATTTGCATGTGGTTTTCATAGAGTTGGTTTTGAACTTTAAATATGTCTTGAGCTCATTTCTGTGATCACAAACTGTGCTCTAGTTTGGGAGAGTCTGGAGTGCAGTTCTGAGACCTTTGGTTCCTGGGGACTCTAGTGATCAGCATTTTGATGTTAATTAGTAGAATATCACCTTTGGTAGAAACATTGGTGTTCATTGCATGTTTTCTGGCTGCAGGAGCTTGGATCTCTACAGGAGTATTTGCTTGCCTTAAATACTGAAGATCATCTTCATCGCTGCACAGCACAGGTAGGATTGCACAGCCCCGGGGCTGGGAGGGTATTAATTTAAAGGTATTTGCATGTGGTTTTCATAGAGTTGGTTTTGAACTTTAAATATTAATAAAATTGAGCTCATTTCTGTGATCACAAACTGTGCTCTAGTTTGGGAGAGTCTGGAGTGCAGTTCTGAGACCTTTGGTTCCTGGGGACTCTAGTGATCAGCATTTTGATGTTAATTAGTAGAATATCACCTTTGGTAGAAACATTGGTGTTCATTGCATGTTTTCTGGCTGCAGGAGCTTGGATCTCTACAGGAGTATTTGCTTGCCTTAAATACTGAAGATCATCTTCATCGCTGCACAGCACAGGTAGGATTGCACAGCCCCGGGGCTGGGAGGGTCTGGGATCTTTGTGGCAGACACTGGATCATTTCCCATTGCCCAGTGGAGTTTATACAAGAGATATTAATGTGCTTGGTCATTGCAGTACCTTGCCAGGCCTCTGAAAGTTATGAGTGAACTCTGCACAAATGCTTTTCTAGGATACTGGGAAGAAATTCTTCCCATGAGGGTGGGCAGGCCCTGGCACAGGGTTCCCAAAGCAGCTGTGGCTGCCCCATCCCTGGCAGTGTCCAAGGCCAGGTTGGACAGGGCTTTGGAGCACCCTGGGATAATGGAAGGTGTCCCTGCCATGGCAGGGGGTGGAATGAGATGATCTTTAATGTCCCTCTGAACCCAAACCAGTCCATGATTCTAGGTTTCTATTTCTGTTTAGTTTCATATGATTTCTTTACGCTTTGGCCTTGAGGAGAATATTTGGTGTGACTTTGTTTTTCCTTTTCTCTTCTAGGCCCTGAAAAACATTGCTGCTATCAGCCTTGCCATTAACTATCCAAACAAATCAACAAGTTTCTGGAATGTTTAATACTGGCTCAGGCCGGAGTGCATGGGATAGAGTAGTTTGTCCATAGGACATGGGAACAAACATCTTAACTCCATTCAGGAGAAGTTCCTTCAGCTTCAGTGTATGAGCACTCTGCAGCCTTCCTTCCTTCCACCTTGATGTAGAATTTGTAAAAGTAACAGCTCACTTCAATGAAAAAGCACATCCTGAAGTAACTCATGCGTCGCCTACAGTTATGTATGCACATATTGTAGCATGTTAGAGTAAACAGAACAATATTGTTTTTTATTCAGAGGAAGTAAAGGAAAGAAGGTAGCTGAAGTATGAGAATGGAAGGCCCCCACGTTTCTATCATCTGCTCCTGAGGAAACTTGATCCATGAAAGATGTCAGCTTCAGAAAATTGTGCTGAACTCGGGGTGCTGCCATCAGCAGTGTCTGTTGTACATCTGCAGAGTGGAACAGGCAAACCAGAGTCTGGTGGCTGCTCCAGCAATGGTCCATGCTTGGATCCTGTCATTTTTGCTTTGGAGGCTACTTCCCAAGGAAAAGGATTTCAATTCTTACTAAACTACAGGTTGTAAAACAAATTGTGGTTGATTTGCAAAGTAGTTGAAGGATTCCAGTTTCACAGCATCCTTGTGCAAGAGCTTTATGTTTCTCCTGTTCTTTGGGTCACCTGTTCTTACCTTGCTTTATCTCCAGTGTATTATTCCAAATAGCCCATTATTGTAGTGCAGAGAGCAGAGGCTGGCCTTCAGTCACAAGGCAGTGGTGATATGAAGACCTAAAGAACCTACATGATTCTGAAAAATCACATCTTTACAAGAAATTATGAGAAGACATTTTTTTCCTTCAGTTATTCTGATATTAGTGGCTTAGGAGGTCCTTCTTGGCAATGTTGGGAACCCAGACTCCCAGCACTCAGGGTGGGGTTAATGATCAATCCACTCTTATCTTACAGAGCAATAACCACATTTCTCTTAGTGAGCATGGAGTGAATTGCAGACCTTCTATGCTGCAATAAATTGGCTTTCTTCCTGCACAGCTATATTGGTTATTCCCTCTCCAAAGAGTTAAAAAGAACACAGAAATATTTGGGGGTGTATTTTGTGTACCATTGCACAGTTTGTAGAGCTGGTCTTGTCAAATATAAATTCAGATTACTTTTAATGCTAAATATTTTCTTCTTTTCTTCTTTACCCCAACACTGGAGAATGGAAAAAAAAAAGGCAGCCAAAAGCTCTAATAGTAAATTAATGCAAGTTGTGTGAAGTAGTGGCTCTGTCAGAAGGAAATGTATTTATTGACCCTGCTTGTCCAAAATTTGAGTGGTGCCCAAATACCAGTGCACAGGCGCCCTGCTTTGGGGAGTATCCTCTGAACTGATGGTCTTCTCAGTGGGGCTGGAGTTTAAGGGTGGCCCAATCTCCCTCTGAGAGGGAAACATGCAGTAATACATCCCTTGGATTTTTTTGATGGCCTCTTGTGCTGTAGAGTTTTGTTTTGACTTCTGTTCAACCAAGTGAATGCACAGCAAGTGCTGATTTAGAATGGGATTATTCTGCTTGAAAGGCTTAAAACTGAAGTCCAAGAAGCAGCATGCTTTCAGGAATGGAGTGGCTCTCTTAGCAAATGAGAATGCCAGGATTCAGGAAAAGTGTAATATTTGTGAAAGACTGAAAGGAAGCAGAGAGATGCTGCTCTGAAAGCCCTCCTTGAGCATCATGAGTTGATTTCCTTAAAGACATCAGGATGGGAAGGGAATTATCAAGATTGTGGTGTACCTTTAATGCAGAGATCATTCTGTTCCCACACAAGGTGTTTGAGTTTGCAGCCTCCCTGCAGGGCTGTCAGAGATCCTGGGAACCAACTGCTTCACACTTGTCATTGCTGGAACAGATCCTGGCAGGGGAGATGCTCCTAAACTGATGGTAGGGAGTCACGTGGATGGGGCAGGTGAGCACTTGGAAATTGCTTCTCTGGAGCAGGAGGAACTTCCTCTTCACTGCCTCTGTGGGCACCCATGGCTGAGGAATCATGGATCTGCTGTGCTGACATCGCCCGTCACTCAAAGAAGGATTTTTCTTTTCTCACATCAGGGATTGAAGACTGTAAATAAACCATTCATAGAACCTGTCACAGCTCTGTCACAGTCACTTTTTTTCTGTTGGACTGTCCTTTTGCTTTCTGGATGAAGACATGAGGCTGCAAGGATGACACAGGAGTGGCCAGAACTCCTTGCTAGGCATTACCACTCAACTTACTCTACCAGCAGTGACTGGCCTCGTGAGTCAGTCGTCTTGCCCTGAAGGAACTGTCTAGGAACAGTGTCCACTAAATATAATTTCTACCCACTAGATGGAACTGAAGGACTGTGACCTGAGTTGACACTGAATCTGTTGCTGCCTTATAACTCAAATCATTAATTATGGATTTTTTAACAGACAAGAAACACTGATTATTTTTTTTTTCCTTCTGGTAGCTCTAAAGAAAGAGGAATAGAATACCAATAATGAATATTCATGATCAATCACATTTTAAAAATTATGCAGAAGTTCCAAGTGGATGTGAATGATGCTATTGAATTGTATAAAACTGTCTGGAAAACAGGTATGCTGAAAAAAATGTGCCTAATATAAGAAAAACTAAAAAAGTTGTCCTGCCTGAATCACCTATGATGTGTTTAAAACAAATCATATTGTTCCTAATGATACATTTGACTTGCTTTCATTAAACACTTAAAAATGAGAGTTTTATAATTTCTTTTCTTACGGGTTTACTACTTTGCAATTTTTATCAGTTGTTTAAAATATATCAGACCTTTAGATTTATTCCAGTTCAGTTCAACATGTAAAAAGAAAGCTACAGATGTGGGTAAAATATGCAAATGAAGAGAAATATATTGTAAAAATTCTATAAAATCAAAAAAAGTACAACACGGTGTCTGTTTTTTGTTTGTTTTTCTCCTCTCCTCGCTGAATGTTTAATGCTGGAGTTTGTAGTGAGATCCAGGGTTTTTCTTAGGAATCCTCATTTTCCATGCCTGTAAGCAAACCTGCTTGTCCTCATGTGGTTGGTAAATATCTGATATTACATTGAGCTATGCAGGAACCAGACTTCTGGAGTCATCTCTTAAATTCCAGCCCTGCTGTTTACATTCCAGTGGCCTTACCCTAAAAAAATCAGTTTTCCCTTGGATATCCATTGGTTTCAGTGCCTGTGTATATTTACTTTGAGACCTGAAACACACGTCTGGAGGCCTCAGATGTCTCCTGTAAAGCTGAGATTTGTATGAGTAGGTGTTGATTGTAATTAGAGATGTTTATCAGCAGAGGTGCTTGTGCCTACCTGCTCCAGTGGGTTTAATTGAAAAGGTTGTTTGCCTTGGGTTTGGCTCGAGGAAAGGGCTGTGTCAAGTCAACATCTTCCTGTATTTGCCTAAAGCTGCAAGTTGTTTCCTTGGAGAATGGGCTAATTAGGTAATTTTATTAAACACAAATAAATAATAGGATTGTGAGGGTGTGGGAGAGCAAGGATTGTTCCCTGAGGTTTGAGGTTTCAGCTGATAAACCTGAAAAAACTCAGTGTAATTGCTGTGAGATGTAGCGTGGGGCCAGTCACTGGAATGTAACAGGGCACATCCATAGCACCTTGGATCTGCTTTTCAGGTCGAGTTCATTGAGACTGTTTTTCTTCCCAGAGATCAAAAGTAGGCTACAAGTTAGCTTAGAGGTGGATGACTTTTAAAAAATCTACTTTTAGGAGCAGGCTGAGCTGTGTTGAAAACAGCCCTGGCCCAATCCCTCTGTTTTCACAGCCCAGCTCAGGTCTGGTGTTTCCATGGGTTTTTACCTTCACAAACACGAGGGCAACAGCTGCCTGTTGATTCCATTGTAAACCTGGAATGACTGTCTGCAACTCCCTGGAATACCCTGCTATAAAATCTGGGCACACTGGGGCAGAAAAAGTCCCAGTAATCTGATTTACTCCTTCCCCTTTTCAGTGGTG
This sequence comes from Passer montanus, assembly GCF_014805655.1. NCBI lineage: Eukaryota > Metazoa > Chordata > Aves > Passeriformes > Passeridae > Passer > Passer montanus. The sequence goes on from NW_024369262.1 coordinate 27,871, forward strand.
AATCCCCCTGAAGTGAATTGTGCTGGGGAGGCACCAGGACAAGCATCATTCCTGTTTCCAGGGGACAAAACCACAACGGTGGGAGCCTTGAAAAGCATGACCTGGCCTTCAGGGAAAGCTCTAGAATGTTGGAAAACACATTAGGATATGTAAAGAGGTTGGTTTTCAGCACTGGACCAGGAGGCCAGGCTGGATAATAACTGGAACAAAGAATATCTGTTGGTAACATTGCCTGGAAAAACAGGAAAAAAGCAGGGTTTTGTAGGGGGAAGCTGAAGTCTGGCCCACCTCACCTCTGCTTTTAAAGCAGTCAGCCCTGATTCAAGTGAATAAGAGAGAAATCCACGGTGAATAAGTAAGAGATGAAGGAAGTGAGATTAAAGCTCATTCTTTCCATGATAGTCAGGGCTAATGTAATCAGGTCTATTCTGCAGTAAAATCTTTCCTGATTTTTACCTAAGAAAGAACAAATAACAAAAAGCTGGTGCCCAGCTCCAGCCCAGACTGCAGTGGGCCTCACACGTGGGTATGCAGCAATAAACACTTGGGGGAAAAAACCCAAACTCTTTTATCCTCCAGCTGGAAACATCCACAAGCATTCCTGATAAATAGATGGAAATCTTGGGCAGTTTTGTAGTGATCCTTAGCATTTAGAAATTCCCATTACTTGAGTGTAAAAAGAATCAATGTTTGGATTTAGGGAGCATGAGAAAGAAGGGGAGAAGAGATAACTGGTCTGTGTCAAGGATGGGGTCTTTCCTTACAAGTTGGCTGGGGAGTTTTTCCTTCTAATCCTTTTCTGACAACAGCAATGAATTTATTTTTTTTTTCAGCTGGTTTCTTCTTTCCATTCCCCACTTTACTGTCTGACTTCCATAATCTTACTGCATAAATCTTATTGCATTTTGGAGTTTTTTTCTTAACATTTGCAGTGCAAATAACAAATATTTAAACTTGCATTGCATGGAAAAAGTCAGTTTTATCAAACCTAAGGAAATGTGAAGTGCCTGCAAATGTTTGTCACTGGTAGCTTCTCTTGCAGCCTCATTTCCAAAACACTTTGTTGGCATCTCCTCACAGCTGGGTCATCACATCCAGTAGGTGTTGGTAAGGCCACACTAAATTCTTTTAGCTCTGTGTAATGAGTCATTCCCCTTACACTGGCACAGGGTGCCCAGAGCAGCTGTGGCTGCCCCATCCCTGGCAGTGCCCGAGGCCAGGCTGGACACGGCTTGGAGCAACCTTAGATAGTGGAAGGTGTCCCTGCCCATGGCAGGGGGTGGGATGGACTTTAAGGTCCTTTCCAATCCTATTCCGTGGTTCTCTGATCTTTTACACACCTTCGTGTTGTGGGCTGGACCTCTGACATCACTGCCCTTCAGACACCCAAAGGTTTTGACTTCCTCAACCACTAAGAACCAACAAAACACCTGAGGAATCACAGGAAATGCTCCCCCTTAGGATTTTATACTTTCTAATCAGCAAAAGCATCCTGTGCAGATTTTCCTCTCCAATAAGTCATCTATGATAACGCTTCCATGTGCGTATGTAGGTAGACATTTACCGGGGCTTCAGTTCATCACTGTGCTTATCTTGGATCAAGTTAAATATGGAATTAAGGTGTAATCTTAAGCACATCTAGTTCAGCTTTTAAAGGTAGGCTTTAAATTGGGTTTGTTGCCTTGGAGCCTAAACAGACCGTGCTGTTGATGGGAAGTGCGCAAATCGCGTGGCTTTCCCTGGCATCCAGCACAATCTGCAAAGGCAGAAAACAAAAAGATGAATTCTTGAGTCAGGAGAAGTGTTGAGTCAGGAGACCTTTAGTCTCATCATTTCGCTCGAGAATAAATCATGTCTGTGTTTCTTACCCTTCTCCTCTACATCAACCACCCACAGAAAGCTCATTCATCAAAAACGTCAATGGTTTCCCAGAGATCTCCCCGCTCCCACCTTGGGGTTTTTATTCCCCTGAGCAGCAGGTTGGGCTCTTTTCTCCCCACCAATGTTTTTTTCTTGGTGGGGGAGTGAAGGAGGAGGTTGTTTGTTTGCTTGTTTTGGTTTTCGGTTTTGTTCCTTCCTACTGTGGTTTAGTATTTAAAAGGAAAATTTCATCCTCTGTGGGGTCAGTATTGGATACACTGCTGGATTTTAAACTACATCATTTTTTCCCCCCACTCAATTTCCAGTTTCAAAACACACCGTGATGCATTTGATCTTTTGCCACCTTATTTTTCTGCAGAGGATGGCTCAGCCCCTTCAGAGGTGATGGCACTGGGAGGGTGTGCTCAGTGCTCACTGCTCTGGCTCCTCCTGTCCTTAGGTCGAGGAAGGCAATCCTGTGGTGGTAGGACCTGGGGGGCTAAAAAGAGCTGCTTTATTTACCAGAAACTCAAACCTCTCTCAAAGCCTCACTTTGCTTAGCACTATCAGAGCTGCTGCTGGGCAGTGATAGCTTGTCTTTAATTAAACCAGCACAGAATTGAGGGGGAATATCCATGGATGAGGAGTGTGGCCTGATGTCCACTGCCTGCCTGTGCCCTGTGCTTGTGCCTTCCCTGCTCTGTAGCAGTTCCTCTGCTCCACGAGGCTTCCTCACCTCCAAAACCAGTGTTAGACGGGCACAAGGAAGATCCCTCCAGATCCTTTGGTTTTTCCCTGCATTTTTCCAACGCTCGATGCCTCTTTGTGGGGTGCAGCGAAGGCTCAGGGCAGCCGTGGTGTGCGGGCTCTCCAGGCTGAGTAGCTGCTGCTCTTAGACACTTTTTCCTGCACTAAAATCGCGTTTCCTCCCTTCTCGTTGCCTCAAGCGCACCCCGAGCCCTCGCCAGGCAGCCGAGCTCGGATCTTCACCAGCGGGGAACGGCGAGAGCCGAGCGGGGCCGGGGGAGCCTGCTCCGGGCGGGGACAGCCACAGCCAGGCCGGGACTGGGACTGGGAATGCCTGTTCTGTACAGGGACAGCCGGACACGGCCCCTGGCTGCCCGGCCCACATTACCTGTTCTGTGCAGCCACAGCCACACACAGAGCTCGGGGTTGTCGGACCCAGCATTGCCTGTTTCATACAGGGACAGCCACAGCCACACACAGCCCAGTGCTGCCCGGCCCCGCAGCCGCTGCCGGGCTCTCCTGGGCTCTGCTGGGCTCTGCTGGGCTCTGCCAGGCTCTGTTGGGCTCTGCGGGCTCTGTGGGGCTCTGCGGAGCTCTCCCGGGCTCTCCCGGGCTCTCCAGGGCTCTGAGGGGCTCTGAGGGGCTCTGCCGGGCTCTCCTCTGTGGGGCTCTGCCGGGCTCTGTGGGGCTCTGCTGGGCTCTGCCGGGCTCTGTGGGGCTCTGCCGGGCTCTGTTGGGCTCTGCGGGCTCTGTGGGGCTCTGCGGAGCTCTCCCGGGCTCTCCCGGGCTCTCCAGGGCTCTGCCGGGCTCTGTTGGGCTCTGCGGGGCTCTCCCGGGCTCTGAGGGGTTCTCCCGGGCTCTCCCGGCCTCTGAGGGGCTCTGAGGGGCTCTCCCGGGCTCTCCAGGGCTCTGAGGGGCTCTGCGGGCCGGGGCAGCTGCAGATGCATGAGCTTCCCTGGCTGACAGCAGCTCTGAGGCTCCTCCGAGCTGCAGGCCCCGTGTGTGACACTGCGGGCCCGGCTCTGCCTTTTGCAGCACGCGTTCCATTCCTGGGCTCCTGCGAGAAAGGAGTTTGCATGCCCTGGGGGAATTCTGGATTTCCCCCAGAAAGCAGCACCCTGTCCCTCACCTTACCCCGGGACCAGCTCTGTGTGGCAGCCCGACCTCCCTGGTCTGTGTCCAGTTTGTTCCCTCCTCAGAAAGTGGCTCCTGGCACACAAGTGACCCATCAGCCCTTTGCAACCCCCATGGGCACAGCAGAGATGCCACCATGGGCAGTGCCAGTGCTCCATCGTCTGCCCAAGGCAATCTCTGGCTTTTTCCTTTTAAGACTTTTCCTCCTTGCAGTGGAGTGGCTGTACAGGAGATCACACAGTTGTCAGTGCAACTGATCCTTGGCTTTAATTGCAAACTAGTCCTTTGGAAAGATAAATTAAACTAGAAAAAAATTAAAATGCAGCTCAGCCCCAGGCAGTGAGCAGTTGGTTCACTTGGGCATTCAGGCCCCCCTGTCTGTGGCAGAACTCAGCCTGAGTGTGGATCTCTCTGGGCAAAGGCTGCTGGTGGTGTCCCACCAGTCATCCCCAACAGCCCCTGGCTCCCAAGCTGGCTCTGCAGTTTGATCCTCTGAGCTTCTCTTTGGTGGCACAGCCAAACTCCTGCCTCAGACATTCTCTTCTAGATCTCCCAGGAGGCTTTTGCTGCACCAGAGCCTCACTTTCTGCAGGGGCTGCAGAAGAAACAAGGCAAGACAGGAGCCTGGGGCTGTTTAAGGGTGCTGAACCCCCAGACCTTGTGTGATGGCTGTTGGGCTGACCTGCTGTTGTTCATGGTTTTGCTTTAGGTGCTGCCAGCAGGGCTCTTGCAAGACCTGCAGAACCCAGCAGCAGCATTTCACCTGTCCCACGGAGGGTGCCTGGCATGGTGTTATGAATAAAAAGTTATCTATTTTTTTAGGTTGCAGAGTTAAAAACAAGTCAAACCAGTGCTGTTAAGTTATTTTCATTGTTAAGAGTTCTTCTTCAATTACCTGTTGATGGTTGGTGATTAACCATTGTCCCCCTGATGCTTGCCAGGGAGGGACACTGAGACCCCTCCAGGTACCAGGAGAACGGGAGTGACATCAGAGCTGGTATGCAGATGAGAAATGCATTGCACCCCAAATTTTGCAGTTTTCCAGGAAAACCCCTAAAATTACGAGCCAACATAGAACTGAGTGACCTAAGTGACGTCTAAGGATGGGAGCGTAGTCCAGTGCCTGCTTGGATCCTTTTTGCTTCTCACCCTAACCTGAAAAGATGTTGATTAAAGAGACGCCCCGGGGTGTTAGACCAAAAAGGTGGAATCTCCTACTCTCCCGTGAGGACGGAATCCCCAGCTCTGCCTGCAGACCAGTGGACAAAGCTGCATCATTCTCCTTCTCCATGCCACACCTGGGAGAAGCGGCGGCGTGGGCGCAACCCGTCGATTTCTCCCCACCTGAGCTGATTCTTCTTAATAAAGGCATTAAAAAGGAGAAAGATCTCCTGCCCGTTTATTTCAACTTGGGAGCAAGGAACCTTGAGGGTGGTGTCCAGCTGAAGCACTGGGCAGGGCACCTGCATCTCCCACCCAAGCCTTGGACACCTCTACAGCCCAGAGGGCAGCAGCTGCAGAGGGCAACAGGAAAAGCAGCATCTGACAAGCAGAGCTGGGTGATGCCCAGAATAACCCATAACTAAGGGATAATAAACCATCCCTTTGGAGTGCCTGCTGCAGCTGGGACCCTGCAGTGCTGCTGGGAGCAGTGGAGCAGCCCTGTGCACAGCCACACATTTCCGTGAGCTGCTGAGAAACCCCAGCCTGGGTCCTGGGGGATGCTGCGGGAGGCAGGTTTGTACTCAGTGCTCTGATTTTTCAACAATTGCCTTTCACGGCAGTGATCCAGCCCCGGCGCCTTCCCGGGAAACCCTGCCAGCTCATAAACCCCTTTTAATCTCTCAAGAAGGTCCTTTGTGCAGCCTTTTGTCAACAGGGCCTGTCCCATTGCTATAGCTACGGCCCCTTTGCTGCCGGACACACCTGTTTGTTTTTCCAGCTCCTTTCTGTTGCGGTCAGATTTCTCTGCCACCTAAATAAAAATCCTGAGAAAAGCCCTGCCCTGGTCCTGTGCTGTACTCACCCTTGCCAATTAAGGAAACTCCTTGCTCCCCTGGGATCAGTTTCCTGCAGGCAGTGGGTTCAAAGCAGCCTGCTCAGCCAGGGCTCCTTGGTATGGCTTTGTTTTCTGGTTATAACCCTTGAAATGACTGCGTGGAGCAGGGCTGGGCATGGTGTCTGCAGCCAGGTCCCCAGGTGAAGCAGATTCCTTGGAAAGGGTCAGGAATGGTGATGACCCCATGGCCTCTCAGCAGATTTTGCAGATACATCATGGGGTTTTCTCACTGAATGCTTCTCTCATGCACAAAACTCTCCAAATTAGTGGTTTTGGGATATGAACCTCGTGTGTGCACTTGGGCAGCTGGAAGTGCCCCAGCCCCTGGGTTCAGCATGGTGAGGAGAAAGGCTTTTCCCCCAAAGGACTCTGCTTTCCCTGGCACCAGGAGCCTTCCCAAGGGTTTGCACTGCCTTTTAGAGACACTTGGAAAATATTCCACATTCATGAGTTGTGGTTGTTGTGCTCCAGAACAACACCCAGAGATGGAAACTTCCCAGGGGAAGTTGCCCTTCATCTGCAAGGTGTTTTTCCTGCACCAGGTTTGGATGGTTTGGGTTCCAAGAGCAATCCTGTGAGCAAAGAGGGCTCACTGTGAACCTTTGCGGGGTGAGTTGACCACAGGAATGCTGCTTTTGTCTTCCCATCTTTCATTTCTCCCCTTCCAGACGCAGCTGAGGTTTGATCCCATCTCTAACACAGCAGGATCCACTCTCTGCCTCCCTCTCTGCTCCTCGGCACGGCTGAGTCACACTCTCACTGCGGCTGGATCACCGGGATCACCAGGACACCCTAGGGATCACCAGGATCACCGGGATCATTGGGACACCTCAGTGATCACTGGAATCACTGGGATCAGGGGGACACCCTAGGGATTACCGGGATCATCGGGATCACTGGGATCATTGGGACACCTCTGGGATCACCAGGACACCTCTGGGATCACTGGGATCACCAGGATCACTGGGACACTTCCAGGATCACCAGGATCCCTGGGACACCTCAGAGATCACCGGGATCCCCAGGACAGCTCCAGGATCACCAGGATCCCCAAGACACCTCCTGGGATCACTGGGATCATTGGGATCATTGGGGCACCTCTGGGATCACTGGAACACCTCCAGGATCACGGGACACCTCTGGGATCAACAGGATCACCAGGATCACCGGGATCACTGGGACACCCCAGGGATCACCAGGATCACCGGGACATCTCAGAGATCACCAGGATCACCGGGTCACCTCAGAGATCATCAGGATCACCGGGACATCCCAGGGATCACCGGGACATCTCTGGGATCACCAGGATCATCGGGATCACCGGGACACCTCTGGGATGCTCCAGAGCCAGGCAGAGCCAGCCAGCCCCGGGCTTCAGGGCTTAACTTGGGCCAGAGCCCCAACTCTTCCTCCTGGCACCCAAAGTGGTGCTGACAGAGCAGGGAGATGCACAAATCCAGCTGGGCACAGACAGTGGGGCTGCTGGAAAGGATGGGCCGGGGCCAGGAGCAGCTCCCAGGATTTGAGGATGGGCCGGGGCCAGGAGCAGTTCCCAGGATCTGGCCCCACTTTTGTGCAGCAGAATAATTAAATGAGACCTCTTTACTTCGCCCAAATGTTATTGCTCTGTATTGTCCCTCTGCTTTGGCGGGGCTTCTAAATAATTAATGTGTTGGAAATTGTATTTCTGATTAATGGGAGGTATTTGGTGCGTGGGTTATAGTTTTAAAAGGGAAAAAATGGCCTTTAATGCTCTTAATAAAACAAGACTGGGTTTGGCAAGACCACTAAGGCTTTGCACCTCATCTGCCCCAGTGCTGGGCAGTCCCCACGCACTCTCTGACCCTGGCACTATGTTCCAGCTGCCAGGTCTTGCCTGGAATTCCAGATATCCCATGAGTCACATCCCCAGTTCCAGCCCTGTGGGGACGCACTGCTGCAGGCTTGCAGTGATGCTGCACATCTGGAGCACAGGCACAGCTGGGCAGCTGCTCCAGAGGGAGGGAGCAGGAAGGGCAGGGGAACAGCTGGAGGGTTTCAGAGATGTCCTGGCTCTCCCCTGCTCGTTGTCCCACGGGCAGACAAAACCAAGCTGCAGTTGGGTGGAAAATGAGCGTTTTCAGGAGAAATGGGTCACACACAGCTGGAAGTTCCTGTAACCCTCAGGGCTGCAGCGTGTGGTGCCAGCTGCCCTGTGCACGGTCCCATTTGTCTTGGAGGAAGGAAAACATCCAGTTTTGATATTTAAGATTTCCAGCAGTGGAAAATTCACAGCAGCCACGGGTTGGGGAGCCAGGCGCTAATTGGCGGAACTTGTAGGAAGAGTGTCCCTCCAGCTCTTTTCCACTGGAAAATCCAAAAGCTTTCTCCAACTGTTGATTCCTTGTAAAAACTAAAGCAAAACATGCTGGGTGGGGAAGTAGGGGTTAGGGAAGATTTTGAAAGTGTTGGAGCAGCTCTTTTCACTCCGTCAGTACAAATATTTACATTTTTTTTATTGTAAAGTTACTCTTGTTTGGAAATAATTTGTTTTATTTTGCACTCTGTTACCAGCTTTGACAAATCACAAAGAAAACAAAGTGACTTTGCAGAAATATGATGTTTTGGCTAAAGAAGAACAACTGTTTTTGTTCCCTAATTTTTCCTGGGAACATTGACATTTTGGGGCCTTTTCCAGCTTGGAAATTTCAGAGCAAGTTCTCGTCCCTGCTTCTCCAGCTGTATCATAGAATAATAACTCTTGAAGGGTTAATAAATCTTATAATAATTTTTTAATCCATCCTGTACTGCCTGGTTCTGGGGACTGGAGCCATCTGCCACTTCCTATTGCTGTGCTCAAACCCACCCGGAGCATCTGCTGCTCCCACCAGAGGCACTGCTGGGACTGAGTAAATCAATTAGAGATAATTAACACACAGTGCTGCAGGTCACACCTTCATGCAAATAGCATTTGAAAAGAAAATCTTTTCCTTTTGCAAATGCATCTGTGGTGGGTGAGCACCGGTGAGTTTCCTCCCTGTGTCCCTCCAGGGGTGGGAATGGCTCCAGGAGCTTTCCCTGCCCTGCAGGGCATGGAGTGGTTCAGGTAATTAGTGCTGGGAATGCAACCACAGCTCATGGGGCTGGGGAATCACATCCCTGCCAGTGGTGGGAGAAGCAGGTGAGAGGGGAGGGATGGGAGAGGTCCTGGGAAGGCTGCGGGCTCAGAAGTTGCTCTTCGTCAACCAAGTGGCATCATGTCATGGCCACATCCAGCCTTATCTTGGGGTTTTCCTTTGGGATTGAGGACTCACTGAAGCACTGCTGTCCCCACAGCTCCTCTGTGGGGTGCAGCAAGGGGGACACAAGCACTTTGCTTCCCAAAGTTGGTGCCACACACCAAAGCTGGTGTCCCCAGGGCGGTGGCTGCAGACTCACAGTGTTTGTCATCCCTTTCCTTCCCAAAATCTCCTTTGACTCCTGCACAGTCAAACCCCTCCAACGCCAACCCCTCTGCTGCTGTCAGAGCCTGCTGTGGTGCATCCTGGTGTGGAGAGGCTCCATCCTTTCACCCTGCAGAGCCCTTCCCATGGGGAGCTTTGCTGCAGGGCTCTGGGTGGTGCCAGCCCTCCCCAGGGATGTGCTGGGAGCAGCTGATGTTGAGGTGCTGGGCCCATGGCATGGTGAGCAACGAGCACAGCTGGGAGCACTGGCCAGGGGTGTCCTCTGTCCCAGCTATGAGGAAACTGCTCCTGATGGCACCCCTGGCTCCCAGCTCATTCCCCACCCAGCCCTGGGGGTTTGCATTGGTGGACTGTGGGACAGACAGCTCAGCATCCACGAGCTTCCTGCTGGAAACCTTCCCTTTTGTGCACCCTGCCCTGTGCAGCACTGGGGGAAATTAGGCCAGGCTTGCAGCTGTAGGGAGCTGCTTCAGGTGTGTCAGCAGGACTAAGCTCTGCCTAGAGAGCCGGGGTGGAAAGGGGCCAGTCCTTCCCCTAAAGCCCTTTGCAGGGCACCCACAGCCCTGGTGATGTGTGACACCCTGCCCAGGCTGGGATGTGCAGCGTTTCCTGTGTGAGATCTTCCTGTTCCCAGCAGCTCCAGAGTCACCTCCCACCCTGCATCTCCTGCTGTCAGCTCTCCTGGTGGGCAGCTCTGGTCCAGGCTCTCTGCTGTGAGACACCCTGGCATGAGCTGGGTGCCAGTGCTCGGGACAGGAGAGTGGGCACCCTCTCCAGAACTGGTATTTTTTGGGATGCTCCAGGGAAGAGGCTCAGCAGAGCCTGGGGGAGGCTGCTGGGGGTCTCTGCTGTGCCCTGGCAGTGCTGGAGGGTCTTGGCTCAGCCAGGGCTCCGGGGTGCTGCCTGTTCCCTGCTCTCCTCTGGCACATCCCCTCGCTCAATCACTTCCTTCCTCCCATCCCGTTTTTCCAGCAGTGCTCCTGCTGCTGTCTCCTGTCCCAGCAGCTGTTTCATAGCACTGGCTATTTTGACTACTCAGTTAACTATTTATCCAGATGGAGCAGCTCTGCTGTCATGGGCCTGGCATGTTTTTTCCATATACAAATTCTGTGTCAGAGCGGAGGCGACAAATCCCAACTATCCCTGTGAGGTGTCCGGGGTGTTTGCCTTGGCCACGGTCAGCATCCCCAGCTCCCAGCCCTTCTCCTGCCCCTTTTACACCAAATTTGGGGGTTTTATCCTCCCTATCCCTGCTCTTTCCCTCACACAGGTCCCACCACTGGACCTCGCCCTGGCCCAGCTGCAGCAAGGAACTGGCTCCTTTATTTTCCTAGCACTTCATTTTAATCAAATGCAAATCCCAAAGGCTTTGCAAAGCTGGTGACCTGTCCAGATGTCAATTGCTCTGGCTGGGGATGCTCTTTGCTGCCCTGGGAAGGATTCCCTAACCCCACTGGGAGGGCTCTGCCCACCAGTGAGGGAGCTCAAGGAGGATTTTGTGACCTGTGCATCCCCCCAGGGCCCAAAGACATCACTGGGGCTTTGAAGCTGGATCTCTGCAGCCCCAGTTAGGGCACAGACCCACTGCAGAGCTCAGCTCCCTGTTATGTTGCTTTTTCTCCCTTTTTTGTTCCTGTCTGAGGGCTCCTGGCCTTTTGCAGTGGTGTGATCACCTCTGCAGCCCTCACAGCTCCACCAGGGATGGGGCACAGCTTCACCTGAACACCTCCTCGGGCAAATCCCTCAGAGGATTTTCACCTCTCTCCAACCCTCCAGCTGGACTGATGGTTTCCCCAGGAGCCAAACCTGTGGCAGGTCCCAGCAGAGCAGAGGGTGCTCTTACCCCTGGAACACACCAGAGGCCCTGCTTGGCTGCTCAGCAGTATTTGCATTGAAAATCCCGACTTTGAAATGCAAAAAGTGATGTGATGGAAGCAATTGCAGCAGGGAGTTTACAGAAAAGCCTAAATATTTATTTAGAAACATTGTGTTTTTCCTCTGCTCTTGAATTTCATATTTATTTCCTTTGCTCCATCTTGGGCTGGGCATAAGCAAGGGCTGCCTCAGCTTAGTCAGGCTAGGGACCTTTCTCACCATCTTACAGCAAAACAATTCCAAAACTCTCCCCCAACATTTCTTTTTCTTCCAGCCCTTTTCTGTGCAGAGAGCCTGAAGTTTCCAAGCACACTTGTCACTCGGTGCGTGAAAGGAAAGTTGGCAGCTCTCCAGCCCATTGTCACAGCCCCTTATGAAACTCAAGGATTTCAGCTACATTTCCTCCCTGCTGACCTTATCGAGGTTCTGCATGTTTTTGGCACTTCTTCATGCACTTGCAGGGTGCAAAACACTGAAGGCACCAGGCACCTCTCCCCAAGGTGCCTCCAGCCCTTGGAGGGATGCATCGCCTGGGTGAGGGGATTTTAATGAAGATAAATTACTCCCAGCACAATTTATTGAGTAAATTCCCTGTTGTGCTGTTCATGAGTTGTCAGCCAAGGTTTGCTGAGGGGCTGGAGCTGATTTGTAGCTGATGGCTGGTTCCTGAAGGCACCTTGGGGTGCATCACTGTATCCTGGCACTTGGAGTCTCCCATCCCCTTCACAGGGCTGGGATTTATGGCCAGAATGTGTCCATGAGGGGTTGGGTGATGTAAAGAGTCAAGCCAGGTCAGAAATGTTTATTTTCGGGCTGTGCCGGCTGCAGGACACGCTGCCAGCCTCGGCTGCTGGCATGGGCTCTGTGGCTGTGCCCAGGGCAGAGGGAGCAGCCCTGCTGGGTTTCTGAGGAACACGGGAGCACCCTTGGCCTGCAGCCAGCCAGCAGCAGCACCAGGGTGTTGGGCTTCCTCAGGCTGCCTGGCCAGGGAGATAAGCATGGCAGGAAGTGTCTCACTCCCTGCTGGGATGGAGGAGCTCTGCTGGGGCTGCGAGCTCAGGGCAGCCCTGAGTCCTCAGCAGTGGTGGGAGAGCCCTGGGGCTTGTTTCACGCTTTCCTGTGAGGTCCCCTGTCACTCTAGGACATGAAATAGAAAGATGTGGACACTGGGTTCTCCAAGGGGAAAAAGAGGGAAGTTTAATTTTGACTCCAACATTTATAGATTTCCAAAAGTGACAGTGGGTTGGAGGGTGAAAGTGCCACCTCTCCAATGACACTGGACTAAGCAACAGTCCATCAAATATCTCCTCCTCCAGAAAAGAATGCAAAACAATTAATTATTTACATAAAGTCTGTGAGAAAGCTCATTACAAGAATGTAAACATCAGAAGGATTAGAAGAGCTCAAAAGAACAGGGTGAGAGTCCCCCCTGGGAACAGTCCCAGTGTGGCTGTGGGGGGATTGGAGGCAGCAGCTGCCAACATCCCCATCCTTACCCCCCAACCCTCCTGGCTGGGACCCTGCAGGTGCCACACGGGCTGGGCACAAGTACCCCGGGGTCAGCTCCACTCTCACCCAGAAAGGCAAGCTGAGGGTGATAAGGGTCAACGAGTTCAAACTGGAGGAGGAGAGGTTTAGATTGGATATTAGGAATAAATTCCTCCCTGTGAGGCTGGTGAGGCCCCAGCACAGGGTGCCCAGAGAAGCTTTGGCTGCCCCTGGAAGTGCCCAAGGCCGCACTGGATGGGACTTGGAGCACCCTGGGATGGTGGAAGGTGTCCCTGCACTTGGAAGGGAGAGCTGGAACGAGCTGATTTCTAAGATACATTCCAACCCAGATGATTCCAGACTGTGTGAAGCCTCTCCATCTCCCAGGGGAATGCAGCACCCCCCTGACCAGGCACAGAAACAAGGACACTCCATATGCTCAGCACCCACAGCATCTCTGTGAGAGCCAATCTGCCTGAGCAAAGGGAACTCTCTGCATGCTGCTCACAAGAATTCAGGGATCTGCTAAATGTGGGGCACAGAAAACCCCTCTGCCCAGAGATTATGTCAGAGCAGGATGCTGCACCCTCCCCTGAGCTGGGAGCTGCACCCAGCACTGAGGTTTGTGGGGGGCTCTGCTTTGCCAACAGCAATTAGTAAACAGCCCTGCCCATGGTGCACAAGGAGGATTCCAATCTGGCTCCAAAAAAGCAAATCCACCCAAAGATATCTTCACAAACCAAGCCTGAAATGCAGGAAGAATTCCCCTCTGCCAACTGCGTCTGCCCTCCCCCGTGCTGGGGAGAATTCTCCACCCAGCAGCAGCTGCTCCTGGCAGAGCTGGGGGACTCGGTGTCCCCGGGGCTGCCACAGCCACCAGCTGCTCCTGCCTGCTGCCATCCTCCTGTGCAGCAGGGCAGGCAGGGACAGGGATCAGTCTGGGGGCTGCAGGGGCTGCAGAGCAGCTCCTGCTGAGAGACCCTGGTGTTTTATAGAATCCCGGAATCCCAGGCTGGAAGGAACCTTAGGGATCATCTGGTCCAACCTTTCTTGGCGAAAGCACAGTCTAGACGAGATGGCCCAGCAGCACATCCAGGCAAATCTAAAGAGCCCAGGGCTGGGGAAACCACCACATCCCTGGGGAAATTATTCCAATGGTTGATTGTTCTCATTGTGAAAAATTTTCCTCCTGTGTCCAACTGGAATCTCCCCAGGAATAACTTGTACCCAGTGCAGGGTGTGATTTTTTCCTAAAGGGTTCTTGCACACAAGCTTTTCCTGGAGGGAGGAAAAAAAAATAAATAATCAGAGTCAAAAGAAAATAATGGGAATAATAAAATGGGGGTGCACATAGGGCTGAGCATCAGCAAACCCAGCAGCAGCTCTGTATCCTCTGCTGTTTTTTAATGCAGTGAAAATGGGAGAGCAATGGTTTGGCTCAGCACAGCCAGAATGATTCCAGCCTGGATTGGGTCTGTGGTGAGCTTGAGGAGAGGGACCTGACTCAAGCAGTCACTAGCAGGTCACTTAGGAGTTTTATTTCTTTATTGGTGATTAATGGCAGTGTTTCATTTCTAATGGAAGGAAATAGGGAGGAAATGGTTTCTTGCCTTCATTTGTCAGGGGTTTGTTTAAAAGGGCACTCGTGTTCCCTGGAAATAGGTCAGGGCTGTGTATTTCCAGGGACGAGGAGCTGCTCAGGCTGAGGCTGGATGTCAGATGTTTGGATGATGGAGGACCCCAGGCTTTCCTGTGTGAGGCTGTTCCCCTCTCCTTCCCCACCCCTGTCCCCTCGGCCCTGTGCCAGGGACACCCTGTGTCCTGCTGCCACTGGTCCCAGCTGAAGCAGCCTCTGGCTGCACAGAAGATCAGCAGCTAATGGGGTGGAGATGGATTTTCCTGGGCTCTGCTGCAGGCAGCGTGAGCTGAGTAAGGAGGGTGCACCAGCCCTGGGAGCTGTGTGCCTCCCTGAGGGGTTCTGGAGCAGGGAGTCATAGAATCAGACTCCTGGGTTTGTGCAGGTTCAAAAGCCCTCTGAGATCACGGAGTTCAACTGTTCCCCCAGCACTGCCAAGGCCACCTCTAACCATCTCTCTAAGTGCCACATCTACAAGGCTTTTAAACCCCACCACTGCCCTGGGCAGCTGTGCCAGGATTGGACAGCGCTTTGGCTGAAGATATTTTCCCTAATATCCAACTTAAACCTTGCCAGGCACAACTAGAGGCTGTTTTCTCTTGTTCTGTCCCTGTTCCCTGGGAGCAGAGCCTGACCCCCCTGTCAGGGAGCTGTGGGGAGTGAGAAGGGCCCCCCTGAGCCTCCTTTTCTCCTTCAACTGCTCCTCATCAGACTTGTGCTCCCGACTCTTCCCCAGTTCCACTGCCCTTCTTGGGCACACAAATGCATCGGGCACAGAGCTTTCAAAAGAACAATCTTGGGTTTGAGTGGAGTGAATTAATTGCTCACAACTCCCCATGAAAAACAGGGAGGAGGAGGCACCACTGGGCCAGCCCCATGGGCAAAAGATGGCAAAGCCACTGTCCCATGTCCTTGCTGCTGCCAGAGAAAAGCTGAGATGGAGTCAGTGCCTTGTGCCATGTCTCTGCCACAGGTGAGATGCAGTGGGGAGGTGCAGAAGGGTTTTTTAACAGGGCTTCACCCCTCATTGCTGCCCTGGAATTGTGCTCAGTGTGGCACTGGGAGAGTTTCAGAGGTAAATAAGAATGTTATAAATGCCAGTTTCTGGTCAGTTTGTGCATTGAGGTTGAGATGTTTCCATGAGTTCAGAGCCCGGGGCTGAGCAAACCCAGGGCACTTGGGGTGACTCTTGCCACCATCCCAAGCCCCTCAGGGGACACACTTTGATGTCCTGGAGACCTACAGGAGCCAAAAGTGTTATTGATAATCTGAGCCACTAAAAAATTCATTTGTGCACTGAAAGGACTCAACCTTTGCAAAAGTTACTCACATTCCTCTCCAGCTGAAATAACACCACTGCTGGTGGCCATCCTTCCCCAGCCCTGCTGTGGGCTCTCAGCCTGGCCAGGCAGTCTGAGCCCCAAAATCCTAGCCACAATGCCATGGTTGGGAGGATTTGCATGCCTGCAGCCTGGGCAGAGCTGGTGGCACACGGTGGGGCTGGCACTGAGCTGCTGCTGGTGCCATCTGCACAGAGCCGCCTCCACACGGCTCCAATGCCCTCTGAGCTCTGCTTTGTGCTCGCCCAGGGGCTCAGGGTGCTCCTGGTGGGCTCCACAGGGCCTGGCCAGGAGCCCAGGGTGGTCCCAGACAGGGGGATGCTCTTTGCAGCTCTCTGAGCACAGATGCAGAGCTGTCACATCTCGTTCCTTTCCTTGGCACACGTTGCGTGCACAGGCTCCTTCCAGACATCCCGCCCTCCCCATCAGCACTTCCAGCAGCAAATGTTCTTGTGATTTTTCTTATTTGATTTGATTTTTTAAGAAATCTTTTTATCCCAGGCTGTTTCTGATGTAGGAGACAAGGGCTCAGCTCTGCTCCATCTTCAGAGAGATGCAGCTGGGTGCCTTGTAAACCCCCTCAGTCTTTATGCACCTGGGGATTCTTGTGTTTTAAAAGTCAATTTGGCTCTTTGTATTTTACTTAAAGTGCACTTGGGGACTCATGAGCTTGTGGGATCAGGTTGACTGAGGGGAGAGAGCTTCTAGTTTCACAGGGAAGCTGGAAAACAGGCACGTGTCATTTCACAGGGGGAGAGGAAGGAAGCCAAGTCCTACATTGCATCCCACCAGTACCAGGAGATGCCCTGCGTGGTCCTTCCCCCAGAGCTGTGAATTCAGACCTTAAACAAAAATTCAACCAAACCTTGTTTTTAAAGAAATGCTGGATTCTAAATATATGCATCCTGGGGTTTACATTTGGAGAGCACTTGCTGCATGTCTACAGCTTGAAACTTGGAGCGTAAAAATAGCATGAAAGCCAAGATTGGTGTGAGAGACTCCAGGAGGAGAGGCAGGCACAGCACACGCCAGCTCACATGGAACCACTTGTCCCCACACAGGGGGCACGGTGCAGCCCTGAAACGCTGTGGGGCTGCTGGTCCATGAGGATCCTGCACTGGGGGCTGTGGACAAGGGGACAGAAGCTGCAAAAGCCATCTGGGAGGGGGAATGAAGCAGAGAGAGAGGAGGCTGGGGTGGGGAGAGCCGTGTTCAATGGTGGGGTCGCGCGCGGTCGCTGCAGCACCACTGGCACAAGGTGAGCCTGAAAATTGCTGACTGCTCCCTGCTGCCAGGAAGGGAAGCTGGGCCAGCCAAGGGAGGATTCCCTGCCTCTAGAAGGGCTGCTGGTACTTAGTACACGGTGAAGACTTGCAGATACTATAAATAATTTGTGTAGACCAAAACGACGCCAGGCCCGATGGCCCTCGAGCAGGCAGCCCTGTAAAAGCCAGCCCTAAAGGAGCCTGTTTTCCTCTGACAGTGCCTCTTCTCATTCCCCAGTGCAGGAGCAATGCTGGTCATACCCACTGCACTGCTTTTCCTGCCATCCCTCTTCACAGCTTTGCCCAGGAATATCTCCTCTTTGGGGGAGGAGCTATCCCAAGGGGCTCATCCTTTTCCCTTGGGATTTATGTTCCTCCACCTGCTGAGCCCAGCACAGCCATGGGTTTATGGGCAGCCTTTGCCACAGCCACCACTGGAGTCAGAGGCCATCCCATGGCATTAGTGACATGTTTTAGTTGTGTTTGGCTTCCCCAGCCCAGCACGACCCGTGCCCAGCTCAGCAGCCTCAGTCCCGCGGGGATTTGGGGTTGAGCAGGAGCAGGGGCATGCCAGGGCGATGGAGAAGGTGTTGTTGGCAGTGGGTGTTCCTGCCACGTGGGCTGAGCGTGGGAGAAGGCCTGGCTGGCTCTGGGTGCTGGCAGTGCCCTCTCAGCCCCGGCCTTTCCAAGAGGGGACATTTTCCGCTCTGGCGGCGAGGGCAGGAGCCAGGAGAAGCCTCCGTGTCCATGCCAGGGCTGAGTCAGCCTAGTCGTGAGGAAAGGAGTGTGTGTGTGTGTGGGGGGGAATTAGACAGTCAATCATGCTTTCAGCAAGCCTGAAATCATCTGTGATATTTTTATGTCCAGATTCCCGGCTTCGATTTTTGTGGGAAGGTTGTTCCCGGCGTCCCGACCGCAGTGACGCCACGCCGAGGGCAGCCCTGGCACGCTGGGGCTGGGGGTGGTGAGCAAAGCCTGGCACCACCCCATCCATGCCAGAGCCCCCCTCATCCCTGCCTCACAAGCTGAGGACTGGGGGCAAATTTCAGCAGTGAATTTGCTTTTCAGCCCCTTGATCGCCCAGGGGAAGGTGGGCACATCCTCTCCTTGGCTGGAGCTCTTCCCTTTCCCCCATGCACACCTCAGGGGCTGTGGCACCTCAGAGACCCCTTGCCAGGGCAGGGAATGGTGTGCAAGTGAGAATACTGCTGTAAGAAAACCTGGGAATAGAAGGAGCCTGCTGGGATGGAGCCTCTGCACTCAGGTGAGGAGAGCAAGGTGCTTTTATAAAAGAACACACAAAATAAATAAAAGCAAGTCAGTGGTCCTTGGTTTCAGAAGGATGAGATGTGGCATTTCCCCCTAGAGAAGCTGTGGCTGCCCCATCCCTGGAGGTGACCATGGCCAGGTTTGATGGGGTTTGGAGCAGCCTGGTCCAGTGGAAGGTGTCCCTGCCCGTGGCACTGGGATTGGAATTAAATGGTCTTTAAGGTCTCTTCTAACCCAAAGCTTTCCATGATTCTCTGATCTCAGGAATGTGTTTTCCCCCAAAGCCTCAGTCCCTGGAGCAATGTAAAGAGGAGAATTTCAAATGGTTGGTTTTTCTGGGTTGGTTTCTTTAATTTTTGCTTGCTGGGTCCCTGGTTTCTGGCCAGAGGCACAGCCTGAACCTGCTTGGCCCAAGCCCAGCAAGAACAACTAAAGCAACTTGATTTGGAGGGATGCTCATGAACGATGCTTGGAGCTGGGAAACCACCACCAATTCCTCAAGCTGGAAGGAAAAATGGTGGGAAAAAAGCTTTACATCTCCCACAAAAGCCTTGGTGTGAACAGCAGTCCACAGAGATTCCAGGCTCACCATCCAAACTGAAACTGAGCAATCACAGACATTTTTTTTCCTTGTGGAGCCAAAAGCAGTTCCTGTCAGGCTATATATTTGCTCTCTGATTAATATAGGAGATTTTTTTTTCAGGGAAGAGAGATGGAGAAGCTGACAGCAGCATGTGAAGTATTTGGCAGAGTGTCTTTTATGTTGGGTGTAGGTAGTGCTCGATAAATTTGCAAGCTATAAATAGCCCCATACTTACATACCTCCCTCCACATATTGTTTCCACTTCTTTTGCAGACTACCTGCAAAACACAGCCACCCTCTGAAGCTGTAAACACAGCCATTAGACTGACTGACAGCCCATTCTCCGAAGTTTTGATGCAAAACACCTTTGTGCTTTCTGGGGAATGGTGCAGGGATATGGCCCATGTGTTTTGGGGTATCAATGCACCCAGAAGAATAAGGCATCCTGGAGCTGTAGCAGTGTGTTGGATAATTCATGGCAAATTTTCAGATGGTTGAGAAATTTTCTTGGTGTGGGTGTGAAATTGGGGTGCTGGTGACTTGGCTTCTCCTTTCAAGATGAAAATACAGTAAAACAATAAAAAAACCCTTTTGTTTTGGTCCCTCCAACTCAAACAGTCCTGTGATTTTTATCATTTGGGATTCCTCCCCTTCGAAATCTTTAAAGGGAAGAATTCCCATGTAGAGGGAAGAATTCCCCTTTTTTTCCTTAAGAAGTGCTGGAACAAGATCCTGGGACTTTTGCGGGGGGGGGAAATGCTGCTGTCCTTTATTTCTCCCTGCTTTTTCCAGCCTGATTTCTCAGTCAGACCAGCCCCTTTTCCGCCCAGTTGCATTTCTTTGGCTACAGACGCATCCGTACAGTCACCGCCGTGTTTTCCCAACTCTCTGCCCGAGCCATCCATCCTAACACTGCACAGAAATGCGCTGGGTTGCCTTTTTTTGTCTCTCGAGGGCTTCCCTGCCTCGAAGCTGAGGGCTGCTGCAGGTTTGTCTGGTTTCCCTTTGTTCAGCACTGAGGAAAAGAGGAAGGAAAGGCGCTGCTGCCCGCCTGCTGCTCTGGTAAAAATAGCATTGCTGGGGCTCGCAGCCTGCTGCAGGTCACTCCCCTGAGCCCCACTGGGCAGACAGGGCACAAATGACCCCTCTGGCACGTTTCTGATGGCTCAGAGGCAGCAAGAAGCCTGGAGGAAGGCAGGATGCTCATTGCCCAGCTCAGCTCCAGGCTGGGCATGGAGTTTATTTTCCATCCTAGTGACACACGCAGGGTTCCCTCCTCAGTGTCAGGGTGTGATGGGCCTGGTGGGATCTCTGCAGCTGGAGAGGTGAAGCTGGAACATCCTGACTCCCTCTCCCATGCTGGCTGGTGTACAGGGCCTGGCCCCATAGTGGCTTTTAATTTTTATTTTTAATTTTTTTTTTAAATTTCACATTACTTTTTAAACCTTTATTTTTTAAATCTTGTTATTTTAATTTTTCTTATAAAATGTTTGAAAGTTTGATTTCTAAATTAAGTATTTTTAACTTTTACTTTATTATTATTATTATTATTATTATTATTATTATTATTATTATTATTATAAAATCTTGTTATTTTTTCTTATAAAATGTGTTAAAGTTTGATTTTTTAAATTAAGTATTTTAAAATTTATTTATTATTATTATTATTATTATTATTATTATTATTATTATTATTATTATTATTACGCCGTGCAGATCAGCCACTGGCTGAGATCAGGGCAGCCCCAGGTGTCAGCAGTGTGACCCAGGTGTCAGCAGCGTGGCCCTGGTGACTTGCAGGGGAGCAGGAGATGGGTGCAGGGCGTGGGACAAGCTCCTCTCCTGTCCTCAGTGTGGCTCAATCTCCTGGGAGGCTGCAGGAAGGACTCACACAGTCAGAAACGTCCTGTTTCCCCTTTTCCCTCTCCTCAGTCTTAAAAAGGAGTTCCATGGTAAAACCCCAGCCCATTTTCCCATGCAGTGCGTGGGGTGCTGCTGTCCCCCTGGATTCCAAAGCTCCATGCTGGGATGAGCACCCTCCTGCCAGCCCTTATTATTATTATTATTATTATTATTATTATTATTATTATTATTATTACGCTGTGCAGGTCAGCCACTGGCTGAGATCAGGGCAGACTCAGGTGTCAGCAGCATGGCCCTGGTGATTTTAAATTTTACTTCATTATCATTCTGCTGTGCAGGGCAGCCCCAGGTGTCAGCAGTGTGGCCCTGTGACTTGCAGGGGAGCAGGAGATGGGTGCAGGGCGTGGGACAAGCTGCTCTCCTGTCCTCAGCGTGGCTCAGGGTGGGCAGCCAATCTCCTGGGAGGCTGCAGGAAGGACTCACACAGTCAGAAACCTCCTGTTTCCCCTTTTCCCTCTCCTCAGTCTTAAAAAGGAGTTCCATGGTAAAACCCCAGCCCATTTTCCCATGCAGTGCGTGGGGTGCTGCTGTCCCCCTGGATTCCAAAGCTCCGTGCTGGGATGAGCACCCTCCTGCCAGCCCCAGGGCTCCCCCACCCTCCATGCTGAGCAGGGATGAGCTGCTTTGCTCCCCTGCTTACATCCCCCCATCCTGTGGACATTTCTGGCTTCCAAGCCACGGTGATGTTTGTCCCCTGCCAAGGGACAGGAGCAGTCAGAGGGGTCAGGGATATCCTGGCTGTGATATCCTGCAATTCCTGCTTGGCAGAGTGCTGAGGATGTGGAACAGAGAGGCAAACCCTGGTGATGCTGGTCCAGGGCCAAGCAAGTCTGCAGCCCTCACCCTCCCCTTGGTGAACATCACATCTCCATGGAGAGCAGGAATCATTCCTTCTGCCTGCTGGAAACCAGACCTTTTTCCATTTTTGGCTTCTGCTTTTGCTGGAAGGAAATATGGAGTGAAATTTTGTCCAGAGGGAGAGGGCTGAATTAACCACCTCAACCATGAACCCAGCCCCAGGCATGTGAGGGACCCTTGGTGCTGCCTGGGAGCCTCCTGTTGTGTTATTTGTTTTCTCTGTTTCCTAACTCCAGCAAAATCCCAGGAATGTCACACCACAAAGGCACGGGGTTTTTTTTTCCAGGAGGCATTTTGCATCAGGGAAAATCCCACTTGAGTGTCAGAGTGTTGTGGTGTTCCCCCTTTAATGGATATTAATGCATTTTCCTGCCTTTGAAAGGAATTGGAATACAGTTTAAAAAATTATATATAATAAGGGCTAATACTGGTCTGGATTCATACACAGAGGCTCCTAAGTGTGCTGCTGGGGGAAAATGCCAGGGAATTTGGAAACACCACAGGATCCAAGCTCAAATCTAGTTTGGGCAGCCATTCCCAGGTGGGGCGTTGCGCTTGGGAAAGCCCCACTTCCAGCTAAATTGTGGACAGGGCCATGGAAGAAAAGCTAAACACACGTGCTTAAGAGCTGCTGCTGTATAAGTAGGCACTTTTAGTGAATCCTCATCTTCAGAGCTACCTGTAGCGGGATCAGAGCTGAAAAACAGTGTGACTGCCCTGTGCAGCCATGGCCTCCCACAGAAAATCCTCATCCAGACAGGCTGTTCCTCCTCCTTGTCCCTAGATGTGGCCCCCTGTGCTGGCCAGGTGTTGCCAGGATGTCCCTCTCTGTCACCCAGTGCAGCTGTGCTGCAGATCCCCTGCACCTGGAGGGATGCACGGCAGGCCTGCTGCTTCCCTGCCACCCTCAGTGCCTGCACTGGTGCTCCAAGAAGACAAATCCTGCTGGTAAGCACAGTCCCACACCACCCTGAGGTGCACAGGGCAGCACAGGATGCACAGCCAAGGGAATACATTTCCAGGAAGGGTGGGAACACCAGAGCTCCAGCCCTGAGCATCCTGGTGGTGAGGATTGATGTTTGAGCCCTCAGGGAGCGGGATTGACCCACAGCTGCTGCAAGTCCTGGCCAGGGGATTAGAAATAAACCCCTAAGCCTGGCTCTGAAAGGTCAGCTGGCGTGTAACATTTAGAAAAGCCTCAAACTGTTATTTCAAGGAGTATTATTTTTTTTTTCTCCATAGGAAAAGCAAATATCTAAGATGCTGCAAGGAAAAAGGGGGGAAAAAAAAGCTGTTCCTGACTGTCCCTTGTGGATGGGGATTTGCTGTCTGTGAACTGGGGTGTGCAGTGAGAGTAGAGCAGAATGACAAATGGCAGTGGCACTGTCACCTCTAATTAATTAATTAATTAATTACTACCCCTGTGTGTGACCGCCCTGGGCCAGGGGAGGGTGTGGGAGCAGGACATGGGGCAGCTGCCATCACCAGGGCTGATTTGGGTAGGTGAGAGCTGCTGACAGCAGAGATTTGCCCCTCCTGGTGCCTCACCAGCTGCTCGGCCTGGGGTGGAGAGCCCTGACTTTGCTCTCCTTGGGCTCCCAGCTGCTCTCCTGGGAGCCACCACCGCAGGTGTGCCCCGTGGGGACCTCGGGGGTGGCAGTGACATCCCTGGAAAGGAGTGAAGGGTGCATCCAAGGCTGGCTCCTGCAGGTGCTGCCCGCTTCTAACGCCCTCTGCACTGAGATGAGCTTCACAGAATCACAGAATGACTGGGTTGGAAGAGACCTTCAAGATCATCGAGTGCAACCCAGCCCCAACACCTCAACTAAACCCTGGCACCCAGTGCCACATCCAGGCTTGGTTAAACACACCCAGGGATGGTGACTCCACCAGCTCCCCAGGCAGAATATTCTGATATTTCATCACTCTTTCTGTGAAAAACTTCTGCCTAATATCCAACCTCTATTTCCCCTGACGCAGCTTAAGACTGTGACCTTGCCCTGAGCGAGGAGGGGAGATGTGGACCACACTGGTGTGGAGGCAGAGGGGATGCAGTAGATGTGACCCAATGCCATGGTTTGGCCAGGAAGTAAGTTTCTGGAAAAGTCGTGGTCAAACCATGACACCCACGCTGGTGTGGAGGCAGAGGGGATGCAGTAGGTGTAGGAATGCCTTCCCCATCTCAGAGGAACAAAGTGGAGACAAAAGATTAATCTTCCATGGGCTGTAAAATCCTTGGGGTGAGGGTGGTGCCGTGGGTTCAGCACCGCTGGCAGCCCCGGCCATGCCCCTGCCCTCAGCCCAGCCAGGCAGCAAACGCACGGCTTTGGGGAGAATTACTCCTGATTTCCTTCTGGAGAAGCAAGATTAAAATCAAAACTGCCTGTAGACTTTCATGTCCTGTACAGTGCTCAGTCAGCCCTGGCTGGGTCCTGCTCTTCCTCCCACACGGCAGCCACGGCAAAAAAAAAAACCTACAAAAAACTCCTCAGTGGCCTGGGAGGTGTTAAATCCATTCTTTTCTTCTTTTTATGGCTCTCTTGAGCGTGTTTACCTCCAAAAGGTTTTACCGTGGGGGAAGCCAAGATAAATAAGGAGGTTTGCCCTTTGTGTCAGGGCTGACCCAGCACAGAAGGGAATCCCCCACACTTGGGGGCTGCCAGGGATGGAGCCCAGCTCCCTCCACAGCCCGGGGTGTCTGTGGACCCTTCCCCTGCAGGATTGAGTGTTTTCAGTCCATTTTCCCCTCACTGATTAATTTACAGCTTCAATTGCTAATGGTTTTCATGGATTGCTTAATTATAGGTGGGGTGGATGGTGGTGCCTTGTTAGCAGGGCTGCCAGATGTTCCCTTTGTACCTCTCATCTCAGCCGTCCCAGCCTTGTCAAACTTTCACTTTGCAGCTGGGACAGCATCTTTGTGCTCTTTTCCAGTACTAGGACTGGCATCATCCCATGAAACTGGGAGAAGCAGGAACAGCCTGCATGTGACCTGGACTCACATGTGAGATGGGACACTGCTGGGCTGGGAGAGTGTGACAAAAGGGTCAGGGGACACTGGGGAGAGCAGTGAGGGTCTGTACATCCACAGTCACACCACAGATTGAGCTGTCTGTGTCTTTGTTCTCAGTCTGCACAATGAGCATTAAACCAGACCTTCACCCTCTGGCATGCAGTTTGTGGTTGTAGGGCTTCATCTAAATCACACCCAGGAGGACACCAAGAACCCTTCTGCAAAGGCCTTGCTCCAAGGGCAGCATGTTTCCCTGGAATAGGCTAACAAGTCCGGGGCAGCTGCCTGTCAGGAGCTCCCACACAGGCTGCAGGCTGGGGACAAGGGGTCCCGTCCCACCCCCACCAGAGTCACTGCTTTGGGAGCAGCCCCCAAGTTTTGGGGGTCATCTATTGCATCAGGTCCTCTGTGCCCCTGGTCAAGAGCAGGGTATGTGCTAATATTTTCACATCATATCAGTTCTTCCCAGGATCCTGGTGGAAATCTCTCTAATGAGGACAGGCTGAGGGAACTGGGCCCTTCAGACTCCAGAGGAGATGACTGAGAGGGGAGATCCATGTCTGTCAGTGTCTGAAGGGGGGATGCCAAGAAGATGGAGCAGGCTCTTCCCAGCAGTGCCCAGAAATAGGACAAGAGGTAATGGGTAGAAATTGATGCCCAGGAAGTTCTACCTCAACATGAGGAAGGACTTCTTTCATTTACATTGACCAGGCACTGAACTGTCTGCCCAGAGAGGGTGTGGAGTGTCCCTCACTGCAGATATTCCAGAACCCTCTGGACACACTCTGTGCCATTGCTCTGGGATGACCCTGCTGGAGCAGGAAGGTTGGACCAGATGAGTTGCTGTGGTCTTTTCCAGCCTGATCCATCCTGGGATTCTGTGAACCACTCAGCCCCATGAGCCAGGCAGCTCTGGGGCAGACTCTGGCCCAGGGCAGCACTATTGCCTGGGGGGCTCAGCAGCAGAAACAGCACTTTTCGTCCCAAAATACTCATGAGAGACAGAGGAACACAATGACAGAGCTTGAAGCAAGGCCAGCCCGCAGGGGTGGGAGCTGTGCTCCTTGCAGGAGGACCTGTGACATGCTGGGCTGAGCTCTGGAGCACCCTCTGCCTCCCACGCCTCAGCTGTGGTGAACTGAAAAACAATGAGTTTATCAAACTTGAAAACGGAACCTGCATTGCTTCAGGACCTCCACTCCAGTAGAAGCTGCAATATACATTTTCTATAAATTAATTTAGGTGGAAATAAATAAGCCAGAGCTCCTCCCTGACATGTCTGCTGTCCCTTCCTCACACTGGCTGCTGTCTCTGGCTCTGCCTGGGGTAGGTTTCTGTAGAAGCTGGGTTTGCCACCCTCTCAGCTGGAGAGCACTGCCAGCCACCATCAACTACAGTCTTCTTCCAGCAACAGTGGGAAAACTGGAAGTACCTGAAAAGTCAGAAGTTGGTGTTCACATGGAGAGTCACTGGGAGCAGGTTTGAGCTGGGTCGTGGAAGAGCTGCTGGAGCGAGGGAGCTGGGTCAGGTGCACTACATCAAAAAGTCCTGCACGTGTAGCGGTGGTGGTGACCCCTGGCTGGGTTGTACAGTGGATTTTGGAGGCAACCCTCCTTTTCTAGATCAGGGTGGCTCGTCATGGTGCTGCTGGTGGTCTCTGCTGCATGGGGGAGCTGCTAAAAACAGTCATTTTGCTGCTGGAAGAAGTAATTTAAGTATCCTGTGGCAAAGAGGATGTACAGCCCTTGTGAGGTGTAACTGGAGCTCTGGCCCATCTGGAGCCAGGCAGGAAGGGGACAGGGAACCTGGCTAAACAGGGGAGTGAGACAGGTTGAAAAATCCTTGCAAAACCATAAAAGCCTCCAGGACAAGCCCATTCCTCAAACATGGATGCTCTGCCTTGTGTGTGGGGACGAGGAGCACTGAGGAGTGCGAAGTGTGGGATGTCCCAGGGACACAGTGATGTTGGTGCTCAGGTTGTACCACACAGGAGGTCCCTTGGATCCTTTTTGTGTCTCCCTGCAGTGACAATTTACACCCCACATTTCCACAGCCAAAGGCAGCCCAGCACAGCTGCCTCTCTGGAAACCAGAGTGCATTGACGGGAACAGTGTCAGTGGTTTCCACGAGTGTCAGGCAGGGATTTGTAATTCCAGGGCTCCTGCTGCTACCAAACAGTGATAATCCTGATCCCACCAAAGTCAGTGGGCATGGAACTGCTGTGCTTCCAGCAGAGTAGGAGCGGGATTGGGCATGCTCAGCTTCCAGCTGGAAGTAGGGTGCTGGAGGGGACCCAGGGAGCATCACTCTTAGGCAGCCCCCTTAGACCCCACAGCTGAGCTGCACCCATGCAGCATTCCCATCTCCTTCTATTCCTCCTGATATTTTTAATATTACTTTTTGTGATGGAAACTTTACCTCTCAACTTCTTAAGGCACAGCTATTTCCTCTGGACTGTTTCCACTGCCCACAAACCTGCCCACTTCTCAGCCTGGAAATCTGACAAAACACCAACAGGCTGAGAGAGCTGGGCTGTTGAGCCTGGAGCAGAGAAGGCTCCAGGGAGACCCCAGAGCCCTGTGCAGTGCCTAGAGGGGCTCCAAGAGAGCTGGAGAGGGACTTGTGACAAGGGCCTGGAGCAACAGGACAAGGGGGAATAGTTTAAACTGAAGGGGGAGAGATTTAGATTAGATATAAGAAGGAAATTGTTCCCTGTGAAGGTGGGCAGGCCCTGGGTGAGGGTGCCCAGAGCTGCTGTGGCTGCCCCTGGATCCCTGAAGTGCCCAAGGCTGGGAGCAGCCCGGGACAGCGGAAGGTGTCCCTGCCATGCAGAGGGTGGCACGAGGTGACTTTTACGGTTCCTTCCAGATCTGCAGCGGGGCCGCTGCCGCGGCGCGGGGGTCCCGCGGTGCCGGGGCTGCCGGGGGGGCGGCGCTGGCCCGGGGAGGCGGGGAGCGGAGCCGGAGCGGAGCCCGGGCCCGGTGCCGGGGCGGGCGGAGAGGTGCCGAGGCATCGCCGTGCGAGCGGCGCCCCGTGTGCCTCCTGCGCCCCCGGCCAGCACCCCCGGGCCGGGGCATGGAGGCGGCGCACAGCATCCCCGTGCTCGACGTGCTCCGCCGCTTCGGGGTCAGCGAGAGCTGCGGGCTCAGCCCCGAGCAGGTCCGCCGCAACCGGGAGAAGTACGGCCCCAATGGTCAGTGCGGAGCGACGGGATCGCCGTGGGATGCGGGGCGGGGGTGGGATGGGGCAGCGCTAACGGGACATCGGCATCCCGCCTGGCACCCATCGGGACCCTCCCGACCGGGACCGGGATGTGACCCGGATCCCCCCAGCGGGATCGGGATGTGACCGGGATCCTCTCTGCCGGGATGGGGATGTGGAGCGGGACCCTCCCCGCCGGTTCCGGAAGGGTCCGGGGTGCTGCCGTGGGTCCCCCCGGAGCATCCTCCCGGCCCCGGCTGTGCGGAGGATCGGTGGGGATGTGCCGCGGGACACCTGTTGATCAGGGCAATATTTATCGGCTTTAATTAAAGGCTAATTTCTGCGGGTTCGGGCGGCCAGGAACGTCGGCAATTAGCGGGGTGTTAATTCCGCTGGCGGAGGGACAGAAAGCGGGGAGGGACAGCGATATCTTGTTACCAGGAAGGAAAGAGGGGAAGGTCTCATTGCCTGCGGGTGGCAGAGGGAACCCCAAAACAGCCGTGAGAGGCGTCCTGGGGGGATTCGCTCGCCCCTACCGCAGCCCCGGCTGTGGGTGCTGCTGGGACAGGCGGCGGTGGTGGGGACACCGTCCGTGTCCCGGCCCTGCCGGTGTCACACTGACCCGGGGGACCCGCGGCGAGCCGCTGGCATCTTCACAGGACTGAGAAGGGGAATTTGTAAATGTGTCTTTTGAAAGTGTTCCGTGTGCCCGGGAGGGGCTGGCTGGGGTGTCTGGATCCCCCCGGGTGATTTTAGGGTGGCTTTGTTCATGCTGTGACCGAGGTGGGTCGTGAACTCTGCATAGGAAGCAGGAGGGGTTAGGGTGGTTTGCTCCAGTGCTTTGGAGCAGTGAGTCTCTTCTCAAACTTCTGCAAGGAGATCAGTGTGTAAAGTGTCTCCTGGGCTGGAGCTTGTTGCATCTGCTTTTTGCTTGATCCTCACGGATGAGGCTGAGGGAAGCCTGAGTAGATGCTGGCAGGATTGCTGTCTGCATTTCTGTTTGTTGGTGGGATCAGAGGGCTGTGACTCCTGCAGCCCTGGGAGCAGCTGTCCTGTGCTGAGCTGTGCTCAGGGCCCCCCATCCCACCAGTGCTCCCTGTCCCAGGCAGCTTCAGCTTCATTCCCAGGGCCAGCATGGTCAGGGCTGCACTTGGGAGCTCTTGCCATGGAGAATCACATCTGCTCCTGTTAGGCTTGATTTTGGAGAGGGGCAGCTGGGGACCTGTCTGCTTAACCAGGAGGAGCCCCTCTGCTTTGGGGGCTGAAGGCAAAATACATCCTCAACGCAAAATACATCCTCAACACCAAATACATCCTTGTCAAACAGGTGGCTGGTCTGATTTCAGGGTATAACTGCAGCCAGTTTCTGTGCCATGCCCTGGCCCCACAGGCTGAGGGTGGTGTGTGCTGTGCAGCAGGGTGCCACCGATGGGCATCACCACTGTGGGGCTCCTGGTGGCTTTGTCCCTCTGCTGTTTGCCCAAGTGAATCATCCTCACTGAGTCAGGCACGTTGGCTGCTCAGTGGCACCGGGCTCTGCCTTGACAAAGGGAGCTCAAAGCTGTGACGTAGGTGCAGAGCAAAGGGTTAGTGGTGGCAATTAGTTTGCCTTTAATTTTTTTTCTTTTTGCTTCCTCCTCTTGCAAGCAGTGGCTCTGTGCTCTCCTCGCTTGGCAGTTTTGTTTCCCGTGCACTCCAGCACTGGGTTTCTCATGGGCTGTTGTTCAGAGGAGCTGCTGACTTTGGGGTGCCCTGTGTCTTTCACCTTCCAAGCACAGCTCTGCAGCTCCTGTGCTGCACAGCTCGCTGTGGTGTGGGCAGTTCAACCCTCAGTGAAATGTGGTCCAAGGTTTTTAAGAATTCATAACTTCTGCAATTTCTGAGCTGTAGTTATATTTTTCTCATGGTGCAAATGAGACATAGACAGTTTATAACAGCTTAAACCATGTAGATATGGACATGTGTGTTTTGCTTGGTTTAAAACCTTAGTTTTAAGCAAAAAGTGGGTTTTTTTCCAGCATGGTGAGAACTTGCAGGTTGTGCTGTGGCAGCAGGCACCTTGGCTGTGCTGGGTGACCCTTGAGTGTCCTGTTTGGGAGAGCTGCTTGGGGTGAGGGTGCCACAAGGGAGCAGCTTGGGACAACGAGCTGGGCTTGGAGATGGGCTGTATTAAATTGCGTTTAGGTTTAAATTAAACTCTAGCAGCAGAAGTGTGGGGCAGTTTGGTGACTCGTTTGAGCTCGCACAGAAGGGGAAGAAAAATCTTGTGAGGCTCGAAGTGCAGAGCAGGCCTTAAGCTCCAGCTACTTTCATTTTCGCACCCTCCTGTCTCACATTCATTCATTTCCTTCTAATCTTGAGCTCCAAACTGCCAGTGTGGTCGTGAATCACAATCTAAAATACATCATCTTTCTGAAAAACTGCCTCCTGACATGCTTCACAGAGCTGCTGGCTGCTGCTTTTTTATTGCATTTAAAAAAATACGAGCTGCAACGAGCTCTGACGTTAAGTGAAAAGCAGCCATCATTGGTGTGACTGATATAAAATTATTTTATTTTTTGGGGGCGGTGTTCTTTTGGAGCTTAAAATTGTTTTTTTTTCAGATCCAGGGCTCACAAACACATTTGCAGGAGGAAGCAGAGAGCAATACTGATTATTTGGTATCTCCAGCCCGTGGCTGGGGAGCCAAGCAGTGTGGTACAGATTACTGGAGTGGAAGAAGATATTTCTCCATCAGGAAGAGCTTGTGTTCTCGTTTCAGCTCTGTCATCAGTGCTGTCAGCATGGCCTTTCATTTGCCAAGGAAACTGGAGAAGCCACAGAACACTTAGGTCTCACCATGGCAATTCTGAATCTCCCAAGTCAATTTTAATTAATAAATGCTTTGGATGTCTCACATGTGCCTAGCAGGTGCTTCCCTATACCTCATCCCATCCACTAGCTCCAAGCTCCACAGGTTGTTATTAGACCACAAAACTTTAAAAAAACACCAAACAAACAAAAATAACCAAATGCACATCTGTTACTTTATAACAGACTGAGCAGGAGGGTACGGGCATTCACCCTTCCTAAATGTAAAACCAGGGGCACAATTTCCCTTGAAATGATTTGATTTTTGCCGGGGAACGACAGATGTAAACAGGAGTTGCTTTGTGGACAGACAAGTGATTTTTCTGTTTTAAATATAGCTCTGATTTATCTCTTCTAAATGGATTTCTGAGTGTAAATGAGCATACATTTCAGGCAGGATATTGCTGGCATTAATGTGTATGCATAATTTTATTTGCTCCATCGGTAACCTAAATGGGCTGTGAATGTCAGCAGAGTCAAACTCCAGGCTTCAGCATAGGGGTGCTTATCTCATCTTGCGTTTCATCTCCTCTGACTCTGAAGCAGAAACCCTGCTGTGGTTGGAAACTCAGCTGGGCAGGACCATCCTGCCCATCCGCCCTCCTTGGGGCTCACCCATCCTCTTCTTTCCTGCCCTGCTCTGGGGTGACCCTGCCGGGGGTGGCTCTGCAGATGCCATGCCTTGCTGCAGGTGCAATGTAGCTGTGTCTAAGTGTTATTCAAACCTGGTTCAGCTCAAAACCCACCAGAAAATTTGCTTGTTTTTTCCACCACACCTCCCTGTGTCTCTGCAAGCCTCACTTCAGGATCCCCAAATCTTTGTGTGTGTTTTCCCATGTGCATGCCGAGCCTGCCTGGGCGGGAGGAGGAGACATCCCCGAGCCCAAATCCAGCCTGGGCTGTGCTGCTCCTCTCCTCAAACCCACCAAGGCTCATTCTCAAGGCACGAGCACACATCTGACCCCTGTTTTGCTGGAAACACGGCAGATACATGCTTTATTTGCACCCTTTTCCCAGGATGAGCGTGTGCATCCGTCGGCACACGCATGTGTCTGCGCGTACTCCGCCTGCGGCGCGGGGCTTGACGTTGAATGAGCTGCTGGCGGTTGCTAACGAGCCAAGGTTATGCTCCAGCTCTCTCTTGACAATAATAAAAAGCAAAAAAAAAGAGAAATAAAATTTCTATTTCATGCTGAAGTATTTGAGGTGGCAGCAAGAGGAGGAAAAGCAGCATTTTCTGACTCATCAAACTCTGCGCTCTGTTCCTCTGTGCATCGCCCACCTTTCCCACCCCCGAAACACACGCTGAACAGTCTGATTCATAAACATGCTACGAGTTGGGTGGTTTTTTTTTTCTCCTCCTCCAAATCCTTTTCCTGAGGAGACATGCTGAGGCATTCAAACCTTGTGAGTGCCTTCAAATTTGGGGAGAGACTACACGAAGTTTTCGTAATTGACAGGGAAACTTGGGATTTTCATCTCTGTGCCATCCTCTGAGGTTACCTGCATTCACACCTACCTTTAAAAAACACTGTGAATCAAGAGCAAGGTTCAGAAAAACTGACATCTGCTGTCTAAATGCTGCAGGAACCAGGGAAGAAAGGTTTGCAGGGCCATAAGACACAGAAACTCTGCTGTGGGAGAAGGGATTGTGCCTGCAGGTCTTGTGTTTACCCCTGGGGTTGGTCTGCCTTGTGGCACATATTATTTCATGAATATTTTTATTTCATTGCTGGTTTTAAAGCTGGGGGTGGTAGAGTTGGTGCTACAAAACACTGATTTAAGAGGAGCTGGATGCATGTGGATGCCCCGATGCTGGCCTGGGATGTGCTGCTTCCAGTAAGGGGCTGGAACGTGTCCTCCAAAAACACCATTAGCAGCAAAATACCCCCCTTCTCCCAGGGTAATCCTTTTCCCCAGTAATTCAGGTGTCTCTTTTGAAGTCCCTACTCCAGCCAGGCATTTATGGCCATCCTAGAGCCATACTTGCCATCACCACAAAGTCACACCTCTGCCCTTTGCCATTTCAGCACCATTGGTTTTCCTGCATGTTTTAAGCTTTTCCTTACCTCCAGATCTGATTTGAAGTGTTCAGTTTCTGTGGTCATCTCCCCCCAGGGTAAATCCCTGAAAAATCCTTTTGATATTTATTTTGCGAGTAAGTTTCGCTTTCTAAAGCTTCCCTCAAACCCATTTTTCTTGAGTAAAAAGCCTCACTCCGTGCCTGCTGTTGCTGTTGCTTTCTTCCTCCCAAGGAGAATTTTAATTTTTGAGAAGCATCCAAGCTGCTGCCTTTTCACTCTGTGTTTGATCTGCTCTTGCAGAAGGGATGGTGTGAGAACAGGAGGCTCCTGGCTGTGGGTTGGCTCTGTCCTGGCACAGCCACAGCCCAGGTGATGCTTCTGGCATGGACCCCGTGGCACATCCTTGAAGAGGGGCTGGGGTGCAAATGCTGGCACAAAGCAGAGCTCAGGGTTGATCAAGGGAGACTTCAAGTGACTTAAAGCAGGTGGTTGCTGTTTCTGGTGGTGGCAGCTGCCCTGTGCAGCTCTCAAGACCACGGCTGATCCTCTCTGCACAAAACCTCCCTGGAGAACAGCGTTCCTGTGATCTGCAGCAGGGATCTGAACTGGCCATCAAAGGGCAGCAGGAACCTCACAGGGCTGCTGGCAGCCCCAAAGTGCTTCTATTTTCATAGCCCTGCAAAATGAGGTGGTTTGGTGCTTTTTTGTATGCTCAAACCTCTGGAGGAGCCAGCTTTGATTTTTCTCCCACACACAGCGCTTGCAGAGTCAGTTGGGATGCTGATACCCCTCCAAAAGATTGTTGGAGGGTTTTTTTTAGGGTTATTTTTTGTAAGCTATGAGCCAGATGCTGAGTGTTTACATCCTGTGCCTTTTCCCCAGCTGGTGCTGCCCCACTCCTGGGGAAGGGACTGCTCCCTGTGAGGCATTGCTGAGGCTGGACCAGCCTCAAAACCCTTCTCTTGGTCCATCGAGCCCACCTGGGGGCCAGTGGATGCTCCATCCCTGTTAATGTTTTCAGGACTGTTGAAAGAAGGACTGAGAAGTTAAGAGCAACACCTGGGCTGTATTCCAGGGGCATTAAAAGCAGAATAACAAACCTCTTTGGGCAGGTAATGCTGGACATGTGGGTGCTGGCATTGCACAAGGCTGCTCTAGAATTCCTGCTCACTATTTTCGATGGCGGAAGCCCATCAGGCAGTGCTCCCTGCCCAGCCCCTTGCTTCTCTCTGCTCATCAGGGGCATTGGAGCTGCAGACATGAGGCTGTTTTCTCCTGGGCTGGCTGCTGGGATGTGGGTTAGGCAGGAATGGCTGGAAAAGAGGAGGGGAGGCACTGGGAGTGGGATGTGGACCAGGAGCTGAGCAGGGTGATGTTTTCTGGCACTGCTGGCACTCACGGTCTCAGTTACAAGGTAAAAATACATGATTATCAGAAGAATGTTGGGTTTTTCTACTTGCTTTTTAAATATTTATTTCCTTTTTTTGCCTTTTTTCCCTTCCCCTGGTTCCCATGTACGCATGAATGACCTCCCATGGCATCTCAGCTGGGGTGAAGGCAGTGCAGGCAGCCCCTCCTGCTCAGGTGGAGCACCTTGGGCAGGAGAAACAGCTGATGCTGAGGGCACTGGGATGGATGGGAGGGATGGATGGAGGAGAAGGGGCCTGTGGCCACTCTGGGTGGCAGCAGGACAGAGCTGTCTGGGGCTTCAGTCCAACCCAGTGCAATATTAACATGCAGAAAATTCAGGAAGCACCAACCCCACAACCCCAGAATTTATTATTCTGCATATGATAATTATATTTTTTTTTTTGGTGGTATTATTACTCATGATATTTTTTTTAATTTATTTTTTTACTTTTTTTATTTCGGTGTTGATAGCACTGGAAGTAGAAAGTATATCAATAACCTATACTTTAAAAAAAATCCCCAGTGCTCAGTGGAGCTGCTGTTAGTACCAGTTACCTCGCTGGAAAACAGGTAGCAGAGATCTGGGCTGGAAGTGTAGAAATGTTGAAAAAACTGGAGCCAAACAGCAGCAGAGAAAATTGTGGTTACTCCAGTATTTCCATGACGTGAGCGTGCACCGGAGGCTGCTCCGCGGGCGGTTAACCCCTGGCGGGCAGGGCTGCGGGGCTGCGGGGCTGCAGGGTTGTGGGGCTGCACGGCTGCGGGGCTGCAGGGCTGCGGGGCTGCGGGGCTGCAGGGCTGCGGGGCTGCGGGGCTGCGGGGCTGCGGGGCTGCAGGGCTGCGGGGCTGCATGGCTGCGGGGCTGCGGGGCTGCAGGGCTGCGGGGCTGCGGGGCTGCGGGGCTGCAGGGCTGCGGGGCTGCGGGGCTGCAGGGCTGCCGGCTCCCCCCACATCCAGCGCTGCCTGCCAGGACACAGGCTCCTAATTCCCACCAGGATTCATGCTGATGGTCCTCTCCATGATTGGCTTTAGTCGAGACACTCATCTCCTGAAAGAAGGGTCACATCTGAGTCCACTGAGATGCTGAATTAATCCTTGCCAGCGATTAACCTCGTGTCTCTAACAAGCATTTGCTGGTTTGCCGTGGGAACCTCCCGGTTTTTGAGGTTTGGCTGCTCGTTATCACTCTATAAAAACCTTTTTTCTTTCTCACCCGCAGAGGTGGCCAGCCTGAGATCAGGCTGTGGTTTGGTGGTGATCCCATCCCATCTGCCCGTGTGCTGCCTGGTCCAACACATCCCGGGACACTGGGGACACGTGGTGGCATCAGTTTGTGACCTGGGATGGCTGAAAGCTGAAGTGTTGTAGCTCTTGTTAAAGTCCAGATCTGTAGTAGTCCTAAACCTGTGTCACTGCTCTGATCACCAAAATCCTCCTAAAATGTAAATGCTCAGCAATCTGCTGGATGTGCTGATGCAGGTCCTGGCTTTGTACCCTCTGGTCCTACCTGAACCCACTTGAGATTATATATGCACTTATATATCCCATTT
Organism: Passer montanus; assembly: GCF_014805655.1. NCBI lineage: Eukaryota > Metazoa > Chordata > Aves > Passeriformes > Passeridae > Passer > Passer montanus. Next base: position 63,399 of record NW_024369262.1, read on the forward strand.
GAGATTTTACATACATGTTCTTCATTTGAGATTGTAAATGTGTGTCCCATTTGAGACTACTCATATGTGCTTCATTTGAGAGTAACATATGTCCAATCTGAGATTCTTATAATGATACATACATATATATATATCCCGTTTGAGATTTTATATATGTATGTAGTTTCCCATTTGGGATTGTATATATGTGTCTTATTTGATAACCAACTAATGTCACTTATTAACCCACTGATTTTATATATATATATACACATATATATATGTATTTTTATATATATATATTACATATGTACATATATACACATATATATTTTATATATGCAGTATATGTATTATATATTTATATATGCATATAAACATACATACACACATATATTATATATATACAGTATATATAGTGTGTGTATATATATAAAATATATATGTATATATACGGTATATATATTATGTATACAGTACATACAGTATATATTTTTATATATGTACATATACATACATATATAAAATATATATACAGTATATATATACACACAGAGTACACAATATATATGTATAAATATACACAGTATATATACACTATAGATATGTATATATATACATACATATATATTATATATATACAATATATGTTTATATATTTATATATATATACACATATAATATATACAGTGTATATACACACATACATTTAAAATATATATATATACATGTATATATGTATGTATATATATGTTTATATATGTGTATATATACATATATTTTTATATATATATCTCTCCAGTATATTATCATATATAATATATTTTTATATGTATATATATGCACAGTTATATATATATACACACATATGTATATATATGTTTATATATGTGTATATATACATATATTTTTAATATATATATCTCTCCAGTATATATCATATATTTTTATATGTATATATATGCACAGTTATATATATATGTGTGTACATATATATGTTTGTGTGTGTATATATATATATATGTATGCGTGCATGTATGTACATATACACACATATAAAAAAAACTTCCCCCCATACAAACATTTACAAGTCACTATGGGACACCTTTGAACAAAGCCCCCTTTACGGGGGAGAGCAAAGCAGCGGCAGCAAAAGCCGTGCGTGCCTGGGGCCCGCCGCTCCCCGCAGCAGGGAGCGCGCAGCCGGGCGGCTCCCGCTGCCTCCGAGGTGCGATGTTTCGGGAGGAAATCCGCTCCTCGCTCTTGCGTGTCCCCTGTGCCCCTGGGTTCCTGCCCGCGGTATTTTTGCTCCGGTGTTTCCTGCTATTTAAGCAGCCGTGTGTTTGAAAGCGGGGGGAGGCGGGGAAGGGATGCGAGTGACTCCGGGCTGGGCCGGCTTTTCTCTGTCCCCAAAAGCGCTCCGGCCACCCGCGGGTCCCCAAAGCCACCAGCTGTGCCGGGGCTGCCTGGGAAAGCTGTTCAGTCCCCACATCTGCTCCGTGTGCTCCTGGGGTGATGAATGGCCAAAACGCATTTTTTCCTTTGTTTTGCTTTGGTTTTTTTCCCCTTGTGTTTCTGGAGAAACCCTCTGGAACGCTTGCAGAGCTGTCCTCAGAGCAAATGCAAGGTTCCGGGTTTTTGTGTTGGATGTGTGCTTTATTATACAGGGTGGGTTTTAAAATAGTTATAATTATAATGAATAGTAATAATAATAATAATAATAATGATTTGGGGTTTGTTTGCTTTGTTTTGGTTTTTATCTTTCTTTTTCTGGTTTGGAAACAGTTTTCCTTGCATGGGTTGGTGATAAAAACCAGTTGTTTTTTGGGAAGGCTGTGTGGGTGGGGGAGATTCTCTCCTCTTCTGTTTCCTTCGCCAAGGGGAGTGAAAGCTCAGAGATGCTCGAAGAGGAGCTGAGCTGGGCTGGGCTGAGCTGAGCTGAGCTGAGCTGAGCTGAGCTGGGCTGACCTGAACTGAACTGGGCTGGGCTGAGCTGAGCTGAGCTGAGCTGAGCTAAGCTGACCTGAACTGAACTGAGCTGAGCTAAACTGAGCTAAGCTGGGTTGAGCTGAACTGAGCTGAGCTGAGCCGAGCTGAGCTGAGCTGGGTTGAGTGAGCTGAGCTGGGTTGAGCTGAGCTGGGCTGGGTTGAGCTGGGCTGAGCTGAACAGAGCTGAGCTGAGCTGAGCTGGACTGAGCTGAGCGGTGCTCCCGGGCTCCGCCGTGCCCGAATCCCCGGGGATCCAGCCCAGCTGGAGCCTGCCCAGCAGGAACCGAGCCGGTCGGGATACCCTTCCCCTCCCCTCACCTGCCTGTCTGCACTTTCCTTTTTCCATTCTGCAACCTCCCAAGTCAACAGAAGGGCTAAATTAAGGAACCTGTGGGGAGTGAGTGGAAAAGTAAAAATGGAAAAGGCTGGCTCAGCAGTGCAGGCGGGAGAGGGGAAGTGATGGAGCTCTGTTCCTGGTCCGTCACAGAGGGTTCCCTTCAGGTCATCCTTGGGGTGTTTGTTGGGGTTTTGCAGTTTTTCTGGGCTTTTCCATGCTTTGAGAGCCAGGATCTTCTGTGCTCCTCTCCAGAGGGGATTTCTGCAGTGACCCAGGAGAAGGGGCTGCAGTGCTGGCTCAGACCCACTCTGGGATTCCTCTTCTGTTTATAAAGCCTAATTCAAATTATTCTTCCCTCTTCCACACAAATATATTTAGATTTTCATATATATATATATATATATATGTATATGTATGTGTATATGTATGTGTATATATGAAAGATTTTATCATTATGCACAAATATATGTTGGTATCATGTATGTGTACATATATGCGTAATATTCCATCTTTACAGTCACATACACAGATATTATGTATATTTGGAAGGCAATTATGAAAAAATCCTAGAAGGGACTCATATTTCCAGGGATCTCCAAGTGGCTCATTCCAGGAAAGGAACTCCTTCAACTACACCGACATGTGTGATCCTCAGAGAGTTCATCCATGAAAAGCATTAATTGTCCAACTTGCCCCTTTTTCCCATCCAGAAAAACAGATCCTTTCTATCCTACAGAAATTTTTTTCTTGTGATATAATCCAAACTAAGGGCCGGGTAGACTTCATTTTCCATGAAAACCCATCCAAGAGGACTGCTGAAAATAGACTGTTCTCTGAGAACAGATACCAGAAAAAGCAAAGGGAGGGGTGGAGGCAGGTCATCTGGGGCAAGGAGTTCTGCAAAATAAATTAATGATTGATAATCTCAGTTTGAGTTAAAAGCAGCTCATTAGCACCCATGTGGATTAAGGGATACATCACCCTGCAGATACCCTGGATGTATTTTATCTGATTTTATTTGTCATGGGAGATGGGTTGGGATGGGATGCCATGTTCAAACTTTGATATTCCCCACGGGTTTGCCGTGACAGAAACATTTCCTCTAGAAAACAAACAAATGGAAAAAAGACTCCAACCTAACTCCCTCCAGACCACAGCACATCGAGGATGGAGTTGAATCCATTCAGCCTCGAGCTTGGGGCAGGGAACATTTCCACCCCAGTGTTCACAGTCTGGGTGTTCATGATCCAGAAATGCACACTTTGTGCCCTGGGGCTTGGCTGCAGGATTGATTAAAACATATGGATTAAAAGAGAGCAATTAAAACATCAGCTTTTGGAGGGGTCAGGGTGAGCAGGTTCCCCATCTTGGCAGGGAAGGGGAGACGATGCAGTTTGGATTTAAAAGCAATATCCTGTAGTTCTTCTTGGGGTTTTTTGGGGTTTTTTTGTTAGGTTTTTTTTGTTTGGTTGGTTTTGGGTTTTTTGTTTGTTTGTTTTTGGGTTTTTTTTGTTTGTTTTGTTTTGTTTTTTTTGGTTGGTTTTTTTTTTTTTTTTCCCTTTTTAAAATTGACACTGCAGGTTTGGGCCTCTGTTTCAGTAACTTTAGTTACATTTGTAATGTAATTTATTATTTCTGTTTCATACTTATTTTTATTATTTATTGGTTTATTTCCTAAGACATACAAATGTGATATCCTTAATGGTTGCTTACAGCCTCATGGAAGTGGCTTGTCTCAGTGTAAAGGGATATTGGAGCAGGTCCTTGGGGAGGCAGTTGTGCTGCTCCCCCCAGAGCACAGCAGCATTTGCTGTGTTCTGAGCAGCATCTCTCCTCCAGAATCAAATACATCCCTTTGGAAAAATGCATCCCAATCTCATTCTCCTACCTGGAGTCTTTTCAGTTCAAATATTTTTTTTTTTTTAAAAATAGGATTTTTCTTAAATCCCAAACACGATCCCACCTTGTTCTTTCCCAATTCCTGCAGAATATTTTTTTTGAAAAATAGGATTTTTCTTAAATCCTTTGGGATTTTTAGAAAAAAAAATCCCAAACACGATCCCACCTTGTTCTTTCCCAATTCCTGCAGAATTCAGCTGAAAGGCTCAGCACAATTTTGGTTCCACCCCTGGAGTGTTTGAATCTTCCTGGTGCTGGGCACTCTGTGAGCTGACCTGGCAGCAGGAGCATCATTGGGGCTCCTGGCACTGCCACCTCTGCAGCTCCCTGTGCTTGGTTTCCTAAACTGCTGCCCAGCACTGCCAGGAAAATGTTATTGGGTTTTCTCACTGGGTGTTGGAGCTGCTGCAAGTGGCCAAAGTTTGTCCAGTGTGCCTGGAGGGGCACAGATCCCCTCCTGCACTGGCCCTGGCCTGGCTGGGGCTCTCGGGTCACTCTGCTGGGGCTGGGGGTGGCTCTGGGGCAGCTGAGCATCTCAGGGATGTGGGGAGCAGCCAAGGGCTGCAGCAGAACCCAGAACAATGAGACAACATTACTGGACAAAAATTCCCTATTTACTTAACACTTAGCTGAAGAATTAGGTTCAGGGTGATAAATGAGGAAATAAAATTATATTTCTAGGGTGGAAGAAGAGAATATATTGAGGTTGCAGCATGTCCCTTGGTTGGGGTTGTGGTAATTTTGGCAGAAGGTTCCCAGATGAGCCACAGTCACTCCCTTGCCTTTCCCTTATGGAAAGGGTCTGCTTGAAGCAGAGGTAGGAAGAAGCAAAAAATACCCAACACGACCCCAGAACTAAAAAAAATCATGGAACCTTTAGCTTTATTTTCTTCAAGCTCCTGTAGTGGTTGTGGGGTTTTTGGTTTGTTTTCTCCTTTTTCCAAAACCGTTACTATTTAAATGCAGATTTTTAGCTTTTCCACCCGGGAGCCGGAGCTGGAAATTCTTTCCACTGCGTTGGTGCAGGAGGGAACAAACTGCTGCTTTTAGTTTGCTCAAATAATCCATCCCTGGCTGGAGCCACGGGTTTCCTCCTTCCCCCTCCCTCCCACTCCCAGAGCGATCCCGGGATCTGCTGCGGGTGCTGATGGGGACAGGGCTGAGGGGACAAGGCTTCAAGTCCCATTTCCCTAAGGATTTTCCTTTAAATGTCTCCAAGACTTTATTCTTGCAAACACCACGTGGGCACTGGAGGGGCAAGCCCAAGTGGCAGCTTCATTTTTCAGAGTAAAATGGGCAAAAACTTCTGTCCTTTCCTGGCATTAAGGAAAGGAGGTGGGATATTGGAAGGGAACCAATTTGTTTTTCACTGTGGCATGGCAGGAGGATGCTCAGGGCTGGGCAGGGTCTATGGCCCTGTGCCAGGACCCCCTGAACTGCAGTGAGGGGAAGTTTGTGCTGCCCAGCATTTTGGGGATGAGCCATTTCCAGGAATAAAGGAAGGGAAGTTTAAAGTGGGGTGGGCGAGGCTTTCCTTATTTATTTCACACTGCTTCTTGGACTCTTGGTCAGATGCCACACTCCCTCCTCCATTCCTGTTTCCCTGTCCCTGGACAGTGGGGCATGAGAGTGGTGGCTTCTCCTTCAGCACAGGGATGTCACTTCTGATTTTCTGGGGAGAAGGAGATAGCACTGGGCAGGGTTTGCTGGTGCTTTGCTGCTCTTGGGGGGGCACATCCAGGATAACTGCATTTCCTAGTCCCTGACCTGCTGAGATTAGCTCAGCTGGCCAAAAAAGGAACAAATGAACCTTTCAGCTTTCCCCTCTGACTGAGCAGTGGGTGCCTGGTGCCCCCAGTTCTCCGCTGGGACCCTGTCACTGTCCTGGGGGGACTGATGGTGCTGGGCTGGGTTCAGAACCTGTGAGTTTGAGGGTGGTCTGGAGCTCTGTCTGCCCCAGGAAGCCTTGTGACCCAAACCAGAAATTTTTGGGGCTGAATTTTTTCCAGCCATTGACAGAGTCCAGGTGCCACTGAGGAAAGTGGTTGGATCATTTTACCCTAAAACATTGCCTGGAAAACAGCAAGGATGTTTCTGGCCCTTAAACCTCTGCTATCCATCCTTATGTGTTACTCACCCACCCTGGGCTACTGCCTTCCCCAGCTGGCCTGAATTTGATTAGTTTTGGGGCAGTGGATCCCCCAGCCAGAAGGATTCTGGGCTTTTGCAAAGTACATGGCACATCTGGAGCAGGAATAAATGCTGCAGAATGACAGGAACAGCAAAGCAGTGGTGTTTGCCATGGGAGGGGGTTTGTATCTTGTTTATTTTATCTTTCTGGTGCCTTTTGAAGCAGCCCTGAATGCGTGGCTGTCGCTGGTGTAAGCAAACCTCACCTGGCACACAGGAAAAAGCAGCTGTGAGGCGATAGGCAAATAAGTGCTGGGGCTGGAGGGCCTCCCCACCCACGGCACACCCAGAGCCACCACTGCCTCTCTCTGCAGGGAAAGCATGGCAGGAAACCACCCGTGGCTTTGGGACCAGCTCCTTGGGGTGGTGGAGGACAGGGGAAGGGCTGAATCCTCTGGGATTGTGCCTGGTCGTGGTACAAAGCAGGGCTTGGCTTGGCTGTGGCATCCCCCAAGGATGGGGATGGATGCCCCATCCCTGGAAGTGTTCAAACCAGCTTGGACAGGGCTTGGAGCAACCTGTGATGGTGGAAGGTGTCCCTGCCCAAAGCAGGGGCTTGGAACAGGATGATCTTGAAGGTCCCTTCCAACCCAAACCAGTCTGTGATTTGTGCCCCCAGTGCTGTGGTGGTTTTTAATGCAGGGTTATTTCCTGTGCTCCCTGGGTGGCAGAGGCTCAGCACAGCTGGAAATGCTGCTGGCTGCAGGCCTGGGGGCTCGCACTGCAGCTCTCACTGCAGCTGTGCCCACCACGCTGGGGATTCCCTGCATGGGTGGTCGGGCTCAGTGACCCCCGTGCCAAGGGGGTGCCCCGGGACAGCCCCTGGCCCTGCTGGGCTCTGGTGGCTGCTCGCCTGGTGGGGTTTAACCTTTGGGGCTTTTCTGGTGAAAGGCCAAGCGAGCTTTGGGTTGTCCTGGTTCAGGGCAAATTTGCGAGAGAACCCCCAAAGGGGCTCCTCTAGAAATGCAGATTCAATCGGCCCCTCCTCACAACCCGTTCGGGAGAAAATACCTCCTTGGAGAAAAGTGGGAAAAAACCTATTTATTAAACAATAAACCCTAAACAATATTAAACAATAAACCCTCTTGGTGCTCCAAAGGAGATGACAAACTCAGAGCAGTCCCTCCCCGGTGCAGCTCGGCTCTCTCAGGCTCTGATCGGCCCCTCCGGCCTGGAAATGCCGCGGCCCAGGCCCGGCCACAGGTGGAGCTGTGCCGTGCTCTGCCGGTGTTGAGGCCAAAGCAGGTTTGAACAGCTCCAAGAAACAGAAAAACCACAGTCCAGGGAACTTCTCTGCCTCAGCTAGCTAAAAACTAACTAAAAAGCAAAGGAGAGCTCTGTCCCGCTGTCTGTCCCTCCCAGACAGCACAGCCCTGGAGCAGGAATGTGGAGGAGCGAGTGCAGTGTCTGAAACAAACGGCAGCTTCTTCCTCCCCTCTGCACTCTCTGGAGCAAGTGTTAAAGGTGCAAAACTTATGATTCAGCATAAACAGAACAAGACGATTTGGGATAAAAGCATCATATAGTCAGCCCAGGACAGGGGTGTGTGCCCCCACATTGGTGCAGCAGCGTGTGGGGATAGAGGCTGAAGCAGGCAGGGTCCCTTTAGCTGCACCCTGAGGGTGCCACCCTGCCCGAGCAGAGCCACCTCCTGCTCTGGCACATGGCTCCAGGGGTGCTGTGGTGCTCGGGAGCTGTGCAGAAAGGGAAGTGGTGGGGGTGAGTTAAGTCAAACACAGCCAGGCACTCGGATCACTGCGTTTTGTCCTCTGGGAGCATTAGCACCATTAGGCTTTGAGTGTTTGCATCGCACATAACGCTGAGGCACCCAGGCACACCGCTCCCAAACGCTGCTTTTCACACTTCTCACCTCGAGGATGAGGAGCAGCCCCGCTCTCCATCCTCGGCTGGGATTTATGGGCTGAGTGTGAGTTAAAACACCCCGGCAAAGCCTGTCCTGCCCGTGCAGTCCAGCAATTTTGGGGAGTGGAGGTGTGCAGCGCTGGCTGTCAGTGGGGTGAGGCAGAGCAGACATCCCTGCAGGATGGGATCCTTCCCGTGCAGCCGGCCCTGGGAAAGGCAGCCAGTTAAAATAACAGTTTATCCTGCCTGCTGTCTTGTGGGATGGTGGAAGGATCCCAGAGCAGCCCTGCCTGGGCTCCTGCTTTATGTCACAGGACCGGAGCTGCTCTCCCAGCTGGGGTTGTTTTAGGGTTTTCTTGCCCTTTTCACTACTACTTTACTGCCTGTCAGGAAAGTCCAAAGGAATTGGATGCATCCCTTATTTTGCACATCCATTTCCCCTTCCCTGCATAGGAAAAAATATATTAAAGGCAGGACAAAAAAAAAAAAGTGATTACAACATAGAATTATAGCTTGAATTAAGTTATTTAGAGCAGAAAGCTGGGCCTGGATGTGATGCTCATCATTACTCTCCCAGAGGGCATCATGCTCTTCCCACATCATTTGGGGGCAGAAGGGTTTCCCATGAGGGAAATCTGATTTTATCCAAAGGAAGCTCCTGAAATGGTGAGGGAAAATGGAATTTCAGGATGTTTGCTGTTGTGGATTGCACCCTGGAATGTACACCAGGGGTTGCTTTGCCATGTGCTGGCCTCTGAGAGTGTCACCTTGTTCCTCACTTCCCCCAAAGCAGAGTGGGATGCAGCACTTCAGTGCAGGATGGAGAAACACCAGCTGCTGCAGGGATGTGCTCCAGGGATTTTTTTCTCCTGTTACAGCAGGAGAAACTCAAACATTTCCCTGAAGCACCCCCAGTGCCACCCTGTCCGGGTGTGTGTTTGCTTTGGCCGGGCCCCTCTGGGGACACGGGGCTGTCACCGAGCCCTGGGGCAGCCGCCTGTGCCTGTGCTCGTGGGTGGCACTGCTGTTTATTTACCTTTTCATCACCTGATTGCCGTGCCCTGCCATGCTGCAGGCGCCAGCCCGTGGGCTGCCAGCCCTGTTTGAGTTGGCAGGAGCTGGAGATTAACCTCCTGCTAAAATAGCCCGACGCCAGCCCCACGTCTGCCCAGCGTGCCCGGGCTCCTTGCACACCCTTAGAGCATCTTCTGTGGATATTTGGCAGCCTGGTATGGGCCAAACATCACCACAGATGTGATGGCACAGCGAGGAGAGATGTCACGATGTGACAAGCTCAGAGCAAGTTGCAGATGCTCAGCAGTCCCTGGCTGTGGATGTGTCCCTGCAAGGCAAAGCCCTCAGAGGTGGTGGTGGTGGTGCCTTAACCCAGAGGGGACAGTGCTCTTTTGCTAGTGGAGATGGTCCTGTGACATCCGAATTTGCTTAATTTGACTGAATTTGCTTAGTTTTGGGGCAGTGGATCCCCAGCCAAAAGGGTTCTGGGCTTTTGCAAAGTGCAGGGCACGTCTGGAGCAGGAATGAACACTGCGGAATGACAGGAACAGCAAAGCAGTGGTGTTTGCCATGGGAGGGGGTTTGTATCTTGTTTATTTTATCTTTCCGGTGCCTTTTGAAGCAGCCCTGCATGAGTGGCTGTTGCTGATGTAAGCAAACCTCACCTGGCACACAGGAAAAAGCAGCTGTTGGGATATCTCCACTTTCTTGGCTCTGCTCTCCAAAGCTGCCATGCAGAAGAGCAGGAGCAGAGGAACCACAGAAGTGTCCACAAGCTGCAGGTCCTGTGATGGAACTTCTCAGCAGGGGAAGCTGGATATTTATGGTGCATGTGGGTGACCCATGTTGGGATTCTCTGAGCCATCATTATCACTTTCCACTCTTGGTGGTGCCACTGCATTTGTGTTCTGGATGGGAGCTCGTGCCCAGGGTTGGATTTCTGTGCTGAGCCACCCTTCAAAGAAAGGGGCTATTCAGGTGCCAGCCAGGAGTTTCCATTTCAGCCCATTTCCACTCACCATGTTGTCCCCAGGGAATGAGAGATTTGGGATTTTCCTGGTTCCCTGCCTGTGGTGGGTTTCCCTGCAGGATGGGACATGGCAGCACTGCTGGTGCCATGGGGCTGACTCACACAGAACTTGGGGCTTGGGGAGTAGCAAAGCCTCCTATTTCTAGTGAGACTTTAGTTTTGTCAGGAAGAAGCTCCAGCTGCAAACTTTTCTGTTTTCCTGTGTGTTTTCATCAGTTCACACCCAAAAATATGGCCTTATTGTGACTTTCTGCCCTTTTTCTCTGGGTGTTTGGTGCTGAGCTGCCACTTGAAGAGTGGTAGAAGGAGTCACTGACAGCAGAAGCTGCCTGGTTATCACTGTACTCAAACCTGGGGGTTTGGAAGGTGCTTGCAGCAGCATTGCTGCCTTTGAGGTTTGGTGACAGCGACGGCGGTGTCACTGTGCCACCGCAGGGTTTCAGCTGCCTGCCCCAGGCACGTGTTTCCTGAGTTCACAGAAACCCCTTCTCGGGCTTCAGCAAGGTCTCATGCAAAGTCCCAGCTCTGTGAATGTTGCTGCTGCCACTCTTCATGCAAACACAGTGTGGGACAAGCACTGAGAGCACCGTGGTGTTCCAGGTGGCTGCTCAGGGTGGAAAGTCACCCTGGGGCACCCCGGCTGAGCCAAGACCTGTGGGAGCCCCAGCTGCCTCCCCCAGGGCACCTGCCTGCCCTCAGTCCTCTTACTTTACATGCTTGCACCCTTTAAAGTGGAGTCTGGATGGAAATAGCAGCAACAGATCTCTTCTACTTTTAATTTTGGAGGCTCTCTGGGCTGGGGAGAGGAAGCTGGGGGTGGAGAGGAGCTAGCTGTGAGAGGACAAGAGCCACTTTGCTTGACACGCTCTGTAGAGTGAGTTGAAACACTAAAGGTGCTCCAAGAATAATTTTGTTTTACGCTATAAAAATAATTATAGGCATTGTGTACTGGTCTGTGTCTCACAGTGGCAGGGGATCAGAGCAGCCTGACCCAGGGGGAATGTGGGTTTAAAACAGCTCTTGGTGGGTGTGTCTGTGAGGACTGAGGACCTGGTACAGTTTGAAGCATGAGCACATTCAGGCTTCTTGTTTTCACTGGTTGGTTTAGTGAAGGTAGGTTTGGTTTGGGGTTTTTTTTTCACTCCTCTGAATGAAAATAGGTGATGGAAAACAGACAAGCAGGTTTCACTTCCTGCTTTCACTTAGGGCTCCACGCTGGGGGTGTTTGGAGACAGCCACAGTGGTGGGGCATCAGTGTCTGCCTCAGGTTGGTTCCCCCTGGACTTACCTGATCTCTTATCCCATCCCAGAAACACAAGGAGTGGAGAAACATCTTGTTTTGTCATAGAACTGTTAAGGGTGGAAAACACCTCTAAGTTCATTGAGTCTAAGAATTAACCCAGAGCTGCCCCCTGTTTCTCATCAGCCCCATGGGGTGCAGAAGTACCCTGAGAGATCTGGGGAGAGGAGAAGGCTCTGGGGAGACCTCAGAGCCCCTTCCAGTGTCTAAAAGGGCAACAAGAGAGCTGGAGAGGGGCTTTGGAAAAGGAATGGAGTGACAGGACAAGAGAAATGGCTTCCTACTGACAGAGAGTATGGTTAGATGGGACATTGGGAAGGAATTCTTCCCTGTGAGGATAAGGAGGGCCTGGCACAGGTTACCCTGAAAAGCTTTGGCTGGCCCATCTCTGGAAGTGTCCAAGACCAGGCTGGATGGGGCTTGGAGCAATCTGGTCTGGTGGAAGGTATCCCTGCCCATGGCAGGGGTGGAACAAGATGTGCTTTAAGGTCCCTTTCAACCCAAAGTACTCTGGGATTCTAATGGGGGCAAGTGGAGACAAGCACCCATGAGCCACCAAAATCAGGGGGGTCACTCCTGAGCCCTCCCTGGGTGAGGACCTTACACTCTTGGACCCAACCTTGCCCCAGCAGGGCCAGCACACCCCTTGCTGCCCAGGAGCAGGGGCATTCCCTTGGAGGGTACCAGAGTTTGAGCATTGATGCCTTTTTGGTACTACCTGAAAACAGAGGCCAGACAAAATTAAGATAATAAAAAGCAGTTTATTTATATTTATTGAAGGACCTTCAGGGCAGATGAAGCCCTCCAGGGGCTACACCCAAAATGGACAGCGAGTCAGAGGATATTTTTATAGGTTTGGTCCATTTGCTTATTAGGGATTAATCTTCCAATTACAGCTTCAGGTAATGAATTAATTTACCCCAAGTTTGTTCTGCCCAAATCACTTTTGTTTGCATTTCTCAGAGCCTGAGGCAGTGAGGTGTCCTTGATTCCCAGGCCTGGAGAGGAATTGTTGTGTCTGACCAAAATGGAAAAGCTGTAGCTAACACTCTATATGGAGTTTGGAGTTAAACACTAAAGAATTGCATGATTACAAATATATGGAGAATATAAAAGCTCAAATCTTAGGGCATCACATTGTCCAGTGGTCGTGGGACCTGTTGCTGCATGCGAAGGCCATGGTCACCCCCTGGGGACGTGGGAATCCTGGGGAGTCTGTGGTGGGTGCTGGGGAGCCCCTGGGTTTCTCTCAGGTTCTGCAGGTGACTGGGCTTGGGTTTGGCTGGGAGCAGTGTGGATGGAGGCTCTGCACCCCCTGGGGTGGGTTCAGCAGGACAGCTTGGGGCAGCTGAGCATTGCCCTTGGGTTTGTTTCCTAGAGCATTGCAGGCTGTAAAGTACACCAGATTAATAGGAAATATGGTCTGAAAGTTACAGTCCCCAGTGGGGCTGTATTGGGTTTCTGGCAGGGCATTTTATGGGATGGTTGGACTTCTGTGTCTTGGATTTGGAGAGGGCAGCTCCTGAGGAATATTTTTTTAGGCAGACTGAGTGTAGGAATAAATGCTGCCGGAGCCACTTGCAGATGGGAAATTATGTTTCCAGGGCTGCTGACTTGGTGTTGGACTGAGAAGTTTGAGGACAAGCTGCCTTGATGTGGGAATTCGTGCAGAAAAAAATGCATTTTGGGGTGATGAGTGAGGCATAAGGGAAGGGATTGCTAGTCTGGGTCCAAATCACTAATGATCTTTTTATTTTTATAATTTGTTGCTGTATTGTGCTCCTTGGACTGTTGATGAAAACCCGCAGAGCTCCCTGCAGAAGAAGGTAAGTCATGGGCTGGAGGTGGCAGTACATGCCTTGAGTCTGGGAGGAGTGTGCTGGGGACAAGGACAGGGAATCTTTGGGGTCTTTTAATCTTGGTTTTAACCCCAGAGAAAGCTGGGCCAACAGTAGAGCTTCCCTGTGGTGGTGAGGACACTTCTTACTTCTGTGAATAGAAACACAGAGGATTTTAAAAACCAGACCCAGTGAAAGCAGGGCAGTGCCAGAAATGGAAGCATTTCATTTTAGAGAGAAGCCCCCACTGCAATGCTGCATGTCCCCACCAATGCCCGTGGCCAAGGGGCACCAGAGCAGCCCTGAAGCAAGCAGAGATGTGTTTCTGTGGGTCTCAGTGGTCTGCCTGTCTTCTGGGGATTTTTTGGAGCACTGATTGTGCTTGGCTTCATGTTTTCCCACCAGGAAAGTCCCTCTGGGAGTTGGTACTGGAGCAGTTTGAAGACCTACTCGTCCGCATCCTTTTGATGGCAGCTTTTCTGTCCTTTGTGAGTACCCAGAGCTTGGGGTGGCACCTTCTGGGGCACACACAGCCTCAGGTGACATCCAAAGAGGAAAGGAGGGCAGGAGCCTGTGGGATGAAGGAGATGCAGCAGCAGAGCAGTGGTTTCTAGGGCATGGTGGCAATATCAGTGCATCTGCTTAAAGATGGGACTGGAGGACTTTTCAGTCATGCTGATCAAAAAGCACCAAAAGTGATATCAAAGAGCTCCCTGGGCTGCCTTCTGTTTACACAGGGCTGTTCCAGGCTGATGGTCTGAGCCTAGTTTGCTGTGCCCAGAACTGAACTGTCAGCTCAGTTTTGCCCACAATCTACCCTGGGAGCATCTCTGCATGAGGAGATGTTTCCCACCAAGGTGCTGGAGAACAATTGGGGGTTTTTTAAGTGCAAGTCAGTATGTTTGGCAGCAGGATGGCAAAGCTGAGACTCCTGTCTCTTCCTGTAGGATGTGAACTATGGGTCGATAAAGGGGAAGGCTGGTCCCTGCTGGGCTTTAATACAATCCCAAAACAACATGCAATGAAGTGAATGCAGGTGTGGAACCCTGTGCCAAAGGTCAGGTCCTTGTGCCAGTACCTCTGTGACAGAGCACAGAGGTGTTGCTGTGTTGCCACAGTGCAGGTCGATGAGCAGTTAAATGGAGTGGAAATATTTGTGTGTGTGCTTCATTTGTACTATGGAATGAGGCCTTTATGGGATGGAGAGGGGGGCTCAGGGTGGTGGAAGCCATAAGATCAGTCCCTGCTCTGCAGAGCTGCTCTTACTGCACTGATTATTTGTGTTGCTTCACTGACCTTCTGCCCAGGAGGGGCTGCAGTGCTGCCTGGTCTCTCCAGTTCATGGCCACAGTCCCCCCCCCAGGAGCACTGAACACAAAGGGAGAGGCTTTCCTGGTGCAGACACTCACTCAGGCATTGCATGGCTGTTTCCTGCAGCCCTACTTGTCCAATGCTTCAGCTTTTCCCAGGCTGAAGCATTGGAGGCTCCAGCAGTGGGATGTGGCAATTCCACTCTTTGATGATCAAGCCATGTGGGTCTGGCCACCTCCAGGCTGTTCCCTCTCCAGCAAATAACCACATGTGGTTTGGCTCTTGTTGCCATCACCCTTCTTAAGATGTTGCTGCTCTGGTTTGAACCACATTGTGCTCCTTCTTTTCCCTTGCCACCAGATCCTGGCCTGGTTTGAAGAAGGGGAGGAGACCACGACGGCGTTTGTGGAGCCCATTGTCATTATCATGATCCTGATTGCCAACGCTGTGGTGGGAGTGTGGCAGGTAAGGCACAGCCTGCCCTCGGGTCTCTGCTCCACGAGGATCAGATCCTTCATCTAAAGGTCTGGTTACTTCATGCCCTTGGAAACTCATTTTACAAAGGTTTAATTTTCATGTTGGCCATGCTTCCTCATGCCCCTGCACATGTGCTCAGTTGCTGGCTGCCTCTTGGCTAGTTCTTTCAGTCTTTGGCAATTCTTGCAGGTTGGAACTTATCTTGCACTTATCCAGGCAAAAACTGCTTGTCTCCTGGCCAGGGCAAAATGCATTTTCCAAGGGAAGGTCTTTGCTCTGTCTACAAGAAAGCCACAGTGGCTGCTGCCATTCACCTCACTGTGTCCCTCCTGGGGGATGAGCCAGTGATGGCTTCAACCAGTGATGCTCCTCTTTTCTACCTATTCATTATAAGGTCATTTATTTGTCTGCAGCTTGATCTCGGGTGAGGTTGCTGGATGGGGAAAAATACAGTTGTTTGGGATACACTGCTTCTCAAACCAAGAATGAGATGATCAACCCCAAAGGTCCAGGGTTGGTTTAAACCAGCAGGAATCATTTTCTAGAGGCTGAAGGTGCTTGTCCCATCCATGGTGTAAATGGATTCCAAAGCCAGGGCCAGGGTTTGGGTTTCCCTGTCTTTGCAGGGGGTGGGGAAGGAGCCTGCTGGCACCAGCAGCTCTAACACCAACAGCTCTGCTCCTCTCTGCTTGCAGGAGAGAAATGCTGAGAGTGCCATCGAGGCCTTGAAGGAGTACGAGCCCGAGATGGGGAAGGTGATCCGCGCCGACCGCAGCGGGGTGCAGCGGATCCGCGCCCGCGACATCGTCCCTGGGGACATCGTGGAGGTGGCAGGTAGGGTGCCAGCACCCCAGGGATGGGACTGGATGGGGACATGGTACTGGCCAGGGGGGTCCCCCAAAGCTGAAGCTCTTCAGCCTGCCAAGGCTTCCCCTGAGCATCAGGCAGTAGAGAACAGCAGAAAAGAGAAAAAATATCCATTTCTGACGCAGGTTTTGTGTCTCGGGAGGGTTTCCCCTTTTTCTGAAAGAACTAGGAGAACTTTTAATTTTCTGCCAAGATTCCCTGTTTCTGGAAGCTGCTCTCCCACACACATCCCCAGATAGGGCGTGGGTGAAGGGCCAGTGCTGGGTGCTGCTGCAGGCACCTCTGTGGGGAGGCTTCCTTGGGAGCTGGGGCTGCTCATCCGGGGTGACAGGCAGAAGGTTTGAGCTGCAGGGTGCTTTTGCCTCTGGATGGGTTGTACCCCTCAGCCCTTCTGCTGGAGCTGTGAATTCAGCAGAGCTTGCCTGGGGGTCTGCTCTCTGCCTCAGCAGAGCTGAGGAGGATTCATTCCAATTATTCTGTTTTGTTTGTTCCTAAAATGATGCCGTAAACCCCCAGAGCCGCAAAACTAATCCTCTCCTTTCCTCCTCGTGGCCTTGCTGGTGGAAACATGCTGCAATCCTTCCCCTGCCCAGCCAGCTTGCTGTTATTTATGTCTTCAAGTTGGGATTCAGCTGGAAGATGAATAAAAAAATAATGGAGGGAGGATCAAACCAGCCAGATCCTCAACTGGGTGAGCTGGCAGCACTCCCAAACCAGCTCTGACAATGCAGTCCAGCTGCTGACCTGGCCGTTAATTAGATTAATGAATTATTAATAAAATTCTGCCATCTTTCCCCAAATCAAGTGCATACTGCCTGCCCATCAGCAGCCCAATATTACTTTTTAATGGCACAATCAGCATTGTGACTGGAATGGAAAAAGCTGGGCTCTCTGGAGGAGTTTTGCAAATTATTAGCAAATTGTGGGTTTAGGAAGTTATGGAAAGTTGTGAGGGTGCTGCCAGGTGCCTGATAGGAAAGCACACAAGGAGGAAAAGCTTTGAACCTGCCGTGGACATCCAGGTGATGCCCTGGATGTGTGACTACACCGGCAGGAGGGGCTGGCTGCTGTTTGCATGTGCAAATGCAATGAATTTGGCAGCAGGGAGCAGGAAACCTGTTACGCTGAGACAAGGAGGGGGTGGTTGGAAGTTGGCAGGCTGCTCAAACCCAGCTGAGTTTTGCCCTTTTGTGACAAGGCCATGGAGGTGAGTCCTGGTGCAGGCAGCTTTTGCCTTTCCCAAAAAGCACAGGCAGAGCATCTCTTTGGGAGCTCCCTTGGTTGCTGTGACCCCTGTGGTGCTCGGGCAGGGCCAGTGGCCACAGCCAGGCAGTGTCCCCCTGTTTTCCTCTCTTTCTCTGGGGAGACTCCTGGTGCTGGCGGGGTCAGCACATGTTCAGTACCTGGCTAATGGCCAGCCCAGGTCTGTTCTGTGCCATGGGATTAGAAGGCACTCTGCACCCTGGAGCAAGTGCCACCAGGGCTCTCTGTCCTCAGATGTTGCAGGAGTCTTCCTCTGCAGGTTTAGCTCCTGTTTGCAAGTCCCCCTGCCTTTCCCAGGGAAAGAAGAGCTCTTTGCTCTCTCTGAGATGCTCCAGCCCCCTTGAACAGAGTCCGAGTCTGTGCATGATGTTTTGGGGAGGTCTGTGCTGGCACCCCCAGCTTGGTGTCCCCCAGACAGGTGTGACAGGGAGCAGGGGGGTCTGGCAGATGTTGCTGCTGCATCCTGGAGCGTTAGGATCTGCAGCTGGAATAACTGGCTGGGTGGTGGAGCAGTGCCAGCCCCCTCCTGCTGCTCTGGGGGGGTTTATGAGCCCCGGGAGGAAGCACTCGTTAAAGTCTGGGATTTGAGAACATCGTTAGCAGCCAAGGCAGCAGTGTTGTGTAAGGGATGGGAGGGGCTGGGAGCCAGGGCTCCCTCGGCCTCAGTATTTCCAAAGCCTTGGAGCGTGGCTGTGTCCAGCCGATAAGGGAGCAGGGGGAAGAGCCAGAGGGAAGAAACTCAGCAGGAAAAGTAGCTTGAAATGTTTTGTTTTTTTTTTTTTAAGGAAGCACTAGTGCCTTGGAGGGTGGTGTTGGGTGGCAGTGGATGGGGCAGCTTTCACCTGTGCCCACTGTGCCATGTCAGGAGAGCCAGGGATGGTTGTTTGTGTTGGACACAGAAGATTTTCCACTGTTAACAGCTTCCAGTCAGCCCAGAGAAACCTGAAGCAGGGTTAAGACTGGTATTAGGAAGCTCAGATTGTTTCAACGTGGGGATATTCTGTTGTTTTGCAGGATAGAGGCAAGATGGGGGTGCAGGGGGAGTTTGCAAGGAAGAGGAGAGACAGGGACACAGTGGGGAAGGGGATGCAGCACAGCAGGCAGGGCACCACCAGGGTTTGGCTGGGGACAGACTTGCAAATTACAGACAGACAAAATGAAGCTTTCCCAAAGCTGTAAATGCAGAAATGAGGTATCCCAGTGCAGGACCTTTGTCAGGGGCTGCACCCCTCATTGCTCCAGGCTGGGTGGTGCTGTTCACCTGCACATTGTGCACCTCAGTTGAGGGTTTGCTATCCCCATTCCCGAGGTGTTGGGTGCTGCCAGTGCCAGCTGACAGAGCTGCTGTCCTTGTCCTTGCAGTTGGTGACAAGGTGCCAGCAGACATCCGCATCATCGAGATCCGCTCCACCACCCTGCGCGTCGACCAGTCCATCCTCACAGGTGCGTGTGGGCCTCGTGCAGCACAGGCAGCTCCCTTCTGCTGTCTTCCTGGAGGCCTGTTTTGGAACTGATGCTGCGATAAGTGCTTTGCTGGGTGGGAGAGCAAGATTTGGATGATGGTCGGACCTTCCCAGGTCCTCAAAAGGGATAAGTGCTTGGCTGGGGTGGGAAAGGGTGGGAGAGCAAGATTTGGATGATGGTCGGACCTTCCCAGGTCCTCAAAGTCATGGCATAGGTGAGATGTATTGGTGATTGGGTGTCCTTCCTGCAGAGCACGAAGCCTGGGCTTTCCTGTGTGACTTGTGGGGTTGGAGATCCCTATGGTGGATGTTTGGATGGTTTGGTGGCAAAGTCCTACTGCTGCTCTAGAGCACTGTGTGATGCAGGCTTGGAAGAGGGATGAGCTGAGGCTGGAGAGGGAACAAGGGTGGTCCATCTCTCCCCTCTTGTCTTGGCAGGGGAGTCTGTGTCAGTGATCAAACATGCTGACCCCATCCCTGATCCCCGGGCTGTCAACCAGGACAAGAAGAACATGCTTTTCTCTGTAAGTCCCTTACACCTGATTCCACCTCTCCTGTGGTTTTCCAAACTGCAGAGGCTGGTGGATGTGGGAGATCCCTGAGCAGAGAAAGGGAGTGCATGCACAAGACCTGAATCCATAAAAAGAGCCCCAAATCCATAAAAATAAGAACCCGCTTCATTTGGATTCCATTTGGGCTGTGGCACATAAGGCCTTTAAATACCTTGGGCAATCTCAGAGCACTTTTTTTTCCGTCAAGTAGGATGCATTATGGATGGGGAAGAGGTTTGTGGTTGAGCCTGGAGCTATTGCAAATTTGAGTTTCCTCCTTTCTCATGTTCTTCTCAGGCAGAAGTCAGGTCCTCAAGGGGTTACAACTCTCAGGAAGGGCTCTCTACTCCTTAGGGTGGGTTTATATAAAAACCGAAGATGTCCCATTTTCCCCTTAACCAGGATCTTACATTCTCCTCTCACAAAGAGCAACCCTTCTCCCTGCTCAGACCAAGGTGTTTCATGCCCACATATCCACTCTTCTCCTTTCCTGCCCTCCCAGGGCACCAACATTGCCGCTGGGAAGGCCGTGGGGATCGTTATCGCGACGGGGGTGTACACCGAGATCGGGAAGATCCGAAACCAGATGGTGGAGACCGAGCCTGAGAAGACACCCTTGCAGCAGAAGCTGGATGAGTTCAGCCAGCAGCTCTCCAAAGTGATCTTCCTGGTGTGCATCGCCGTCTGGGTCATCAACATCAGCCACTTCAGCGACCCCGTGCACGGCGGCTCCTGGTTCCGGGGGGCCATTTACTACTTCAAGATTTCGGTGGCGCTGGCGGTGGCCGCCATCCCCGAGGGCCTCCCGGCCGTCATCACCACCTGCCTGGCGCTGGGCACGCGCCGCATGGCCAAGAAGAACGCCATCGTGAGGAGCCTGCCCTCCGTGGAGACCCTGGGCTGCACCTCGGTGATCTGCTCCGACAAGACCGGCACCCTCACCACCAACCAGATGTCCGTGTGCCGGGTGAGAGCCGGGCTCGGGGCCAGGAGGTGCAGGGGAGCTGCTGAAGTGTTGGTTAAGCCCTTTTCTGACACAGAGGTGGGGCAACTGAGAGCTGTTTTAAAAACTTCTATTCTATTTTCAGTCTCATGAGAAGGGTGAGACAATACAGATGTTACAATTCATGCCATCACAATCAGGTCAACTATCTGAAATATGAGTCTCCTCGAGCCAGGTCTCATAAGCTCTTGGAGATCTATTTCACACCCAAGATAGCTCAGCTGCCTTAGAAGGCATAAAATCAGCAGGATGGCTCCTGTGGTAGTGTTGGAAACAAAAAGGTTTTAATAAAAGGCAAAATAACAAAACTCTTTACAGAGAAAATCCGAGCCAGGTGTAAGAGTCCTTGCCCCTGGTAAAACACCTCACAAAAGAGTTTCGTTCCTTTGTTCTCTTCTTTTTCTAGTAAATTGCTCAGGCCGGACTTTTTGCCTCCTGTCCAGTTAGCTATCCTTAAGTTTGAGGTGAAGTCCCCCAGGTCCTATGAGATGCCTTTTCACCTAATCAAGGAGAAAAACTTCTGGGCTTATTTCCTTTTTAAGGGGACAAAGAATAGTTTTGTCACTCCATCAACAGAGGACACATTCCTGTATCTATCTCCTAATTACAATACACTATAAACATTTCTTGGCCACATCGTGCTGTATATGCCTTAAAGCCAATCATCTGAAATTACCCCTTGTGGGTCCCACTACAATGTATCTTTCATAGTTCTATTTCTCCAAAGTATCTAGTCTTATTAGTGAGGCCACCCTTTGAAACTTTTTTCTTGCTCCATTTCTCTCTCAACAATATGTCCTATTCCATGGCATTTCTAAGCCAGCATTTCTTATCTCAAGGTTTGCATACAGATGCTCTTTGTGTGGGACTTCTGTCAGCCCTGAGAACTCTAAAAATCCCTTTCCCACACTTGAGAGCACCCTATCCTGTGGTGATGGGCTCTGCGTCCTCACCAGAGCTGTGTTGAGGTAGCAGTGTGGGGGTGAGCAGGGAGGAGGGTTTATAGGAAGCCCTGAGGTTCCCCAGGGGTCAGTAAGGATCAGGGCTTCTCTTGGCTTGGATGCAATTAGAAAACTCACTTTTACCAGCACACCACTGTGGAGGTGCTGTGCTGCAGTCTCATTTCAGGGGTCACTTTCCAGGGAATGTTTCTTCCTGCTGGGATGTGACGCTGAGACAGAGCTCCTGGAGATGCTGATGCAATCAGCCTCCTCTGCTCTCTTGCTCTTTTCCCCCTGTTTTTAACCCAACCAGTGAGAAATCCTGGACCATGCAAAGTTACAAAGCCTGGAGCCATGAAAAGCATTGCTGATGGAGGGAGCCCTGGGGTGGTTTGGTGAAGAGTTTGAAGGCTCCTCATCTGCCAGAGAGTTTTGCTCCCACATAAATGGCCATGTGAAGAGGTGACTAGCTAGGAAAGCCAGAAAGCCTGGACCATCTGAGTACTTCTCAGTTTTCCCATTAATCCATGAGTCAGGAAAGCTTTTTACATGCCTTTGGCATGTCATTTTTACAGGAGAACCTTGGAAAATGTGTTGCTGTGGGAAAAGAAAGACCTGGCCAACATCCCTCCTCTCTGACACGAAGATAGTGTGGTGGGAAGCTGTGACAGTGCTGTGAACCAGCCACAGGCTTTGGCCACTGGTTAGCTCAGCACAAACTGCAGATGGATGGAAATGTCTGGTATTTCTGCCCTGTGAATGACACAGAACAAGTCAGGGCTGGAACAATGTAGGGACCAAACTGCCCATGTGTCCTGCGTGAGGAGGGGGTTCCCACCAGCCCCATTTTCAGAGCCAGTGATGCAGCAAAGCAAGGACAGGGTGACCCCAGTGCTGAGGGTGTCCTGAGCTCTGTCCATTGCAGGAGGAGAAGGAGGAGGGACCCAAACCACTTCTTGCGGGAGGGTCTGCTCTTTGAGCTTGGGAGGAAGTGCCACCATCCCCTGCAGTGTGGCACAGTCAGGAGAGTCAGGGTGGTTGTACTGAGGCAAGGAGAGGGACAGAGTGGGACAGTGGCATACAAGGGTTTTGGCATCAATTGTCATCTGCAGAATGAACTCAGCAACTTTGCAAAAAAAAAAAAATAGAGCAATTAAAAAGTCAAAGTATCCTGCAGCCCAGTCTCTCCATAATCCTGTTCCAATATCTGTTTATTCACTTGGCTGGGTCCTGGCTCCCAGGGCACAACACTGGGAGAAGGGTTGGCCCCAGGACACAGGGCCAGGCAGTTAATGTTTAATGGGCAGGGATTCCCGTGCTGACGTGGGCAGGATGGGGCTGCTGCCGGGCCCTGTGAGTGGCAGGTGGGTAAATATTCAATATTTGTGTCCGGGACACGCTCCTGTGCCAAACAGCCAGCTCAGCCATGGGGTAAACAGCCAGAAAACCCTATCAATAACCTGGGAAAACGTATTAATTGAGTGTGATTTCATTAAGCTGCCCATTAACAGGGTGAGTGTAGCTGCTGGGCTGCAGGGCGTGCTGCTGAGCGGGCCCTGCTCACTGTCTCACTGCTGGGACACTGAAGGGACTCTTGAAAGGCTTCAGGTCTGGTTTCAAACCCTCAGCTGGGTTTCAAGAGCTGTGTCGTGTCTCTGGGTCCCTCCCAGTGCTGGGGTCTCGTGGCCAGGGTGCTGTCTGAGCCAGGACACACCCAGTGGTCAGCAGGGGTGACTCTGTGTCCCCCAAAGCCTCCCAAAATGAGGGGCTTTGTGCTGGGGACTTCCTGGGGGCTTTGTGATCCTGTCCACCCAGGATGGCTGAGACTTTGGTGTTTTTGCTCTGTCCTCAAGTCCACCCAAGGTTACAATACCAAAGCCACAAACCCACTTAGTAACCCCGAGTAAACCTGTGGTTTGTGTCCCTGTATGGTCACCTGGGGGTCTCTGAGATCACCATCTCCCCCAGCCCAGGGCAGGCAGGAAGCAGGAGCAGCCTCCTCCCAACCTTTAAATAGCCATGGAGCTGGGACCAGTGGGAGCCAGGCAGGAGGAGAAGGGACATAGAAGCATCACAGCTCTCTCTGCTCTCACATGTTTAAATCATTCTGCTAAAACTTGCAGCAACCTTTTATGCAGCCTACCTTAATTTTCCAGGAAGGTGGCATTTGAAAATCAGGACCCAAAGTGGAGAGATGGGCTTGGGGGAGGCGAAAAGATGCTGACACCCCATGTCTGGGAGGAGGTGATTGGTGATATTTGGCTGTCTGAGAGGACTGCTGGTGCTTTGGGGAACAGGAGCAGAAAGGGGTTTATTTCCCACAAAGCTTGTAGCAGAGCCTGGATGTGCAAACTGCCATCCCTGGGGCAGTCTCCAGGGCACTGTGCCTTGGCTCAGCACTGTGGTCTGTCTAAACCTGTCACTAATTACTGGGGGACCTGGCTGGGGGTCCCCAAGGGTTGTGGGTGCCTTTTGGCTGGGTCTGCTTCCAGTGCAGGAGGAAAATCCTGCATGGGTTGGTTGATGGAATAGTCACTGATGGTTACAGCTCTTACAATTCCAGACAGCAATCCTGCCTTGTCTGCACGAGTAGTTCTTTTAAAGACACCACAGAAAATTCAGAGTGGTGCAGATAAATCCTTCACACCTGTCTGCCCTACAGCTGCTGCCATGTGCTGCTCCAGGGATGCTGCATCCACAAATGCCCTTTTCTCCCTAGAAATACCCACCAGCAGCACAGTCCCACAGCTGCTGCCATGTGCTCTCCAGGGATGCTGCATCCACAAATGCCCTTTTCTCCCTAGAAATACCCACCAGCAGCATCCAGCTGTGGGATACAGCACCAGGCTGGGCAGGATCCACGGGGCAGGAGAGGAAGAGTGATGCTGGAGCCCTTTGGGAAAAGGGTGCCTTCTTTGTGAGCATGTAGTTACATTTTCCTTCCAGCCTCTCTGTTGCATTAAAACCCCAAATCACTGGCATGACTTTAAAAGGTTCAGGGCAGGGGGAAGCCCAGGGGTGCTGCTGGCTGTGTTCCCTTGGCTGGAGCTGCTGTTCTCTGTGCAATACAGAAGGTTGAGCAGCCCCTCTGTGAGCCTGACTTGTCAGCAGCCCCAGCTGAGCTGCAGCATTCCCACCTCCTTCTATTCCTCCTAATATTATTTCTATTATTTTTGTGATGGAAACTTTAGTTCTGCTCTTAACTGCTTAAGGCACAGCTATTTCCTCTGGACTGTTTCCACTGCCCACAAACCTGCCCACTTCTCAGCCTGGAAATCTGACAAAACACCAACAGGCTGAGAGAGCTGGGCTGTTGAGCCTGGAGCAGAGAAGGCTCCAGGGAGACCCCAGAGCCCTGTGCAGTGCCTAGAGGGGCTCCAAGAGAGCTGGAGAGGGACTTGTGACAAGGGCCTGGAGCAACAGGACAAGGGGGAATGGCTTTAAGCTGAAGGAGGAGAGATTTAGATTAGATTTGAGGTAGGAATTCTTCCCTGTGAGGGTGGGGAGGCCCTGGCACAGGCTGCCCAGAGCAGCTGTGGCTGCCCCTGGATCCCTGGAAGTGCCCAAGGCCAGCTTGGATGGGGCTTGGAGGAACCTGGGATGGTGGAAGGTTTCCATGCCCATGGCAGGGGGTGGGATGAGATGAGCTTTAATGTCCCTTTCACCCCAAATCATTCTGTGATCCTCTGATCACACCAAAACCCTGCAAACACCTCTGCAGTGCCCTGGCTGCCCCCATGCTTGGCCAGTCACGCAAGCTGGGAGCAGCAGGAAATTTGATATAACCTCTGGTTGCTGTGGGTTATGTAGCACTTTTTTTTTAAAAGGCATGGAAAAAGAAAGAGCTTGGAATGTTGGGGGTTTTTTTTTATTATTTCCCTTTTCCCTTTTTTAATAAGAAAGACACTATTGTGAAAGTAATAATTGTTTTGTAGCCATGGGCATTTGAAAACAAACAGGCCCATATCAGGCAAACCCATCAGTGGCTGGGGTGGGTGCTTTCAGCTTTTTAATAAATGAGTCTGGTTGGTGTTTCAGGAGTCCATTTTCTGAAGAGGCCAGGAGATTTTGGCTCTCTGGAAGGCTGATGACGTTGGATGTCTCAAAAAAAGATGATGGGTGCTTAGCCTTGCAAGGTTCCTTGTGATGGTTCCTTACCTCAGGTTCTGGGTCTGTCATCTCTGGGGGGTTGTGACCAAGGGAAATAGGATTTGCTTTCTTTATTGAGTTTACACCCACTGCCAGAGGAACCCAGTGCCTCCTGGGGACCTGGACCTTCTGCAGAACTTTGGCTCATTATTTTCTTCAGAACCTTTCAGGGATGCTTTTGGGCCTCCCTGATGGGCCCTGGGAAAGGAGCCGAGGGCACTGATGCCTTGTGAAGGCTGACCTAGAACAGAGGCTGGACAGAGCTACAGAATAAAGCAGGGATTTATTAAAAGGATCTCCTCAATGGATCCACCTTGGGCAGCACAAGAGCCCAGCCAGGGCTGCACCCAGGATGGACCCAAATGGTCCCAAAATGCACGAGCGCTGCCGGTGTCTCTCACTTTGGTTAGTCTGGTCTATTAGTATATTAGAGTTAATTGTCCAGTTACAGCTTTAGCTCATGCAGTCCCATCCTGCTTGTTGTTCCCTCTTCAGCCCATGTTGTTTGTGCTCTTGGGCTGAGATTTGGATCATTTGTCCTTGGTCCCCAGCTAGAGAAGGAATTGTTTTGTCTCCCTGCTCTGTGCAGAGAGCTCACCATCCCCTGATATGAAGCTCAGACCCACACACTAAAGCAGCACAGAATCTGAAAAATATGAAAGCTGAAGCCTGAGGCATCAGCATTAGCTCAGAATAGGGCTAATTGGTATGGGTATCTGCAAATAGCTGGGAAGCCATGGTGAGGCTGTTTTGGGCTCACAATTACTCACACAGGAAATGTATGCTTTGAACCTGCTCCTTTGATCTGCCTGATCCTGTAAAAGAGGGAGGTGAGAAAACCCACTGGGGTGTCCTGGTGCTGGACATGCTGGGAGTGTGCTCCCCTGAATGTGCCCTTTTTGGCTTGGCTTGGCCCCAAGCTCATACCTGGGGACACCTCCTCTGTGGGGGAGGCTGACACCTGCCAGCGTGGCTGCACTGAGGAGGTGTCCTTGTATTATTAACAATAATTAATAATAATAGCAAGTTAACCTCTGTTTGTTGCCAGAGGAAACGTGGAAGGCAGAGAAGTGGGTGGTAACTGGAGCCGTTGCATCTCTGGTGCTGAGTGATGCCTGCTGATTCCTCCAGCATCTGTTGCTTCCCTCTCTTGGGGAGCAAATAACCAGAGGAAAATAAATAGAGAAAAAACAATTACTTTGAGACAGGTTGGAGTGGAACAGTTTTCCCTGCACCTGCTTTCTGGAGGCACTCAACAAATTCAAGGAGCTGAGGAGAGCAACACTTCTCTGCATCCAGATTAAATCCTGGCTTCTCCCTGCAGCCAGGGAAATGCATTTGCCAAACCAGTTTTATTTCTATTTATTTCTTTATTTATTTATTATGTTGCTTTTGGGCTTCAGTGTGGGTCATAAATAACAAGAAGCAGAAATGAGCATCTCTGACTTCTCTCCTTGGCTGGAGTCAGCCCTGCTCTTGTTCCCAGGGATGCTGCCCTCAGAGGTGGGCTGTGCTGGGAGGGGACAAGGTGGGACTGAGAGAGCTTGGAGAGAGGGGAATTTTAATTTTATTTCAGAGTTTGAGGGATTTGTCTCATTATAGCAGCAAAAGAAAAACTGGAATGATTTTGAAAGGCAAAAATCACTAAAAATAGAGTGTGGGGGACTTTTATGGCTCACTGGGGTTTTGTTACTGAGCTGTGATCTCAGTAAGGCACAAGGCTGGTGGCTGAGAGCTGGCTGGGAAGGGCTGGCAGGGGCAGCCACCCCTGCTCAGATCCTGCCCTGCAGAGGCTTTCCAGGGCAGGAGGGAAACCTTGAGCCTTCTCTGCTCCAAGAAAAACACAGGCACCTTCTTAGGAGCAGGCTCAGCATCTCTCATTTCCTAGGGAAAGAAAGAGCTGGAGAAGGTGAACATGACAAAGGCAGAGGAGAGCTGGAAGGATCTGGAGACAGCCAGGAGTAGTGGCTGGGCCTGAGCCTGGTGCCAGCAGGGCTAAAACTGGGACAGTACCAGCTGTGGGGTTTCCAGGCTGGGCACGAGGGTTGTACCAAGAACGTGCTGCCTAATGCTGTGTTTGCACCTCTCCTCCTGGCAGATGTTCATCATGGAGAGGGTGGAGGGCACCCAGTGCAGCCTGCACGAGTTCAGCATCACCGGCTCCACCTACGCCCCCGAGGGACAGATGTGAGTGAGGGTCCCCTCCCTTCCCAGGGCACAGGGAGGGCCTGGGCTGGCAGCAGAGCTGGGGGAACAGGGGAGGGTGGGGTTCATGGCCAGGGCTGGGGGTCCCCAGGAGCTGGGGAGAAAGGAGGGGTTTCCATGGTGGTTTGCAGGTCTGTCCATGGGGGTGCCCACTGGGCTTGCAGGTGCTGGGGGATGGACTGTACTGTGCTGTTCATGGGACCAGGGCAGCTGTGTCCCTGTCCCCCACATCCAGCTCCTGCCCCACTTGATTTGGGTGCTGCTCACCCTGGCTCTGCCTTCCCACTGCTCAGCAGAGGGGCTTCCACACACTTGCCTCTCCCTTGGTTAGCAATCCCAATAAAACAAGGCCACCTGTGAACCAGAGAAGGTGACAAATGTGGGAATGGTGATGGATGAGGCTTTTTGCAGCAGAAGATGCCTCTCCATGTTTCTGGAGCCTGCACACTTTGGGTACTGACTGGTGACTGTTGCTCCTGCCCCGAGCAGGATGCAGAGCAGGCAGCTTGTCTGGGAGCCACCAGCACTGCTCAAGGGGACCTGCAAATGGCTCAAACCCCACAAGGAAAGTGTTCCCTGAGCCCTGTGCCCACAGCAGGGATGGCTCCCCTGGCTGGTGTGCCCAGGGCACGATCCTGCTGGTGGCAGGGTGTGTCTCAGGGCAGACATGGGCAGGGAGTGGAAGCTGGGGGCTTATCTCTGAAGTGTTATCACACATGGGGGGTTTTCTGCCGTTGTATTTGTTTATTCCTGTTCCTTTGCAAGGAGGTGGTGGCCCCCAGTGTGGCAAAGTCTGGGAAGAAGGCAGATGAGAAGCTCAGCTGGTGGTGGGAGCACTCTCTGCTCCCCTTTGCTTTGCTCAGTGATCCCAGACACATTTGTCAGCATGGTCCCCTCTGCTCATCCGTGGAGCAGCTGTAACTCATCTCAGCCACAGACTTAATTTCATGAATATTTATAGAGCCAATTTGATCCTTGGCTAGGAATCTCCATTAAAAACTGAGCCAAGTCATAAGCTGGTGTCAATCAGTGCATTTCAATTAAAATTGAGGAGGACCTGGGGGCTGCACTTATGCCTGCCAGCCTCTGAAGCTCAGTGTCCCCTGGCCTCTGGGGGCTGCATTCAGGGCCACTGTGTTGGTCTGCAACAGTTTGTGTTGCTCCTGAGTTTTGCTTCAGCCCTGTTCCTGTATTGTGTATTAAGAGGGATGGGTGGCTTGCCAAGTTGTCACAGAGAGAACCCCCTTTCCCCAGGGCTGGTGGCACTGAAAGGCTTGTTTGCTTTAACCTGGCTTTGGCAGGGGGGTATTTCATGCAGGACCCTGGGTTTGCTCACACAGCACCCAGCCAGCAGCACCTTTGCAGAGAGGTTTTTCCCAGCACATGGGTCTGACCCTGCAGGGACTGCTGATGATGGGGCTGTAACCTCCCATCCCTTCCCAGCCATATCCAGGGGATCCCATGCTGCAAAAGCCATGCTTGCTGTGTCTGCAGCTCCCTCCTCCACCCACTGTCCCTTCCTGTGAGCCCAGGGCCAGGCAGCCTCTCTGGGCAGGAGCAGTGGATCTCCCTTCCCACTCACAGCCCAGTGCAGCCTCGTCTCCCCCAGCAAACAGATTTTTCAGATTTTCTTGGCTGCTCTGTGTTTTCCGCTCCCGAGCTGTAACAAGGGCTCCAAAATGTTCTTTCCATTGGGAACCAACAGTGGAATAAGCTGATCTTAGTAAATGCCTGACAAATTATTTTTCCAGCCAGCAGATGACCGGCTGGGTTTACACAGCTCTAACCTGCAGTTACCTCTGCTGGAACCAGGAGAATTTTTGATTTTCTTCAAAACCACTGCTACCATTCCTGCCACCAGGCGAGGAGAAGCATCTGGCTTGCCTGGAGTGTTCAGGGCTGCTCCTTTCCGTAGCAAAGAGCTGCTATTTAGGAAGCAAAGATCACAGTTCAGCACTTGCTTGGAAGCAGTCACAGCAGTGCAGCTGCTAAAGCTCTCTGCTGCTCCTAAATGCTCCCCTGGGTTCCCTCTGGAGTGTGAAGCAACATCACAGGGAGTAGAAGACTTGCTGTTGGTTCCACAGCTCCTCTGGATTCAAAGCAAATGGAAATCCCTGTGGGGGTGGATGTTAACATGAATTTCTTTGCCCCTTTTCTGGTCCATCACCTTCACCATCAGCCTGTGAGCAGCCCCTGCTTGCTCCTTTAAACTTCTCTGCAGCCCCCCCTTATTCTGGGCCACTTCCAGAATTTATTTGCCTCCTGTGATATTTTACTTGCAATTTAGTGCTGCCCCATTTAATAAAGTACAAAATGTGAACCCAAGGATTTATTGCCAGCACTGGTGTTTTAACTGGTCTTTTGCTTCCACTTTTACAAGAGTGATATGTAGGCTAAAATTTTATTTTAAAGTCAAAACCAAGTTTTTAAATTAATACATATAAAAAATTTTTACCAAAAATTAACTCATAAAAATATAACAAAATCAAATAATATACTAATGTTAGTTAGTTTTAATTACTTCTTATAGAACAAGTTTTCCTATAGAACAACCAAAACCAAATATTTAAGTAACTTTAACCAAAGCAGCAAACTCAAATACTATATGTTTGTCTAATTCAGAACCAAAAAAACCTTTCCCAACCTATCTAATGAGGTATATCCCCCTGGAAGGGATGGTCAGGGTGAGCTAACAGAATGTGCAGTGTGAGCTGGGGTTGTTTTCTGCCTGCAGCCTGAAGGACGAGCAGCCGGTGCAGTGCGGGCAGTACGACGGGCTGGTGGAGCTGGCCACCATCTGTGCCCTCTGCAATGACTCCTCGCTGGACTACAATGAGGTGTGGGGGCACCAGGGCCACGGTGGGCAGGGGGGTTGTTCTTGCTGTGCTTCAGGGCAAAGCCAGCAGAGTTTGTCCCTTGGGATCCCCTCCCCTGGCTTCAGCTCGTCCCCAGGGGATGCTCTGGTGTGGTGGGTGACAGCATCCCTGGGGACAGCAGCAGCATGTAGAGGATGTGCTCTAAAGCTTCAGCTCTTTTTTCCTGCCCTCTAGTCCAAAAAAGTCTATGAGAAGGTGGGGGAAGCCACTGAAACAGCCCTGACGTGCCTGGTGGAGAAGATGAACGTCTTCAACACAGACCTCAGCAAACTGTCCAAGGTGGAGAGAGCCAACGCCTGCAACTCAGTGAGTGGGGAGAGGCCCCTGTGACTCCCCTGGGAGATGGGAGGGAGAGGAGGGGTTGAGGATGTCTGATATTTGGGCAAATAAACACTTGCAGTGATCTAAGGGACTGATTTGGCACAAGGATGTGATTTCTGGGCTCTCGTGGTGAGCTGTTTTTGGAACAGTGGCCCTGGGGGGCTGATGCCAGGGCCTTGAGGACCAGCCTTCATGGAGCCTTGGAGCAGGTGATTCCTGAGGCTCCAGCTCAGTTCAGTCCCTGCTCAGGCAGGAGAGACCCTCTAAATGATAGCCCGAGCTCTGGCTGCAGATGAGGAAGTTTGGAGTTATCTTTAGGTGCCCAGTTTGCACTGAGCAGTCACCCTCCAGCATGAACCAAACCCTATTCCCCAGAGCCTTGCCTGCCCCAGTGACATTTGCTTCTTGGGAAACATCTATTTTTGACATGAAAATGTCTTGTGCTGGCTATTCCCCTACTCCAGTGTCTCCCTGTCCTCCTGGCTGAAAACACACTTTATTTTGGGTCTGTATTTCCTCTGCTTTAGATCTTTCCTTGCTCAGAGAGCTCTCTGTTCTGGCATTTTTCCCTGGATAAATCTGTGTAATAAAAGGGTGTAATAAATGTCCTGACTCCTTTCTGATACAGAAAGCTTGTAGCTTTAGCCCTGTGCCATCTTTCCTGGCTCCTGTGGCTGCCTTTCTCCTGCCATCCCAGGGCTCAGCAGGGTTGTCAGCCAAGGCAGAGAGCAGCAGTGTCCCTGGCATGTCCTGCTCAGCCCAGTGCTGTTCCTGCAGGTGATCAAGCAGCTGATGAGGAAGGAGTGCACCCTGGAGTTCTCCCGGGACCGCAAGTCCATGTCCGTGTACTGCACTCCCACGGGGCCTGGCAACAACTCTGCTGGCAGCAGGATGTTTGTCAAGGTAGGGCTGAAGCACCTGCAGGTCCACCTCCCCTCACACCCAGCAGCATCTGGCCCTGGCTGCACAGGGCAGTGGTGATGCTCTGCAGCTCCTCTCACACTCTGGGGAATGTGAAAGGAACTGCAGAGCATTTCCTGCAGTTCTGGAGGAAACTCTGAGCTGCCTGGGGATCCAGGATCCAGGAGGTAGGCTGGTGGGGTCAGGGAGGAGGTGAGTCTTTGCCATATTGATTAGGGAACAAAGGGGGTGAGATGGTTTAGAGGGAGGAAAAGGTGCTGAGTGTGCTGGTGCTGGGGCAAGGGAGAGCTGCCCTTGTGCAGAATTTGGGCACTTGCCTTTATTAAAGGCTTGGACCCTCCAGATGCCAGTAATGCCCAAAGGATGATGTCCAGTTTTCCACTGTAACCAGAAATAAAATAGTGTTTCATAGGGCATTTTCTTCCCAAGAGAAGAGATGTGGTGGAATTTCTCCCTGCTGACTCTGAGAAGATTTGGACATTGTTGTTCCCACTGGGAGATTATCTGGGTGGGTGAACTCTGCCCGCCAGGTCAGGCTGGGACCCTCTGAAGCCTCTGGATCTGTGGCCTTGGGCGAGCTTTTTAAGAGGTGCAATAGAAGGATTGCAAGTTTTATATCAAAGAGTAATGTCAGGGTCCTTTGTAAGGTCAGAAGGGCTGAGGTGAGGGGTGCTGAAGGACATGATTTCCTGAATTGCAGAGGCATCACAAGCATCCACTGAGTACCCCACATTTTTTCCCTCACAGATTTGTAGCCCTCATCCCCTGCAGGTCGGAGCAGGGGTCTGTGGGGTGGGGTGGGGGTATTTCGGGAGGATGTGTAGGTTTTGCAGGAGTCAGATCCTGCTCTTGGTGGCCTGGGTGTGATCCCGTGTGCTCGGTCGGAGGCTGCCATCTAGTGCCCTGAGCCACAGGGCCGGGATGTGTGCTGGAATTTTGGGGACATTTCCTCTGCCTTTGCCCAGGCTTGGCACCTTCCCTCGCTCTGGCACTCCTGCCATCCTCCAGCTCCACTCCAGCCCCTGAGCCCCCTCTCCCCCGCAGGGTGCCCCGGAA
The DNA here is from genome assembly GCF_014805655.1 of Passer montanus. Lineage (NCBI taxonomy): Eukaryota > Metazoa > Chordata > Aves > Passeriformes > Passeridae > Passer > Passer montanus. The sequence goes on from NW_024369262.1 coordinate 96,242, forward strand.
AGCGTCATCGAGCGCTGCACCCACGTCCGCGTGGGCACTGCCAAGGTCCCGCTGACCGCCCCAGTGAGGGACAAGATCCTGGGCAGGATCCGGGACTGGGGCATGGGCATGGACACGCTGCGCTGCCTGGCCCTGGCCACGCACGACGCGCCCGTCCGCAGGGACGCCATGCAGCTGCACGACTCGGCCGCCTTCGTCCACTACGAGGTACGGCACTGCAGCCCGGCCAGGGGCTGTCTGCCTTCTTCCCAGAGTCTCCCCGCGTACCCCCAGCTGTCCCAGCAGTATTTCCCCTCTGGTTTCTCTGTGGGCAGTGTAATGGCTCATCTCTGCAGACCTCAGGGGGTGATCTGATGGATAACAAGCCGCGTCTCACTGAGCGTGTTTTCCTGTGGAGTGACTGCTGAGAGGGCCTTGGAGACCATTGGGAGGGAAGGGGAGGAGGGGAGCAAAGAAGAAATGTGTGAGGAGGAGCAGAGGGATAGGAGCATCCCACTGGATTGGGGCTGTAGAGTGCATCCATGGGGCAGCTGGTAGGAAACCTCTTGGAAGTTTCTTCCCAGGGGAAATCCCTGTGAAGCCTGGGGTGGTTTCACAGCATGGGGGGAAGTGGGCGCATCCCAAGGGGTTAATGTTGGTCTGGGCTGTTCCTCCCACCCAGAACAACCTGACCTTCGTGGGCTGTGTGGGGATGCTGGACCCTCCCCGCAAAGAGGTGACCTCCTCCATCGAGATGTGCCGCAAGGCCGGCATCCGCGTCATCATGATCACTGGCGACAACAAGGGCACGGCAGTGGCCATCTGCCGCCGGATCGGCATCTTCTCCGAGACCGAGGACGTGTCTGGCAAGGCCTACACGGGCCGGGAGTTCGACGAGCTGCCCCCCGAGGCGCAGCGCCAGGCGTGCCGCGAGGCTCGCTGCTTCGCGCGCGTGGAGCCGGCGCACAAGTCCCGCATCGTCGAGTACCTCCAGTCCTTCAACGAGATCACGGCCATGGTGAGCCCTCAGGGACACCCTGCCACCCTCTGTCCCCTCCTCCCCACCCTGCTCAATCCCTTGCATGCATAACCATGGCTTTGTGCAGACAGGTGATGGCGTCAATGACGCTCCGGCCCTGAAGAAGGCAGAGATTGGCATCGCCATGGGGTCGGGCACGGCTGTTGCCAAGTCAGCTGCTGAGATGGTGCTCTCTGATGACAACTTCTCCACCATTGTGTCGGCCGTGGAGGAGGGCAGAGCCATCTACAGCAACATGAAGCAGTTCATCCGCTATCTCATCTCCTCCAACGTCGGGGAGGTCGTTTGGTGAGAGCCACACTGGGCACCCTGCTGCACTGGGGGGACACATCCCCTGGGACAGCTGACCTGCAGTCAGCAGCATGTAGTGCCCGAACTGGTGATCCCAGGCACCATGTCTCATTCCCCAAGGGCAGGGAGATTTATTTTTTTTTTTTAGTTTTACAATCCTGCCACCCTGCAGGACCTGTTCTGTCAAAGTATTGCCTGTTTAAGCTTATGCAAGTGCCTGATCTGGGTGCAGATATTTGTGCACAGGCTGCTATCACCCAGTCATGGCTATTCCTGCCCCTACCCATTCCTTGCAGTCCTCAGCAACATCAGCACAACTTTGGGATCACTTGAGCATGCTTTGCCCTTGCATTTCAGCATGGGTGTTTGTGCTGGGAATGGGAACCTTTGTGGCCTGGGGACATCAATAGTTGGGTTACAACTGCAAAGCAAATTTTAATAGCAATAGAAACAAATTTCAGCTGCAAAATTCAGTGCTAGGCTTCAGGCTCCTTATCAGGGGCTGTGGGTTTGTCTCCAGGACTTAGGGTGAATATTCGGTTTGGGGCTTTGGATCAAGATGCTCTCTCCCCCTTGCATGACACAGAACCGTGGCTGCCCAGAGCTTGTCTAATTTCATATCTCTTTTTTTCCCCCTGCAGTATCTTCCTGACAGCCATCCTGGGCTTGCCCGAGGCGCTCATCCCTGTGCAGCTGCTGTGGGTGAACCTGGTGACAGACGGGCTGCCGGCCACCGCGCTGGGCTTCAACCCCCCGGACCTGGACATCATGGACAAGCAGCCCCGCAACCCCAAGGAGCCCCTCATCAGCGGCTGGCTCTTCTTCCGCTACCTGGCTGTTGGAGGTGGGTGCTGCCAGGGTGGGTGGGCACTCTTAGGGTGCCTGGGGTGCCCTGGGGTGCTGTTCCTCTGGGTGCTGGGGTAAGGTGTCTCTCTTGGCCGCAGTGTACGTGGGCCTGGCCACAGTGGGCGCGGCGACCTGGTGGTTCCTGTACGACGCCGAGGGACCGCAGGTCTCCTTCCACCAGCTGGTGAGTCAGGAGGGCAACAGGCTGACAGCTGGAGCAGATGGGTGAGGGTATTGGGGTCTTTCATCTATCTTTCCTCTGTGTTGGTTGTAGCATTCCCAAATTCCTAGGGATAAGACAGTAATTTAAAACAGAAGGAAATTTTCTCCTTCTGGCTGTTTCCAGCCTTGCTTCTGCCAGCCACCAGCATAGCAGGGAAAGTTTCAGATTCAGAAGGATTCAGAGAAGCTGAAAGTAGCTTCTGTGCCTCATCCCATATTGGAAGGGATCTGTTCTCACATTACATTATTGTAGCTAATGTGAAAACTGCAGGGCAGGGGGAAAGCAGGTGCTATCACATCCCAATGGCACGTGCAATGCAAGATGGGTTTCTGATGGAGACACCTGTGTTCTCAAACTCCTTCCTAACTGCACCTGAGAGCCTCAAAGGCACTGTCCAGCCATACTCCTAGGGCCCAGCCCCAAGAGAAGCTGGGTCACTGCAGGCAGTTTTCTGACCTGTGGGATATTTAACAGCAACCCAATTCATCACATGTCCCCCAACCAGTCGACTCTTCCTCCTCTCTCCTGCCTTTCCTGCTGCTCTGCCATGTATTTACCAGCAGTTTCCTGTGCTGACAGAGGAACTTCATGAGGTGCACTGAGGACAACCCCATCTTTGAAGGAATTGACTGTGAGATCTTCGAGTCGCGATACCCAACGACGATGGCTCTGTCTGTGCTGGTGACAATCGAAATGTGCAATGCTCTGAACAGGTGTGCTGGCCACAGGGCTGCTCTCTTTGCTCTGTGTGTGACTGATTTTGTCTCTTTGAGTGTCTGTGGGCGGGCTGAGGGCTTTGCTTTGGCTCAGCAGAGCTGTAGAGCATCCTCACAGGGATGCACTGGGTTTTCCATAGAGGAACTCCTCCAAGGCAGTGTGCTGTGGCTGGGAGCAGTAAAGGAAGGACTGGATCTGCATTCATTAGTGATTTGGTTGTTAATGATCGGCCCTAATCCATGCATTGCTGGTTGTATCCACATCCACATCCAGTTTGCAGCAAAGCCTGAAGATGAACAGGCTGGAAAAGAAACTATATAGCATATGGCCTTGCATGTTAGAGGGAAATGAAATTCCCAGCATGGGCAGTTGCGGGGAGGTTTCTGGGGCTAACGTTGTCCCCTCACTTTCACAGTGTCTCTGAGAACCAGTCGCTGCTGCGGATGCCACCGTGGCTCAACATCTGGCTGCTGGGGGCCATCATCATGTCCATGGCTCTGCACTTCCTCATCCTCTATGTCAAGCCCATGCCTGTGAGTGCCCTCTGTCACCTCCTTGTGCCCTCTGCAAACAAGGACATCCCTGGAGCAATCTTTGGGTTGGAAAACTTCTGGGATGGTTGTTCCCAGAAGGTGCCCTCAGGGCCAGGTCCCACAGCTCAACCCAGCATGGAAAACAGGAGTCATTCTGCCCCATGAGCCAGGAGTATGAAGCTCTCCCTATGGGCAATGCAAAGGCTCTAGATATCTCCAGAAGGTGGTTCAACCCTTTAGGAGTTGTCTCCTTTGCAAGGCTGGGGATGCCTTGGTTGATGCCCAAAGGTGCTTAAGACAATGAAGTGTGTTTCTGTACCCAGGAGGTTGCATTGTCCCTTGTCACCTGCCAAGCACCTGTGACCACATAAACACACAGTTCTACCTTGTGCCTCACTTTCCCCATCTGCAGGAGAGGTCAGGACTATAATTTTTTACTCATCTTGGCCAAGACCCACCTTGGATCATGACAGACCTTGAAGAAATCCTCCTGTATGGGCTGTCTGGATCCTCCCTCTGTATACCTGTGACGACCCTCTCTCAACCTTTGCCAAACAATTATGTGATCCTTAAAACAACAAAATATCCCACCTGCCTCCCTAGTGACATGTCCAATGCTTTCCACCCTGCAGCTCATCTTCCAGGTGACGCCCCTGAGCTGGCCGCAGTGGGTGGTTGTGATGAAGATCTCCCTGCCTGTGATCCTGCTGGATGAAGGACTCAAGTACCTTTCCCGCAACCACCTGGATGGTGAGCATGGTCTGCACCCCCCTGGCTTAGGGTGGCACTTTGCTTGGGGTTCCTGGTGGCTTTGTGACCCCTCATTCACCTCCTCTGCTCATGAGATGTCTGCACCTGCATGTTCACCCACCTTTGCTGTCCAAAGGGGCTTCTCCTGCTCCCTTCCTTCCTGGTGCCACGCCTGGCAGAGCAGTTGGTAATTACATCTGCTTGAAATGCTCCCTTGGGAGCTGGAGCATTAGATAAATCTGCCACAGGTTATTAATTCAGTTTATCTTGAACCTCCACAAACTGGATCCTTTTGCTTATGAAGCAAAACTGATTTGGAGCAGGAACCCTTTCTTTTTTCCTCTCAGATTTCTACCCCTCTCTGTCCATTCTTATTTTGTGTTAGCAACCTCTATGCTAAGATCCATTGATCATTGATCCATCCTTATAAACTGGTTTTAAGGGAACTGCCCTTGCCAGCCCCTCTCAGGATTCATCCCTTGGCAGAACCAGAGGAGAAGCAGCTCCTGTGACACTGGAGCAGCAGTTCCCGTGTGCTCCTGGGCTCCGTGCTGTAAATCACAGCATGTCTTTGGGCAGCTCTCCAAAGAGATGATATCATCTTTTCTTTCATTTCTTGCAAAAGATGTTGCTGTGGGGGATATCTCAGCACTGAGTTAAGCCCACGGGTTTCCCAGCAGTGGCTGCTTGCCTAGTGCTGAGCCTGCCACAGGGGTGGCTCCTCTCCAGAAAACAGGATTTATTTATTCATTTTTTGGGGTGAGCTTGTCCTGACAGTGATAGCAGGGAGAAGGGCAGGAAAGGTACTGTCCTTGCTCAGGGGGGCGGATGAACAATCCGAGTGTGAAGACTGGATTTCCTTCCACACCATCACCTTGCTCAAACCATCTTTTCACCCCTTAGGCAACCTGTGTCATAGAAAACCCCTCTTTTTCCCTTCATCCTGTAATAATGACGCAGAAAATCTGTGCAAAGCCACTCTTGCCTTTCCAGGCTGAAGGCAGGTCTGGCCAGCCCTGTCCAGGAGGGCTCTGGGGCATTGTAACAGCTGTGTTTGGTTTCTCATGGAGCAGGGCTTTGCAAGTACCTGGAAACATGGGATGGGAAAGTATTGCAGTCAGGAAATGGTCACAAACAGATCTCCCTCCCCATCAGTGTGTCCTGGTGTGCAGGTGGTGCTCATGTCAGCCTGAGCTGATGTTCTACCTGTGTTGAGCTGATGCAGAAACTCAGCAATTGCTCAGAGAAACAGAGGTGCAGGGCTCCTGTGTTTACAAACCAGATAGAAATTGTTTCTAGCCTGTTTTTATTGAATTGTTTCATCTCTCATCAGACACCCAGGTCTGTTTTATCCCACAATTACAAGCCTGTAGCAACAATTCTACAGTGTGGCACTGGGCTGGAGTGTAGGAGAGCTGGTTAATGTTGCATCCCATGCATGCCCTTGGTCTTCACAATCTGTAGTCTGAGGCCGAGTCTGTCTTTCTCCCACACTTTGTATTTCTCTATAAAATCTCAGCACAGTTGAAGGAAGGGCTTTTCTTTGGCTCTGCCTGCACAGCTCCAAGTACAGGGAGGTTTCTGGTAGGCACACGATCCTCTCAAGTGCCATCACAGCAGCACAGCAGCTCAGTTTCCTCCTCCCATGGCACACTCCCAATGTTTAAGGTCCTCTGAGCTTCCCTCATCCCCACAGTGTTGCTGATGCTCACAGGTTGCTCTGTCTCATGGATCCAGAGTTTCCCGTGCAGCTCTTCTATCACATCTGTGTGGCAAAATCACCACACTTAAATCATCAGACTTGAAAGAAGTAATGGAAACTCTTCATCTTCCTGATTTCTCTGGACTTTGAAAAGCAATGTGTGGTCTTGTGATTTTTTTTTTACCAGGCATTCTCAGGACAGTAAGACCCAAGTGGAGCAGGGAGCACCAGTTGAATACCTGCAAGACTCCAGAGCAAGGGTTGGCTTCCTTACCTGTCTCATCCCTGAATGCTGCATCCCTGTGTTTCCTGCAGAGTCTTGCTTGTGTGTGGTGGGGATCTGCTTGGAATGTGAACATGGCTTAGATATAGAGAAGAGATACAATAATAGAGCCAAGAGACTTTACCCAGACAGGATCTCCTTTCCCACAGTGGTCTCGGTGTTTTGCTTCAAAACAAGGCCTAGCAAGCCTGTGAAGTAGCTGTTTGATGGCAGTTTTGGCCAGGAGCCAGGCTAGCACTTGGTCTCTGCAAGACAGTGCTTGGGAATGGTCTCCAGCATGGGACCTTCCAAGGGTGTTCAGCTGAGGAATGCAAATGTATAGCTGTGAGTTCTGCTGATTCAGGAATTGCACGGAAAAGTTTCTCCTTTGATGAGATTTAGATAAGTTGTGTTTCCTTTACTCTGGATTTTCCTTGTCCTTGAAGTGGCAGAAAGCTGAGACTCTTCAGTTCTCACTGTGGTCCCAGTGCTTTACATTCCTCCCCCCATCACTCTGCTCACATCCAGCCTTTCATCTCACATCCTTTGCATATCTGGCTGCATTCATTCCTCTCTGGCCCCTCTGAGGTTTCTGCTGTCTCAGTTTTGGGAGGTGATGTGAATGTGAGAGCGAGAGAATGTGCATGGCTGAGGCTGGCTTTGTGTGAGCTGCACATGTTCTGGTCAGGAGCATGGAGATCTTCTCAGGGGTCTGTCACACACTCAGGCTCACAAGGGCTCACCACCCTCAGGGATCTCTTGCTGTAGGATCTTTAATATTTTCCATGCTCTATGCATTCAAGTGTTTGTTCTCTCAGAATCCTGTGGTATGCAGGAGGAAGGTTTCCAGGCATCTGTGCCAAGACCTTGCAGAAGTCTCTTTGTGTCTTTGCTAAGTGGTTCTCAAGAAGCACCAGATATAGGGAGGACACTCAGATAACCCCAGTGTTCATGTTCCTCTGTGCACCATCAGCCCACTGCTGAGGCCACCCTGCTCCCCTCCTGCACTGTCCCTGCACCTCCTCGTGTCCAATATCTCAGAGCAAACCCCTCACAGGTGTTGGAGTTGCTGCTGTGGTTGTTCTCAGCATGTTCAGCAGCAGGCCCTGTCTGGGTGCTGGGCATCACCACTTCTCACCTGTGCTGTGGTAAAAGCAAGGGCAAAATCAGGTGTTTTCTGCAACACAGCTCCATGCCTGCCTTGACAGCAGCAGGGCCACTGAAAATCAGGAGTTTGGATGCACAGGAATTGACTTGGTGTCTTTTGTGGCAGATTGGCATTTAGGCAGCTGCTTGTCCTTGTGCCCAGTGAGGACAGCAGCCCCAGGGTCATTTTGCAGGAGATGTAAGATGGTGGCCACCCCACCCTGTTCCTGTTCCCTCTCCCATGGGCAGCACAGTGCCCTGCAGTCTCCTGCCACTGCAGCTGATGTGCAGGTGAGGTTGCTGCCCCCTTGGATGAACATCACCACTGAAGAAGCTTTGGGCACTTCTGTGCAAAGCTGGCATCAGCTTTAGGCTTCAGCATCCTCCCAGAGGAGAGTGGCTGGCAGAGGTGGCAGTGCAGTGACAAGTGCATCACTGCCAGGGGCAGATGCAGCTCTGCATCTGAGACAGCCCAAAATTTGCAGGGACAAAAATCTCCATGTCCCAACACAAAAAAACTGCTAGCATACAGCAAAAAGGAGCTGCTCACCCTCATTTTCCCCCATGCACCTGCACCTGGGCACGAGGGAACCTCCTGAAAGTCCCCCAGGAGCACAGGAGCTGCTGCAGCTGCCCGTGTTCCCTGCAGGGGAGGCAGGCATCCCTCTCCCTGGCACGGCAGAGCAGGGAGCAGCGCCTGCCCTTGTAGGGTAATCTGTGCCTGGAGCTACCTTGGCTGGGTGCTGGCAGAGGAATGTGTCCCCGTGGGCCAAGTATTCCCTTGAGCTGTGGGATGCTCTGCAGGAGAGCAGTGCTGCACCTTCCAGGGCTGGAATCTCCACATGGGATTTTACAGCTCTGCTGCCTTGCTTTTTGTTTTTATTTCCCCCCCTCTCCTGTTTTTCATACGTGTCTGTGTGTCGTGCTTTAGAAATAGAAGAGCAGAGGGAAGCTGCCAGTGTTGCTGCCCTGGTATTGCAAAGAGATGGAGGAACAATTTCCCTTTTGGTTTTCTCCTGGGGTTTGGGCTCTTGGATGAAGCTCAGGGTGCCCTGCTGTGATGGGGGAGATGTGCAGTGTTCAGAGCCACAAGGGCTGCAGCATTGCCCTTGGTGAAGGAGGTGAGCTGGGCTGGCAGTGGGACCCTGCATCCCTCCAGCAGCACCTTTTACAGGAGCCTGTTGAGGAAGGTCAAAAGCAGTAAGGAAAAACCTCCCCAAAATCCTTGGCTGTGTGCGGGAAGCAGACCTTGGAGGAGCTGAGCTCACATTGTTCGGTTGCTGGCTTGCGAGTGCTGAAGGGCTGTGACACCCCTGGTGTGAGGCAGCATCCAGAGGGACTGTGACCATCCCATCATCCCTGCAAACAGGTCCTGCATCCCCCCTGCTCCTGCCACCTGTGTGAGGGAAGGACAGATGGACACTGACAGGCAGGGACCTGCATATGTGGGAGCTGGACCCTTGGCTGGTAGAAACACCTGACTCACTCTGTGACAGGATTGTGTCACTTTAGAGACCTGAGAACAACTTTTTGAAGAGCATCCACTGTGGTTAAACACTGCAGCCATGTCCCCTTCCTGTCCCTGCCTGCCACATGCCATGGCACCTTCCTCCCTCTTTGCACAGCCATGGGGTGATGTGCTTAGGGGAAGTGCCATGGTTGGCAAATTACCACTGGTGTGCCAGCCAGTGGGGACTGTTCAGCTGCTAGAGGAGAGGGAAGAGAGGCTGCTGCAGGGGGGAGGAGATTAATTTTGATTATTGCAATGATATTTAGTACAGTGCAGTTGCCAGCATCCCTGCCTTACACCAGAGCCTGCAGTGTCATCCAGAGGGATGCTGCCATCACAGCAAATCATTTCATCCCAGGACACACGGGCTGGGCTTTGCAGCCAGCACTGGAAAAAAATGTTGGCAGAAGTTGCAAAAAAGCCTTTTCCCTCTGTCTTGCCTGTTATTTATTAATTCCCCTGAAAGCTGTCGGCACCAGGGCTGGCAGCAGGCACAGAGCCCCACGGGTAACCCCGGGCAGGACCCTTATTTATCAAGAGCACAGGAACAGCAGTCCCCAGTGAGATGTATTTTGTGATGTGTGCAGTGATGAAAGATAGAGAAGTACAGTCAAAAGATTCATGATAAGGGATTTTTCTAACTCTCCTTAGCAAATGCTGCTTCTGGGTGGGTTTTTTTTTTAAGGAAAAAGATGTGTTCTGGGTAAACCAAGCTACCCCAGGCTGGAGGGCAGCTGCTGCCTCAGGGATCAGGGACACTCCTGTCAACTGCTTGAAAATTGGGGATCTAGTTGCTGTAAGTCAAGTTCTAGCAGGGATTTTGAGGCTGCTCACATGGAGTTCAAGCTGGATACCATCACTTTCCTACAGGCCATGTGTTGCCTGTTACCTTCCCTGTCCAATCCCATCCATCTGGAGGGAGGGAAAGGGTGGGAGGGCAGCCCTGGGACAGTGGCTGTGGTGAGGAGGTTGGTCCTTGCTCCTTGTTCTGCAGGTGTTTATGGGTGTAGGTACGTGGGTAGTGTGTGTAGGTGGTGTGAACCCATGGAGCAGTGTCCGTGTCTCTGGCTGTAGCAGGGCTGGGCTCTGGGGTGGTGGGAGGATGCAGTGAGCTTCCTCCTCTCTGAGCCCCTGCTTTTCCCTGCATAATGCCTCATTAGAGCAGTAAGGAGGGATCCTGCCTACTCACCTTCCCTCGTGTCTCCACCTCAGGTTGGATATTAGGAAAAAGCTTTTCACAGAAAGGATGATAAAGCTCTGGAATAGCCTGCAGGGAGGTGGTGGAGTCACCATCCCTGGATGTGTTTAAAAAGCCTGGATGTGGCACTGGGTGCCAGCGTTTAGTTGAGGTGGTGTTGGGGCCTGGATTGGACTTGATAATCTTGAAGGTCTCTTCTAACCCAGTGATTCTGTGAATTCTGTGAATTCTGTGCACTCATCCCTCTGCCTGACTCTTGCAGAGACCTTCCTCACCCAGGCACCAGCATCCTCCTACTCCTCGTCACGCAGCCTGAGCTGCCACAGCTGCAGTCAGGCCAGCTGTGTGCAGACATCATCCCAAGTTCCTTCTGGGATCAACCAGGAGCAACCACTCTTGGTAACAAAAAACACAGAGCTGGTTTGCTTTTGAACCCTCACCAATACCAACATTTCTCTTTTTTGCCCTTCATTTCAGGAGAAGAGGACAAGAAATGAACGACACGAGGGCGACTCTGAACTAGAGGATCCCTAACTTGTAACTGGGACTGAAGTCTTGCATGCGTGACCATCGCTAGAGCCAGCAGGACATGCATGTGTCCAACTATCAGACAAATGCGGGTGAATCGTCGAAAAGAAAAAATCCTGATTTTCGTTCTGTTCTGTAGCTTTCTTTTCCCTGTACATATGAGTGCAATTACTGGACAGCTGGCGTAGAGTTTGGGGATGGAGCTGTGTGGATCTGAATCATTGTAATGTGGTTCCTTGGGATTTGTTCTTGCCAAATTTGAGACCCTCTTTGCAATTTTCACCCTGAGTGAGCACAGGCAAGGTGGCCTTCATGAGAGATTAAGGCAGGAAGTCTGGATTTGAGGCCACATCCCCCAGTGGGATGGGATGCACAAGGCAGCTTCAGGGGCTGGGAAGGGCTTGGCAGTGAGTGAGGGCAGGGAGAGAGGAGAGGGAGCTGTGTGTTGGGGTTGTTGAGCCTTGATGATGTCCACAGTGTTGCTGCTGCTGTGCTCTGCTCCAGTGGCTGCAGCAGCTGGGCATAGCTTCAGAGTGTGTCCAACACTGGTGTGAATCTCTTGGAGGTGTGTTTGTACCTCAAGGTCAGGTGCATGTGGTGGAAGGCAAAGTTCTCCCTGTTTATCACGCTGTCCTGTTTGATCCCTGCATTATGGAAAGCCCAGCACCTTCTCAGGCTCATCCAGCACCAAAGCACGGTGAAGTCCTGTCTGTTCTCCATCTGGCACCTTGCTAAATCCCATCTGCACTATATAAGGCAGTCCTTCTCCTTGGAGGGGCAGCCACATAAAGAAAAGCAAGGGGATGCCTACCTTGCATTCCTCATGTCCACCACTCCTTCCTGGTCACACTTTCTTTCCTCAGTGAATTTTTAACTATTTCTCTAGCAGTAGTAGAGCTTAAGTGTTCAGGAGCACATCCATGACTTCATGTGCTCTGCTGTGGAGAAATCACTGACTTGCACAGGGCATCCCTGCCAAGGGATCACGATGGGAATGAATGTATGCTTGTACATAATGTAGTCTTTCTCCATGAGTGGTGTTTGTTGTGGCATCCCTTTTTGTAAGGCACCAACTTTATCTTGCCCTCTGGGGATTTTTTCCACAGCAGGAGTGAGACAGTCTTCAGTGAGGATTTGTAGATCAGGAGTGGATTTTGGATCCATTGAATTGATCCTTTTCCATTGAGCTGCATCAGCTGAGAAGCTGATACTGGGTGATCTCTTCTCCAGCTCTCCAAATCCTCCCTCCTGTTTTCCTCACAGTCCCCTAGGATCCATCCTGATGATATTTAGTTAGCCAGAGCCTGTATCTTTCCTTTCTCTTACATTCCAGCAACAGCACTAGAGCCAGGGTCTGGGATAGCATTTGCTCCTCTGCTGTTGGGTTTCTTCTTCTACTTTTTGTCTCTTAAAAGCTTCCAGTGTTTTTCTGTATCATCTGGGCAAGAGCATCTCTCCTTCCATACAGTAGGTGCCAAATATCATCCGTCCTTTCTTTTCTCCATCACCAGCATTGAAGATGAGCAGAACCCCCAGACCAATGGGAATGTACAGAATTGTTATACTACTGAGCTGATTTATTGTACAGAAAACCTTGCATGAAATGTTGTTACTGTATTTAATATATAATGTATTCAAGGAATTTTAATATGGAGCTCTTTAAAAAGATCTTTATAGATACTCTGTGGTTAGAAGATTGTTGCTGATTTTTTAAAATCTTACTATACTTTGTCTTGAAGAAGTTTTATTTTTCAATTGTGTTCTGTCAAAATGATTTAATCAGTTGATCCCACGGGATAACCAATTCCTCTTCAAAGATTTTCACCATGGATGAGACCCACCCTGGTGTAGAGGACCAGGACATGACCCAGGTACTGTATAAGCCTTCAAAAAAAGGCTTCAGTAAGACTAATGCTGTAGACATGTGATTTGCCCTTCCTCAGAAGGGTGGATTTCACCTTATTTTAGCACAGGTCACAGAAGTAAAGAATTGTTTAAGTTGGGAAAGACATCCAAGATGATTGAGTCCATCTCCATCGCTCTGTGCAGAAAAGCAGCCAGTGGGAATTTAGTCCAGCTCCAGCTCAGTGTCATCACAGGAGAGAGCTTCTTTGTTTCTCTGAGGCTAACAACCACTTAAGGAGAAGCTGGGCTGGATTCAGAGGCTGGGCAGGATTCAGAGCATCCCAGCCCTGTTTGGAGGGTCCAGCAGGGCCTGCAGCTGCCCAGTGACATCTCCTTGGTCCCTTGTGCTACAGGAACCTGCTTGGTCCATCCACCACCTGAGTTACACTGCTTTCCCTGGACTTAATGTCTGGTGAAGGATTATGAATTGAACCCAAATGTGTGTGGTGTGGAGAAGTTTCTTGTGTAAAAGCCCAGGCAGTGTCAGTCTGTTCATGCAGTCATTGGGTCACAATTGTGAGTTACCAAAGCCTGAGCCACCGTGGGCAAGAAACCAGAGCTGTGTCCCAGTTTGTTCTTTCCAGCAGCAGCAAGTTGGATTTTATTTCTATTGTGAGCCCTCAGATCTGTCTAGAAAATACCCAGGTAATCTGCACTAGAGCTGCCTGGGGCAGGTGGCCTCCTTGCCAGGAGGGACCATTTTGACACGTCCCCATTTCCCCTTCTCAATGGTTGACCACATCTCTTGTCTCTCCCCCATCCTTTAATTACTTGGAGTACAGGTTTCACTCCATACTTCTGATTGCAGAGCCTTATACTTCAAACATCTTAATTAAGTAGAAAAATATCCGTAGGTGTAAGTATTTTTTCCTTTATTCTTCAGTGAAAGGTCAGGATAAATCACAGAGTACTTATTTATTGCATGTGTGCCAGCAGCAGCATGCTGGGAGCTTTTACAGGCTGGAACATGTTCTTGTGTAAACTTGGAGATCCCAGAGCCAAGACCATCACTTTGGGATAGGCTCTTGTGTCTTACCAAGGCATCTGACTGTGCAATACAAGGGAGATGGACACTGGGTGGCTGTTTTGCCCTAAAGCTTTTTTTTTAAAAGCAGCTTAGGGGAAAACCTCTGGGATTCTTGCTTTTCTTGGCAACAGAGGTTAGAAATTATTCCATTTTTAGTTTTATTTTGATGGTGCTGCCTGGCATATTCTAAGTCTATAAATAAAACTCAGGTCTTTCCAGCAAGACCTTTAGCATTGGTGGGCTGCTGTGACAGATCCTCCACAAGATGCAGGGTGTAGGACATGCTGGATGGCAGCATAGGATTATGATTATCCATGAGCACTTTATACTCCTTCCTCAGGGGCCAAGCACCGTGCTGGGGTACAGCCAAGGTGGGAGGGAAAGGTCCTGTGTTCCTGGGGCGAGCACCAGGGGGATCAGCTGTGGTGGAAAGTCTTTTGTGCTGTTCTGGGGTATTGTGTCATTGCTGGATGAGCTCTTCCCCCTGTGCTGTGTGATCCCACGGGGATCCCATGCTGGAAAAGGAAAAAGAGCAAAGTGCTGTATCCTGTATTTTATTTGTGTCGTGTGGCCCGGGTGTGGATGAGGTCTGTGTTTGTGTGTTTGGGGTTTTGGCACTGTGAGCATTCTGTGTGTGTGTTTCTGGTGATGCTCTGCTCAGCCAAGGCTGGATGGCAGCACCAGGCGCTGGGGAGGAGGGACAGGCTCTGAGGAGGGGCTGAGGGGCTTCATTCCTGTAGGAGCATCAGATCTGGGGTTGCGTTGGAGTTTCTGCTCATGGTGTGGATGGCAGAAGGAGGAGCAAGAGGAAAACTCAGCATTAAGTTTTGGTCCTTCTTTTGTACATCAGGTTGATAATACTGCTTCCCAGTCAGGGTCCTGCTCCACCAAAACTCACCAAATAATGATTTGAGCTGTGTAGGGGCCCTGGCTGGGAGATGTTCATGAGGTCCAGTGACCTTGGCATTAGATCACTCTGAATCAAACACACCCAAGTCCCCACTACCTAATCCTGAGACTTACTGTGATTTTTGGACCATACCTGGCATGGCCATCACCTTGTGTAAATGATGCCAGAGATTCAGTTCCCATCTGGGCTCTTTTTCCCCCACTTCTGCAGTGGCATTTTCTGTCAGGGGAGACAGCCTGGCAGTACTGACCAAGGAGAGGGCTTTACCCCATGCAGATCTTGTGTGGCACAGTTGGAGTTAGGATTTGCAGGGCTGCTGTGAGTAGACACAGGGTAAACTGTGCTCCCTGGACCTGTTCTTGTGGTGCCATTCAGCTTTTGGTGTGAGTGGGGCATTAAATGAGCCAAAATCTGTGTGTGCCTGGAGTGGTGGGCACTTGGGACCAAGAGGAGGGCAACCCCTGAACTGCCAGCAGGTGCCCTCAGTGGCTTCAGTCTGGGAATATGCTGATTTTTTTATATGAGATGCCTGAACAGCCAAATGTAGAAATCTCTGAGATTGTGCTTCATAGTAAAAGGTAAATTGTTATATCTTGGGGGGTGGGAGGGTGTTATCTGAGGGATAGAACTGAAAGAAATGAGGTTTCCTATTTTATTATATGAGAGATATTTTTCCACTAAATTGCTGCTTCCTAAACCGTGTCCTTTGTCTGACTGTAAATAGCCAGGTGTGCCGGGAAGACGTGGGAAGGCTCCTTGTGGTCACATCCATACAATCCACTCTGTTCACACAATATTGGGCTGATTTGTTTTATACTTAGAAAATTACAGAAATAAAAGCAATTTTACTGGATGACTGGGAGTTTTTGTGTCTATTTCATTGTTGTTGTTTTACCTTTTTTTGGGGTTTTTTTTTTTGCTTTTCTTGTCCCATTTGTGGCTGATTTGGGGGACATTTGGGAGCCCATGGAGCCATACGGGAGTGCCTGAGGGCATTCTTCAGCCCTAAAAGGAGTTGTGCTCACCAGATCAGGATTTCTTGTGGGTTTTCAGAGGAGCCAAACTAGAAATGGAGCTGAGCTTGTGCCTGGCATGGGATGACAAAGGCAAAATGAGCGGAGTGGCATAATACGACTGTTGGGAATTTTTAAAATTCACTCTTGGGGCATGAGAATACAAATAACAGTGCTAATTTTGACTGTATCCAGAATAGTCATCACCTTATCTCCCCCAGCTGGGAGGGGAGGTTTAAATAAGCCCTGCAATAACCTCTGCAAGAGCTAATTGTGAAATAAATAATAATTAAATAACTTGGCCTCCTCTGGGGGGATGGCATAGGGCTTGGGGCCATGCATTTCCATCTCTGCATCACCAGAGTTCTGCTCATGGTGATGTTTGAAGCAGAAAATCCTGATCCAGCTGCAGGTCCTGTTTTGGAGCAAATCTGTGCTCATGGCAACATCTACCCTTAGTGCTTTTTCACTGGGATGTGGCCCCATGTGTTCCTTCCCAATGTGTGAGCAGGACAAAGGTGGTGCACAAGGTAAGCCAAAAGCCTTGTAACCCACAGTGGGTTACAAAGAGTGTCATGGGATGCCCTGGAACATTCTGGTTTTGGGAAAGGGCCATTGCTTGGCCTCCTCTTTGCTGGTGCAGACTGATGTCAGAGCAAGAGGAGCACCACTGCCATGGCTGGAGGTGACCCTCAAGCCAGTCCCCAATACCAAAAATGTTGTCTCAGGACACAGCAGTGAAGGCAAAACCACTCCAAATTCCCCACCTGATGTTGTGTCAGTCCCTGGACCCCTGGGTACCATGACCTGGAGCTGTGCTTGTCTTTTGAAGGCATGATTCAGAAAACAACAACACCCTACCAACAAAAATCCCAAGGGCCCCTGTATCCCATGGCACAGATCCAGCCTCCACACTGGATGTGCATCCACATTTCTGGAGGCCACAGTGGCCACAGGGCCACTGACACCTTTTGGTACCCTCAGCACCTCAGGTTCATGTTTGCTTTGGCATCAGCTAAACTGAAGTATTTCCAGGGAGATGTGTTGTCACAGCAACTGGGGATGGAAATGCCACTTCTGAGGGGTGAGCACCACCACAAACATCTGGTGCTGGGGCGTTGCAGCACGGGACAAGCACAGAGCCCAGCCAGCCCTGCTGGGAAGGAGCGAAGAGAGGTCAAGGACAAGTTAAAATTGGAAAGAAAACTGAACATGCTGTTTTGTAGGACCTTGTTTGCTCTCATCTGCCAATTTTTTTCCACCCTCCCCTTCCCATTGCCAGTGGTGCAGTGTAAGCACCTCCTGCAACTGGCGGGGGCAAGGGGGCTGTGGCAGCCAAAATTACTGGGAAAAGCCTCCAGCTCTCAGGGGCTCTTCTTGGCAACCTCGACCACAGCAGGTCCCCTCTGCACCCACCATCATATTTTAAACCTTGCCTCTGTGTCACTCCTCCCCATCCACGATCTGCAGCGTGCCGCACATTTTTGTGCTGAAATTCAGAGCTTCGTGCTGCCAAGCATGAGCCTGGGTTGTGTAATGAGCTTCGTCTATTATTTCTCTATTTTCTTTTCTCCCTATCAATGTCTGAGAGCTACCTGGTAGCTTTTATGCCTTCCACAGTGGTGCTTCCCTGGGTGTGGGTGGGCTTGAGCCCCATGCAGAGGTTTTCAGAACC
The DNA here is from genome assembly GCF_014805655.1 of Passer montanus. Taxonomy (NCBI): domain Eukaryota; kingdom Metazoa; phylum Chordata; class Aves; order Passeriformes; family Passeridae; genus Passer; species Passer montanus. The sequence continues at coordinate 113,496 of NW_024369262.1, forward strand.
CTCTTTGTGCTCCAGCAGTTCCTGTCCCAGCTCATACCAAGGATGTGCATTCCCAAATGTTTCCCTTAAAAATAGCAGATTTTTCATTTTTCTCTCAGCCCCAAGCACAGGCTGAGTGTGTTTCATGGGCAGGGGGAATGAGCTCCTTTCACAGCCATGAATGTGTGCTACCCCTGCAGAACACTGCCAGGGATGCCCTTGGAGGGTCACCAGCCCTCAGGGCCCTTGGCATCTGGCCCAGCTGGAGCAGGAGATGCTGGATGAGGCACTGGAGATCAGTCAATGCCAGCTGACCCAGGAGAGTGTTTGGGAAATCTGGCCCTAGGTCTTTGCAATCTCAGACACAAACACAGGGGCTTTAGAGCCTCATTTGCTGTTTCTGCTTTCATTTCCCCCTCCCATGGGCAGTGGAGCTAGATGGATTCATTTTCTTTATCTCAACCTGGCTTTAGAGTCATAGAATCACAGAATGGTTTGGGTTGGTCTTAAGGGGGCTTAAAGATCATCTTGTTCAAACCCCCTCCCATGGTCAGGGACACTTTCCACTAGACCAGGTTGCTCAAGGTCTCATCCAACCTGACCTTGAACACTTCCAGCTCTACTCTGTGTCCCTGTGTTGTCCCACCTGGTCCTTTGTTTTCATGCTGCTCAGATCAAGCCCAGTTCAGTGTTTTCTGTGCCCCAGGCAAGCCCATCCTCAGTGTCCAGTACCTGCTGCAGATGAACTCAAGCTGCCACTGCTCCTCCAGCAGCCTCTGCTCCTTGTTACTCCAGCAGAGCATCCCCAGTGCCTCCTGCCCGCTCTGCTTGGAAGCAGCCAAGAGATACAAAAAAGTTATTCAGAGGAGATGGCTGTGAGTGTATTGACAGCACCACACCAGTTGGTGTCTGTGAGAACCTAAGATAAAACCTTCCCCAAGGTCCCAGCTACATGTGGGAATTGGTGCAGAAGGTCATGGGACACCCCCAGGCTGCACCTTACCCAACAGGCTGACAAAAACCTCTTCCTCTTAATTCTATCTTTATTTTTCATTTGAGTGTTAGAGTAATGCATTAATTATCACAGCAAAGAGGCAGCCTCAGGACAGCCCAGTGCCTACATCACAGCTGGAAGCACCACAGCCCCATGAGCTCAGCATCTCTGGCCAGAGACTGCCCTGTCTGGGCAGGTCAGTCAACAACTGAACAGCCCAAGCAGGGCATTGTCCCTCGATAACCACCTGCCAGAGGCAGGGAGGTGTGCTGGCACCGTCTTGGCACCATTGCAGGGCCACACAGGTGAGCAATCCCTGTGCAAACTTACTGAATTCCCTGTGATAAAGTAATTTAAGGAGTGGCAATCCCAGGGATGGTGTGGGTGTGGAGAGGTGTGAGCCCACAGGTGTTCAGGCTGTGGTTTTTTCAAGCATTTGGGTGCTGTGGCCAAGTGGGTGTCTGTGCTGGGTGCTGGTACCAGCCCAGGAAAAGATTCAGGCTCTGTTGGTGCTTCAGGATGGGCTTTTCTGCTCTCCACATCACTCCAGACGGGGTCTGGTCCCACTCTCCAGCTGCAACATGGCTCCAAGAGATTATAAAATGGCAGATGCCTATTATCTCCCAATGGAAAGTATTTTAGCTAAATCCATGCTATAACCATTTTATTGACTTCAAGTACTAGAGAGGAGGTTAGAAGTGACTCTTTTACAAGTCATTTTGCTGTTAAATTTAGCTGTCCTATTTTCATTATCCCCATGGCCTTGGCAAGGGTGAGCAGCCTTCCCTAAAAGGCCTCGTTTCATACAGTAAGTTATTTGCTTCTCTCCTGACAGATATCTAAGCTTATAAGGTTTGTCTGCTCCACTCAATAGCAGTATCAGCCTTCAATCTGTATGATTAACATCAGCATTTTGTGTTTGCTTTTGGCTCCTTGTCTGACAACTTTCCATGTTGCTGAGGACTGGGGCATTGGGATCGCATCACGTCACTTGCAACGTGGGATCATCTGATTTTGATTCCCAGGCTTTATGGTACGCCCAAAAGATTCAGATAAATGATTCAGTTGCTTTCCCCCCACTTTTCCTTATTGCCCAGCAAAGATAATTGATTTTTTCCATTTATTTCACAGTTGTCAGGTCTATAATATATTGAGTAGAAAGGTAAATGTGACCATGAGCAAGCCACAAGTGAGCTTGAGAGGCAGTGATGTTAAAAGAAATATTCCTGCAAGGATTTATCTCAGCAGGTTAAGATTTTGCCTACTTTCAAAACTTATTCCTCCTGCAGAGAGGGCCTTTATGCCAGGCTTGGTGGCTGCAGAGAGCCAGTGTCTCCTTTGAGGCCAAGGGAGGCAGCAGATGAACTGAGGCTCATGGAGCCTGTCCCTGCCTGGAGTGCTGAAGCAGCTCAGTGCTGGGATTTCTGGGGAAAACATCCTCTCTTTCCTCCAAAAACACAGCCCCAGTGCTCCCTTCTCAGCTCCAGTGCTCCCCAGCACAGAGTGTGCCCTGGAGTTGCCCAGTGGGATGCACTGAGGCCACAGGGTCCCCCATCCACAGCCTCTGTGCCTTTCCCAGCAATGAGCCGACCCCCTTCAAAGCTTCCCCTTGCAGCTGTTGGCCCCCAAATTTCAGTCTGGCACTGTCAAACCCAGTCCCTTTCTCAGTGATATTTGTTTTAAGTGGTGTCTGCACCACCCTGCTGAGCATCGCTCGCAGTGACCCCGGCTCGCCTGGCCCTGCTCACATCCAGGCCATTCAGGAAATGCTGGAAATGCTTCCAAATGCACCCAGCCCAGCCCAGTGCAAGTGCTGGGAGGGAGCCAAGCCCCAGCTGTCTGGCCTCACCAAGGGAGGGGGCCAAGCTGGGCGCCCTTCTGCTCCATGGGTCAGCTCTGAATTCTGAGCTGGGCTTGCTGGTGCTCCCCCTTCTCCTTCCCGACCCTTCCTCTGAGGCAGCTTTTGGGAGACAGAGTAGGACACGGACTCAGGACAAACAGCCTGAGGTGGCTGTTGTGATGGAAAAGATGATATCTCAATCCTAATTCCTAAAATTCCTCCTGGGACCCTCACAATCTCTTGCATCCCACTGTTCCCCAGGAATGCCTCGAGGTCTCTGCTCATCCCAAGCCCTGCCTGCAGCCTCTCTGTCCCCAGGGAAGGCTCCTGCCGGGCGAGGGAGCATCGCTCACAGGCAGATGGCTTCATCCTGGTGGCATGAGGGCTTGGCAACAGGGTGGCCCTGCACCCTCCCACACCCTGTCCCACCCCCAGACCATGTAGGGCACCCGCTGTTCCCAGCCCAGAGCTTATAGGAAGAGGAAGCCTCATCCCTGCGCAGAGGAGGAAACCCGGCAGCCCAGATGTGCTCAGAGCCACGCCGATAGCATTCTTATTTTGTTTTTTTTAATCTGCAAACAGAGGAGAGGCACGGCCCAGCCCGGGGCGCAGTGAAGAGCCGGGAGGCTGCGGCACAGCCCTGGCACAGCCATGGGGCAGAAGTGCATGGACAGGTTGTCCTCCTTCCTCTTCGAGTATGACACCCCTCGGATGGTGCTGGTGAGGAACAAGAAGGTGGGACTGACCTTCCGGCTGATCCAGCTCATTGTCCTGGCGTACATCATCGGGTAAGGCTCCCCAGCACCTGCCCTCCCTGAAATTAATGCTCTGCCACTGGGTTAAAAAGCAATGGGGAGAGAGGGGCTTCTATATCCCCTATATCCCAGTGCAGGGGGTTATTGCTAATGGCTTCACATCCCTCTGGCTGTGGCTGCTCCCGTGCAGCCCCCAGTGTCCCACCATGGCTCTTTTAGATGGCTGCTTAGTGCCCATATCCTCCCCAGCAGCTACTGTATGTCCAGGCTGGAGGCTCATCCCTGCCCAGCCCTGCTCTGCACACCGGGGCCCCGTCTTCTCACTGAAGAGAACCCAGATCCTGCTCCAGCTGCTGGACGGTGGCCTGAGAATCTGTTGTTATTTTTATTTTCATTTATATTAAATAAGAGGCATTTGGGGCCAGTGCAGTGATTTGTGAGACCCAAGCGGCTCAAGACAGGGCCATAAATCTCCCTGTTCACCGCTCTGACGCTGCGGCCGAGACACAGCTTGGCTCCAAAATTCCTGGTCTTATTTGCTTCTGGGAGGCAGCTCCAAAAGCAAGGGCAACTGCTTAAAAAAGGCAGTGAGTGGAGCAGGCGGGATCAGAATGGGTGAGGATGTGTGTCCTCAGGTGCCCCGGGGCTGCTGCTCCTGCTGCAGTTACTCTGTGCCTGTCCCCCCCGTGTGGGATGATGCTATGGGATGTGATGGTTGGTGAGCCTTTGCTGTGGCCCCATGGCTGCTGTGGGATCAGCCCTAGCAGGAGACCAGCCCCCTTTCATGGGTGCCCCCACCCAGGGCAGGATGTTTGAAAGGAAAGGGGGTGTCTGGCCATGAATTGGAAAATCTGGGAATTTTTGGGGCACAGAGTGTCTTATGCAAAGGAAAGGCAGTGGCTCCCAGGCCTCAGTGCAAGCAAGTCACTGCAGGGAGCAGAGGTGCCCATCCTGCCTTTTAGCACAGACTCCCTGGAAAGGGTGAAAGCCTTCCCCTTCTTCCCAGGGGATCAGTGTGGAACCCCCATGCTGGTCCCCTCCTTGGTCCCACCCTGCTCACCAGCACTTTGGCTCCCAAGGGTAATCCTCATGCAAAACTGCAACCGAGGTCTCAAGGATGCTCTGCTGCAGAGAGTTTTGCACTGGTGTTACTGGGAGCAGCTTTGTTTTTCCTAAGGACTGAGCCTGTGAAGTCCCAGGGCTCCAGTGCCAAATGTGGCTGGGGCAGCTGCTCCTGTGGATGGGGAACTGGCACAGATGGTTGAGCAGAGCAACTAAGGCAACGTGGCTCAAGCAACTTGGCTAAACTGAGACAGGCAACCAGGAGGGATCAGGAAGAGAACCAGCCAGGGGGTGACAACCAGTGGCAGAGGAGAGGAATCTGGCATGAAGTTGCTATAATTCCCAAGTTTTTCCTGGTTTGTTGGGATGGGGCTCCTCTAGCAAGGGGCTATGATTGCAGCTTCCCACAGCCCCACCAGCCCCTGGCTTCCCCACAGCACTGCCCCCAGTTGCCTTCCCACAGCACTGCTTGCAGTTCTCTGCCCACAACACTGCCCCGAGCTCATTGCCCTCACCAAGCCACAATGCCTGAGATTTTCTGCCCTTTGAAAGCAAATTTGGCAGCCAAATGTGTATTTATTTACCATTCTCCCAGCTTTTGTCCCCCCTTCATAGCAGGCATGGGATGCCCATGGAAATGTGTGCCAATGCATGACTCTGCTAGAAGGACATGGGCAGTGCCATCAGTGCACAGGAGTGGGGCCAACCCCCCTGCGAGCCCCCGTGTCACCCCTGGGGAGCAGTTCTTTTTCCTGTGGTGACTGTGATAAGGGGGTATCGCTGTTGCCCAGGAGATGCTGGGCACATTCTGGGTGTCACTTCCTGAATTCTTGCATGCAAGGAGCTGCGGGCTGAGCCACAGGATGAGGCCAGCAAGGGAAGAGGGCTTGGTGGCTCTGCCACATCAGGGAGTGACACCAGGGGACTTTTACAACCTGGGCAGGACTTGCTGCAGCATTTACAGCCTCACGGGAAATGGTTTTGTTTGTCATGACCTTGGCTTTGCCACAGGGGAGGTGGGGTTGCCCAGCCGTGTGTGCCCATAGTCAGCTCTGCCAGAGGGGGATAAGGTCAGCAGCAGGGTCTGTGCTGGAGGCTGATCTAGAGAAATGTTCTACCCTTGCTGCTGCCCAGTTCAGATCCTCACGCAGCCCTGAGCATCTCCCTGATGCCCAGTGTAACCAGTGTAACCCAGTATGGTCTCCTGCCTTGGAGAGGATGTTGGAGCTGGGTGTCCCAGCTGGGGTGGCAGCAGTGTTGAATTTCTGCTCCCATCCCCAGGCACTGGAGCAGATGCTATCCCTGAGGTCCTCTTGCCCTCAGTCCCAGGATGCTGATGTGGCTGCTCCCTCTCTGAGTAGTCCCCACAAGGTCCAGCACCAAACAGAAAACCAGACAGCACCTGGGATTCCCCATTTTCCCCTCTGCCATCAGCCAGGTGTCAGAGGGGAGGCTGACACACCAGGCTGGTGTCATGGGCTGTCCCGTGGGTAGCTGCTGCCTCTGTCACAGCCAGCGGGACCGATGCCTGCGGCAGTGGGGACAAGATCCAGATCGCTCCTTTTTTAGTGCCGAGAATGCTCCGCGGCGCCGGGAGCACTACCCGAAATGGTTGCTTGCCCATGTTTATAGTCTCCCTGAGTCAGAGTTAATCCAGCGGCAGCTTGTTTATGCTCTAGGTTAAATAGTGTCAGGAGCCTGCCCTAATGACTGTGTGATGGGCTGGGAAAGGCAGGCAGAGCCCTGTTCTGGTCACAGCAATGTCCCTAACCCTGCTCCTGCAGCCCTTTTGCACACAGGGCCATTGCTCCTCATTCCCTCTGCTGGATGGGGAACAGTGGCTCTGGATGTGAACCATGTCCAGACTGAGCTCTGTGTTGGCCTTGGCATTGGGTTTGGAGAGCTCCTCTGCAGTGGATCAGGAGATCAAGGGTGTTGGGGTAGGTCACTGTGACCAGCTAGCTGCAAACCTGCCATAGGCTTTAACCATAAATGACTGATGGCCACTGTGTTCCACCTGCCATCACATGCCCTCAGCCACAAAATGTGTCCCAGTCCCCAGAACACACCATTCTGGCATGAAAGTCGGGTCCTGCAGCTATCACATGCCTCAGGCAAAGGGTAGGAAATTTCAGCAACAGGTCCCTTGTCCAGCAGGAAGAAACTTGGCAAATGATTCCCCAGGTGAGACTTGGTAGAAAAAGCCCCAGCCCACAGGTGTGTGCTGAGGATTGGGCCAGTGGAGGAGTGCTGGTGGCCATGCTCACCCTGCCACCTTTCCCTGTCCAGGTGGGTGTTCCTCTACGAGAAGGGCTACCAGTCTCAGGACAGCATCGTCAGCTCGGTCTCCGTGAAGTTGAAAGGGCTGACACTGACCAACGAGAGTGTCCTGGGTCCTCACATCTGGGATGTGGTGGACTATGTGTTCCCACCCCAGGTAAGGAGTCATGGTGAGTGGGTTAGGGATTTGCTTTTGTCCCAGTGGCTGCTTTTCCTCATGTGCTGGGGTGCAGATGGGTCCTTGGCATAGGCTTTCTATGGAGCTAACCATGGAGCTAACCATGGAGCTAACCATGACAGGATGTCCCTGTGATGGAAAGGAGGTTGCTCCTATCACAAACTTCTGCCCAGGTTCTCCCCAAGGAGCATTTGGTAGTTGGGACTCGCTGTGGCTGAGGAGGCACATTTGAGGCTGCCTCCAAGAGGATCAAGGTTCCTCCAGTGCCTCTGGAGCACTACCTCAGGCAGCAAGTGGAGTCGTCCAGAGTCCCTGGGGCTGGTGGCACTGCAGGTCCCCACCCAGGGAGAGGCTCCTCACAGAGGGGACACTGTGCTCATTGTCTGCGAACTCGTTGGCTGTGTCTCCACAGGGGGACAACTCGTTTGCCAGAGGAGACACTGTGCTGTCTGCGAACTCGTTGGCTGTGTCTCCACAGGGGGACAACTCGTTTGTGGTGATGACCAACTTCATTGTCACTCCTGGACAGAAACAAGGAACCTGCCCAGAGGTAAACGCATCGGCTTCCTTCAGTGGGATAAGCTTCTGTGATTCAGGGGAATTGTGGTGGTGTCACTGGGTGACTTTTCTGACACTGAGAGGTTTAGTAAAAGCCAGGGCCTGGCCCCATGTTTAATGTTCCTGACTCCTGTGTGCTGTGTGAAGACTTATTCTGCTGAAAAACAGGCGGCATCCATTTAAGTTTTCTTCCCTTTGAGATGATCAAGCAGAGCAGACTTGAGGATTAAATGAAAGCATCTGCCTGGAGTGAATAAATTGCCTATTTTTTCCTGATTTATCTGGACAGCCTTGGTTGGGAAGCAGTGTATGAACAAGGCTCTGGCTGCAGTTGAGCAGTGTAACCCTTAAGAAAGATGCTGTCTGGTGAGGCAGGAGGGACAGGGGGACTGAAGCTGCAGGGTGGGACACTAAGAGGTGGCTGCTTTCTCCAAACAGCTGCCAGATGCTGGGCTGTGCTCACAGGACAGCGACTGCAGCAAAGGGAAATACAGCCGCCAGGGACAAGGTATGGCACACGCTCCTGGTGTTTCTGGTGAGACAGCACGGAGAAAAGCTGCCTGGCTGGGGTGTCCCCTGGCTGGGGGACCTGCTTTGAACAGGAACCTCTGACATGCTGGTTGAGGGTCCCACATGGGCTGGTCCAGCTCTGCTGTTTTGAAAGATACCTCAGCTGCAAACAAAAGGTTAATCAGGACAAAAGGTTAATCAGGACTAAGCCATTTCCCCCGAACTGTTGTCCTCTTATCAGCTCAGCATTTTGTTAGGTGTGTTTTAACAAGAAAAATCCCCAGCTGCTCCCCTGTATAACACTGTAAGAGAAACCACTGTCCTGAGCTGAGAGGCCACAACTAATTTCCTGGCTTAGAAAGGTGCCAAAGCCCTGAGCATTTTGTGTCTTGAATGCCCTTGGCAGAGCTGAAGCCCCAACCAGATCCCACCCATCCCAGGTGAGCTGAGATTTCACAGGATCCAGGGGTGTGAGCAGCTGTCTCCCCCACAGGGCTCATGACTGGCAAGTGTGTACGTTTCAACAGCACTGTGAAGACCTGTGAGATCTTTGGCTGGTGCCCTGTTGAAGTTGATTACCATGTTCCCAGGTAAGGAATGGTGTTGTTGCCCTCTTTCCCATCCCAGCTGCACTTGGTGTGGAGCAGATCAAGTTGGGGCTCTATGGGATGTGGCCAGGACAGCCGTTGTTGTGAAAGACCAGAAAGGGAAGGGTTGATACCACCAGTTTTCTGGGTCTGCTTGTCTCAGTTTGGGTGAATTTCCACCAAATGGAGCTTTCTCTAGAGCCTGGAGAGCCAAGTGATGTCTACGCTGGTGTTTTTCAGCCCTGCCCTGCTGTCAGAAGCAGAGAAGTTCACCTTGTTCATCAAGAACAGTATCACCTTCCCCAAGTTCAAGGTGTCCAGGTAAGGAGAAGTTTGGGGCGATGAATCCTGGTCAGTTCCTCCAGCTGTGTCCCTCAGAGGAAACCACGGGTTCAGCTGGATGGGTGTAACTGGATGCTTGATATAGAGGATTGCCTACATCATCAGTGATCCCAGAACTACTCTAACTGCTGCACTGAACCCCATGTTAGCTCATAGGAACTGAGACATTTCCCTCCCAAATCTGTCCCACCTCAGCTGGTAGCTGTAAGTTACTGGAAAGATTTCTGGAATTAACCTCTCCTGAGTTACCCTCACAAGTTGCAAATCAGTTACTCTGATTTTTCATTTTTCTTCTCTGAAGACAAAATTAAAATACCACATGGCCAGGATAAGCTTGGTGCCCCAGAGACCCCCTTAATGTGGTATTCACACCTTAACATCACAGATCCCACCTGTTTCAGCAAAGGGTGGGATTGGCCCCTTCCTGTCAGCACTGGGGGAAATGCTGCTGGCTGCAGGCACACTCCTAAGAGGATTTGTGATGGCACTGACCATATATCTGATTTGGAACAAATTAACAGAAGCTATTTGTGCTGTAGACAGCAGATTCTTCTGTCTAAGCTGATCTTGTCCCTGTGCTGCAGCCAAGGTTAAGTGTCCTGGCAGCCAGCACGCTTGGCAATGTGCTGGGCTGACCTCGCACCTCCCAAGAGGTGGCTGGGAGAGGGGATCCCTCCCAGCTGCAAGGAGAGGTGGCCGAAGCGAGGACAGGCTGAAGAGGACACAGAGGGAGCAGGTCCTGGCAGTGAGGGTGGCCAGGCTGGCTGCTGTGGGGAAACTTCCTGCCTTTAATCACTGCTGACAATTTACTGCTGAGCATCAGCGATGGGATCAGTCTGAGCACGGCACAAGTCTTATAAAACCACTGGCTTCACAGACAGGATGGTTTTGGGCAAAAGAGCAGAGTGGGATGAAAGGCAAGAAGTTGCCCTTTCCTTTTAACCCTTGCTGTAGGAGATAGCAAACTCCAGCTACACGTGTGGAATACACTCACTATCCCTGAGGTGTCCCAGATAAGAATTGCTGGAGCTCAGAACACTGCCTAGGAGACCCTATGGACAAGTGGCATGTGAACAGGAGAGTGACATGGACTAGGCAAGGGACTTACAGAGGTTTCCCCCCCCCCAAATTATTGTTACTGAGAACTTTTCTCACTCTCTTTTCATTCACAGGCGCAACTTGGTTGAGAGCGTTACCAAGCAGTACCTGAAGAAATGTACCTATCACAAAGTCACTGATTCCTTATGTCCTGTGTTTGAACTGGGATATATAGTGAAGGAATCGGGTCAGAATTTTACCTTCCTGGCTGTTAAGGTACTTCAATTTCAAATTATGTTCCTTGCTGTTGATGGGAGAGGGACACTCCACAGTGCAATCATTCCCAGCTGTTGAGATGATTTTCAGTTTTCTCAAGAATTCTTGAGAAAACAAGTGTCAGAATTATTTCATAAAGATTATGAATCTCCTTGGACATGGCCTAATATTTACATTTTTCTTGGGAACTCTTGAGAAGATTTGACCCACTGGCAGTAAATCCCAGGGTTCAGCTTGTTTTAATTTGAGCAGTGAATAACTAGACCTCTGTGGCCAAATCCCATGTGATTAAGCTTGGAAATCCCAGCTGGATGGTCAAATATTGGTCATTGCACAGTGTTAACTGCAGCCTTTCCCCTGGCTCCAAAATGCAGCTTTGCCTAACACTCCTCAGGCTGGTGTGTGGGAGCATCTGCTATCTCTGCACTGCAAAACCTTGTGATAACTTTGCTAGGCATTGAATAAAATCAGAGGCTTGCATATATGAACATTTATTGCATGGATTGGATCAGATGGCCCAGAGAAGCTATGTCTGCCCCATTCCCAGCCAGGTTGGACAGGACCAGAAAACTGGTCTAGTGGAATGTGTCCCTGCCTGTGGCAGGGTTTGGAAAAAGATGGTCTTTTTGGTCCCTTCCAACCCAAACCAGTCTAAGACTCTATATATGAAAGGTGCATCTAGAGAGCCAGGACACCTCATGCCATTGAGACAGGACATCTATGAGGAGGGAAAGCATTTCTTTGTGTGGTCCAAGGAGGGGCAACGTTGTGACTCCCCTCTTGGCTGCAGGGTGGAGTGGTGGGCATCACCATAGACTGGAACTGTGACCTCGACTGGCCCCTGCGGTACTGCAAACCCATTTACCAGTTCCATGGCCTTTACAACGATGACAGCAATGTTTCACCAGGGTTCAACTTCAGGTAAGGAAATACCTGCTAATTCTCCAAGTGTAATTCAGAGGTGACAGCTTTCAGGTTCCCACTCAAGAGATGGTGGAAGGCCAGAGACTGTCCTTCAAAATACTCGCTAGATTTGCAGGACCAGGCAGCAGTACCAGTGCTCTTTTAAATGGCATGAGAAAAGTGATAAAACACCTGTTGCCTTGAAAACTGCCCCATTTCCTTTCCATCCCCTCCCCCTTGCAGGCTCTCCTTCTTGGCTGAGCTTTTGGGAAGCCCCTTGAAAGACTGGAGATGGTGTAGGATCATGTCACGTGTTCTCATAGTCTGTATCCTCTGCTCTGTGTGACTCTGTCACGAGTGCTTCACTATCTGCTGCACGCAGAACCTGGGGACATCAGATCAAACACCATGAGCAGGAGCTGGAACTCCAGCCTGCAGGCAGGAAAACTGAGGCACAGAGAGGAGAGGTACCAACAGCCCAGCTCCTTCAGGGGTTTAATGAGAAGGTCAGGAGCAGGTCTGTGATAGCACATTCCCAGATCTTTGTCCAAGATCCCGATGCTGCAGGGTTGCAGGGGCTGTTAGACCCCCTGGCAGACCATTAACACTCACCATCCAATTGCACAGATATGCCAAATACTACAAAGAAGATGGGATGGAAAAAAGGACACTCTACAAGGTGTTTGGGATCCGGCTGGACATTCTGGTGAATGGCAAGGTAAGGGTGGATCCTCTGGATCTCTGGGACAGCCGTGCCATGTCCTTGGGAAGAGACCAGCTCTGTAACACAGCACCAGGGTCCTGTGGGATCAGGAAAATTAGTGTGAATGCTTTCCTTGCGTGCTGGCCTGCTCACAGGAACCCTTGGGAAATACTGGAGAAGGGAAGACAGGAGAAAAATATGTTTTTTTGGTCACGTCTTTCAGCTGTGGCTTGATCAGTGGTTTTGTCTAAAAAATTTTGTGATGGAAGTCGGGGGGGACCTGTGGAAACTCAAAATCTTTTCTTGATATTTCCAAAAGCTGAACATTTGCATTTTTCTATTTTGTCATTTTCTTCCCACTGGGAGAGAAGGCTTTCCTTATTGTGTTCCCATGGAGAATATTCAAAGTGTATACTTTTGTTTGGTTGCTTGGTTTTGGTTGGGTTTTTTTATGTTAAAAATACAGGGAAAAAAAAGTAAGTTCAATTTATTTCAGCCTAAAACCAACCTACAATATTTTTCTGTTTGACCAGCTCTTTCCCAGCTCCTGTTTCTCTGTGTGCTGTGGTTGTGGTTTGGGTTTCTGTGAGGCCCTTTTGCTGAGCCCCACCTACAGCACCCTTTATTTTCCTCCCTGGGCTGACTGTAACTTATCACCTATTTTCTCTGACTTTAACCAGGCAGGCAAATTTGACATCATCCCGACCATGACCACAATTGGCTCTGGAATTGGTATTTTTGGAGTGGTAAGTTCAGATATTTCCAGCCTCTATATGGAGACTCTCAAATTATTCTTCTTGCCTGTGACATCCGTGGGAAGTGTCCTTGAGCTGCAGTGAAATACTGGCTACTGCTCAGGGAATCAGAGGATGAGCAAAAGGGGGAAAGGAGGTGCTCTCCTGCCTTGCCAGCTCAGGAAAACAGATTCCTGCTGGTCTCTGGCTGATGTGAATTCTGCCCTGCTGATGAAGGCAAGGCTGGCTGTCTTGGCAGGTCTTGGTATCCTGATAGTTTCAAGTTAGAGCTGGCATTGAGGGAGGGTCTGTAGGTGATTGGCAGTATTTAATTCAGGACAGAAACCCAGCATCTGATTTGGTTATGGTTGTTAAAGACTTGGGAACAGCTCAAAGGGTGTTTTGCTCTGCACTTACCTAAAGGGGAAACATTTCATTTCTGTTGGCTTAAATCACCCACTGTTGAACACAGCACACTTCACTTCTGTCCTAAATGGACATTCAGAGACTTCAGCAACTGCCATGTTGTGGGATCAAGCAGAAGTGACCCTAAATTGTGGGGCAAACTGGGAAAAACTGGAAGTACACAGAGGTGCAGGTAATCTTGGAGGGCAACTCCAAACCTAACTGCACTTTGATTTAAGGCCTCTGTCCTCTGTGACCTGCTCCTGCTGCATTTTCTCCACGGACGAGACTATTACAAGCAGAAGAAATTCAAATATGCAGAACAGGAGCCTGTAAGTAACAGCGAGTGCCTGCCCTGCAGAGGCTCTTGCGGGGGTGTGTGTGGATGTGTGCATGAGTAATGATGCTGTAACACAAACATCCATGCTGAGGGGCAACCAGGCGCCTTCCTGAGCCCTTGGGACTGTTGGAGACTGGGATCCATGAATCTTCTCTCTAAAATTACTGAGATGTTGTGTGTGACTCATTGTTAATAACTTTATTCTCTGCCTTTAACCCCAGATATTCCAATATCTGGTGACACTTGCATTGCTTTAAGGGAAGCAGGGGCAGATCTGTGCTTTAGTAAACTAGAAAATGTCTCTTTTACTGCTCTTTGAGAACATCTTCATGACCATGGAATGTTTCATGGCCTTTAAAAGGACAAAAAACCAGTTCCCCCCAAATTAATCTGAAAATTATTATATACACTGAGAGTTAGGAGTTGCTGCCCAGTCACATTTTCCCTGGCATTAGAAAGGAGCAAGTCTGTAAAAGAACCCTTGTTTTCTCTCATTTTACCCCCAGTCGAAGTCACATAAGAAGGAAAAGAAGCCAGACAACACACAGTGAGAGGTGAGTGGTGTTTCCCCAGCCCTGCTGGGATACATCTGTCAGGGATGAGGGCTAAAGGTCTTGGGGCAGTCCCAAGGCCTGTGGGCAGGCAGGAGGGTTACAGGAAGGCAGCGGGGATCCAGGGAGGCTTGGAGGAGATGAGCTGTGGGCTGCAGTGCCTGACACAGGGTCAGCACTTCCCAGCTTAAGCAATTACATGGGGCAGCAGCAGATGCAGGATGTGGGACTGACATCACATCTCTGCTGGCAGCATCTCTTGAAGAAGGGGACTGGGGGGCAAAAGACCAGAAATCACTGTGCACCTCTCTCTCAGCAGAATCCACACTGACTGACAAACCTGCACGCCTCTTCCTCCTCCTCCTCTTCTCTCAAAACTCAGTCGCCATCCCATCACCTCCCTGGGCCAGCCCCAGACCAGCAGAAGCAGCGTCAGCAGCAGCTCATGGGAGGTGGTGCCCTGCAGCCAGGCAGGGGCTGGCTGGCCCAGCACACAGCCTGTGGTGGGACATGCCATGATGCTGTGGATGGGTCAGACTAAGGGATCTTGTGGCCCTCTGCCAGCCCTGCTGCAGGACACTGGGTCTGCTGCCTTTGCAGGCCCTTCAGAAGGGCTCACACTGCACCTGCCTGGTGTGCCAGGGCCGTGCCAGGGCGCTGGCACCTGAAGACCCTGGGGACAGCACAGCTGCCTCTTCTGCCCCAGAAGCACCGTTGGACAGTTCCAAATTGAGAAGGGGAAGGAAGGAGAGCTGGCAGGAACCATGCCCAGCCCTCTGCCTGGGAGAAAAATGGTTATTTTGTAAGGATGTATTTTATTAAAAAAATAAACTTTTAGTTTTTCTACTACATCCCTTTATGGTGCCTGTGCTAGCCCCGGAGCATGGTGTTTGCAGTAGTTTGCATACAGAGTTTGCATACAAAGTAATCCCTTTAGTGATGATTCCTTCAGAAACTGCCCTCCCATGCAGGGCCCCTGGGCTTCTGGCCACGAGCAGGGGCTGTTATCAGAGTTATCACTTGGGTTTCCTCCTCGCACAGGCTGGCTGGCAGGGAGCACTGGCACACTGCCAGCCATGGCCATCCACTGTCCTGTGCCAGCTCTGCCTCCACTGCCCACGCTGGTCAGTGTTAGCTGGTCAGAAAGACTTTCTCAGCAGCAGCCTCACAAATCAGCTCTTTGCACCCAGGAGTCAAACTTCCCCTCTGTGCTGGAAGATTTGCACTACTCATCACGTGCAGCTGCACATCACGGGCTGCACTCAAAGCCCACATCCCTGTGAGCCCACCCTGCCCTTGCTGCTGGCTCTGTTCCATTCTCCAGGACTCATCAACGCTGACTTTCTGCATAGCCCCTCTCTGAATGTCTGTTTTTACCTCTCCAGGGAAAATGTTGCTTTGGTTGCTTTGAAAGTGGATCCCAGCAGCCATGGCAGAGCTGGTGGAGAAGCTGTAGGGCTGTAATGCTGCCAGAGCCTGCAGCAGCCGTGCTCCAGGCTCTCAGGGACACAAGAACGTGTGCCTTAAAGAGGTGCAGGTGATATTTGGTCATAAGCTCAACAAACACTTCAAGACATACCATCAAGCTATACATTCCCCCGGGCAACAGCATTTGCTCTCAGCAGGATGCCTCAACTTTCACAGGCAGGGTGGGTTTTTGTAAGGTTATCCATGGTTAACATCTTCACCCTTTCCTGTGCTGCTGTCCTGTGTCAGAGGTGCTCATACTAAGGATGCAGAGAGGGTAAGGGAAAGCCTCCTGGAGGAGTCGGTGCCACTGGGGGCTGGGGGCTCTCCAAGCCCCGGGGCTCTCCTGCAGCGTCCATCGAGGTCCCATGTGGTGGCACGGTGCAGCTCCCCAGCAAGCTGCCACCAGCAGAGGGGACTGCAAGACCATTTCACAGGGACTGGGGGAAATCCAGTTTCCATAGACAGTGAAGTGAGAGTGTTCAGGTAACCTTTCGCACCCACTTACACCGGGTCAATCCCGGTCAAAACTTAAAATAACAAACGCAAGGCTGCAGGTAGAGCTGCGGGTTGTTCCTGCCTGCTTAATCTTTCAAGCTGCTTGTAATACAAAGTCGCTGTTCTTTCCTAGGAAGATTTAAAAGGGAGAACATGAAATCAGGAAAAAGGCAACTTGTAAATGATCCCCTCTAGTTGCTATTCTAAACTTCTGAGCTGGAATCCCTAAAAGTCCTAAGGCTGCTTTAAAAAAAACATGTAAGGATTTATTTTCATCTCTTTAACTTGTTTTCTTTAAATGCACAATCTTTGGGGACCCTTTGCTTTGCTTTTCATTCACCATTTCTGCAACCAGCAGAATGAGATATTGCAATTTTAATTCTTTCCCCTAAACAAGTTCCTCCTTAAAGCCAGGGGGCCCAGGCCCTGTGGCTCCCAGGTGGGTGTCAAACACAGCAATGGCTGTCTGGAGGAAACTGAGCAAGTGCCACACTTTAACATACACCGGTCATCTCTGCTGTATAAAAGGGCAGGGAAAGGCCATGGCACTTGTTTCAGGCCTTCTTTTGCCATAGAGGCTGGAGGTGATGGTCAGAGATTGGAGACCAAGGAGGAAGGGCTGCTCTGTTGAGCCCTCTGAGGAGCCTTCCTTGGCACAGAGGCTCTGCTTCAGCATTGCAGCTCCCAGCCCCCTCCCAGCACCTTCCAGTTTGTCAAAACTCTCACAAAGTTACTGAATGCAGGATAGCACACAACAGTTAAAAGCTAGAGCCTCACAAATGGAAACGCTGACTGGTTAAGACACCTGGTGTTGCAACTCCCAGTGGGGAAATGTGGATGACCAGCAGGATCATATTCCTGTCCTCTTGGCTTGACCTGATCTTGTTCTGAGGATCAGGGGAGAATTTACTGTTCTTAGACAGCAGAATTTCTTTGTGCTGTGGCCAGAAAACAACTGCATTTGAAGCAGTTAGGATGTGGCCAGCATGTCCTGCTGCTCTCTGACCTCTGAGCAGCAGGATGAAGTGTTACAGAATCCCAAAGGGATTTGGTCA
Organism: Passer montanus; assembly: GCF_014805655.1. NCBI lineage: Eukaryota > Metazoa > Chordata > Aves > Passeriformes > Passeridae > Passer > Passer montanus. The sequence goes on from NW_024369262.1 coordinate 130,551, forward strand.
TCCCCTTCAATGACAGTGTGCTGTGTAGCTTCCCATTCATGCTGCGGCCAGTTGAGGGTTGGGTTGTTTGTGGGGTTTTTTTAACTCCCTGTATGATTGCATTTTGGTTTTTACACAGTTATTAACTAATAGAAAAATACTAATAGAAAAGGAACTTTCAGCAATTCAAGAACTGTCCCAGAAAACACACAAGAAAGAATGTATATTATCCAGCCATTATCCATTACAATCAGCAGTACCAAGCCCTTGTATGTGATGATGACAGTGCTCCAAACGTCTGACAGAGGACTCTTGCCTTGATCATGGGTGTTAGACAACAAAAGCAAGCAATGAGTGCAGTGTGACTATTCCCATTTTATAGAAAGAGAAACCAAGATACAGCAAATAATTTTTGAACATGGATTTAAATGTAGCAAGAATTTTCTGCTTCTGACCAGCTTTTGTTATCTGTCAAAGCTACTAGGCTGGACCTTGTACAGATATATCTTTTCACTCCCTCAGGCAGGGTTATTTTGAAAAAAATCAAGTAGCACAGATATTCAGAAGAGCAATTACAGAAAAACTTATCTGGCAATAATTATGCTGGTTAGTGATTCTGCAGAGATGAGGAATTATATTTCAATCTCTGCAGAGCTGGCAACATTTAATCATTATGTTTGTGCTCAATTCCCAGCACAATGAAGCCCTGATTTCCACCTGGTGCTTCCAGACATGTAACAAGGCAAATTAAAATGAGTAACACTCAAGAAGTAGATAACTCCTTTCCTGTGCAGCCTCTCCTATCTTTAAGCCCACTCATTCTTTCTCTGGCAGAGCAGACTCCCTGTTATTTTTAACCCAGTTCTCCTCTTAGGACATCCTTGGATTTTTCCCTTAAAAAAGCACCTGCCTTTCTGGTTACACTATTTCCCTTTCTCTTTTGTTGTGGGAGCATGTTTTCAGTTGAATAAATCCTCTGGCTGACACACAGTGAAGGACTGGCAGGAACATGCATATCATCCCAGCTCTGAAGGATGCTTTTATTTCCTTCTGTACCACAGCTGGGCATTCTCAGGCCAGACTGTGCTGGGTGGCAAGAGGAGCTTCTTGGCCATTTGAGCACTTGACATCTGCAGCTCAGGCTGCAGCCTCTCTGCTGGGGGCAGTGTGGTTGTTACAGCCCATTTTACCTGCTGCCAGCCCTGTATTAATTATGCCACACTATAATCTTTGGCTGTCTTTGGTGAAGTGCTCTCTCCTTCTGTTATTTGTTTCTAATTGCTTTATTTCCTTATTTTTGAAAGCATAAAATTCAAAACAGTCCAAATGGGTTCTGAATATAGCAACAGCCTGGTCACCTGATGGGCTCCTCAGCAGGGGTGAATCAGGATCGCTCCAGTTAACAGGGCTCTGCCTACCAGTACCAAGCACAGATCCTGCTCAGCTTTATGGAACCACTAAGAGATTTCCTTAAAAAATGATGGCTTTGAATATTTTTTTACCTAAATGTACTAGTGACATGCCTGGGGAAATATAAACTCTTCACCTCATGACTGTAACTCAAGGACAGGTTAAATAAACACATTCCCAGTCCTTGCACCCAAAACCCATGCAAAATCAGTTAACAACCAACCACACTCAATCATTATTGAACAGAAATATTAAAGTCTTATTTTAACATTATTCTAGCCATCATGGTCTAGCCATCACAGAGACATTGTCTGTGACCCTCTTTCCACTGGCCACAACTGCTCTGCAGTGTAATCACTTGTGTTTGGTGAAAAAGGAAGCTAAGGTACATGATTTGTTTGGGATTTTTTTTGTTTTCTGGAAGAAACAGCATGTTCTGAGCTGAGCCAACCAGGTTATTTCATTATATCAAGTGCTCGCAGTCTTTGCCAGAATTGATAGTTTCAAACCTTGATACTGGTGCTAAACTGTGCTTCAGACATCTGGTGATTTAAATCAGTCACTGGTGATTTAAACTGCCTGGTGCTAAAGGAGGCAGATCCTTAGGGGACAAATTTCAGCACTTTCTAAACAGCCAGCATCTCATAAACATCTCAAAGCCAAATGAATCAGTCCAAATGACTTCTGAAACCCTTGCAAAACCTCCTCAGCAGTAATTAAGGCAAGAGGAGCAGGAGGCTGAAAGGTTCACTCATTGCTCAGGAGAAGCTGAGTTGGCCCTGCATGAGCAAGGCCCTGCTTGACAGACTTGAAAGCCTCTGTGAAACAGGTCAGTGTTTTTGATTACATGTTATGGTCTTTCAGAGCATCTCTCATCCCTGGAGCCACAGGAACACAGTCCCTCCACAGGCCAAGGTGCATTCCTGGGTGGTGGAGGCAGCCAAGAAGGAGTTTGCTGGGGCTTTCACTCAGGCCTGGGAGGAGGTTTTTCCTTTGCTCATGGGCTTGTCTTACTTTTCCCAAGAGTCCCCCAAGACAAACACACAGCCCAGGAGCTCAGGCTGCTGGCTGCCTTGAGATGATGTCTAATTGCTGTCATTAGCTAACATCCGGAGCTGCTGGAAGACAACAGCAGCTTTGGAAGCACATGTTCAAGGAGCTGGGGCTCTCTGCTGTGTTTTTACAATCACAGAATCTTTTCGGTTGGAAAACACCTCTGAGATCAAGTCCAACCACAAACCCAACACTGACACTAAACCATGTCCCTAAGGGCCACATCTACCTGTTTTGGTTATCCTAAAATGCAGCAGGCTCTGCCATCCACTCACTGGTTAGCATGGTGCTGTTCACCTGCCCCAAGAGCCCTTCACTGCCCCAGTGCTTCCTGTTCATGGGAGATCTCTGCTGGGTTTTCTCTGTGATGAGCTGAAAACACAGCCCTTTGTAGCTTTCTAACAGGGATCATTTCACTGAATGTAGCTCCTTAGTAGTCAAGATTTGAAGCACATAACATTTCAATTCCAAGTGGTTTTGACTGAAAATTGGCAGAGAGAATGCACAAATATTTTAGATGGAAGTGAGAGGGTATTAGCACTGAATAAACCTGTTCATCTGTAGGGAGTTGCTCAGCTGCCTGTGACCAGCCGGGGTGACAAAGCACATTTCTGCAGGAAAAGTAAGACTTGGATGAACATAGCAAATAGCAGCAGGCTATAGCTGGCTACAATAACTATACCCTCAGAATGAATAAATGAAAAAAATGGTGCTCTTTGCCAGGCTTACAAGATGACTTTGCTGTTTTAATGAATAGTGCCTCTTAATTACATTTTGATACTTCTCTCAACACAGTGACAATAGGGGAAGCTTATTTAACATTAAAAAGTTGGTAGTAAACCACAAGATGCATTATTATGTTATTTTGAGTTATGAAACCCATGGTAAGGAATTAATTTGTTTCCAAAGCAGAGGATTATTTGAGACTCATTGGAAGCAGGCACAGGCATTTCTATCTGCTTGTTGTCACAGCAGGAAGGAGCAGCAGTCTGCAGTGGGTTGAGTCAGGATGTGGATTTAATCCATTTAGCTCTGTGGCTAAATCCAAGATTCCTGGCGGGGACCCTGACTGCGACTGGAGTCACAGCAGAGCCCAGTGACTCCTGCCACGAGTCACTTGTCACAAAATCAACATCTTCAAGAATCCCACTGCCAACGCTTCACTGCTGGGTGCAGTGGGAACCCCTCGACCCAGGGGTGCAGTCCACCGCGAGTGAAGGAGGTAAAATAGAGTGGGAGAGAAAAATAAAGCCAAAATATGAGCCAAACCAAAGAGGGCATCTGCTTGTAGGAATTCCTTGAAGAACAGCAGTGGGATTAGTTGGCGTGCAAGACTTGCAAGTTGCTGCAAGGCTTGAGCAAGTGTATGTGGTTAGGGTTGGGTGTTACTCCTCTGGAGACAGCGAGCCTGCCTGAGGGGACAGCCGTGTGCGGGATGCTGGCTCCTCACGCTGCCTCCCTCCGCTCCCACCACGGCAGTGCCACCGTCCCTCATCGTATGTTATGGAGTATTTAGGGAGAATTTCTTCGCAGAAAGGGTCATTAGGCATTGGAACGAGCTGCCCAGGGAGGTGGGGAGTAATTTTCCCTGGACGCGGCTCTCAGTGTTCTGTTCTGTCACAGGCTGGACGCGACGACCTCAGAGGTCTTTCCCAACATCACTGATTCTGTGATTAGCAAAAAGCCGCGTGTTTTCACCCAAAAGCCCGCAAACCAGATGTGCTTCTGGCTGGACACCACACGCTACCGAATTAAAAAAAAAAAAAAAGAAAAAAAAAACCAAAAAGAAAAAAAAAAGGGGGGGGTTTAGAACTATACTATATTGGGGTTTTTTTGCCTTTTTTGCCCCAAATCCCAGCGCCTCCTCGTCGGTCGCCCCCCCGCCCTCAATCTCCCTCACGGCCACAGGCGCGCGCGCCCCGGGAGGCGCGGCCGCCCGCAGCCAATGGGCGGCGCGGGCGCGGGGCGGGGGCGGCCGCCGCGTCCCCCGAGCTGCGGGAGCCGCCGCCGCGGCGCGGCCGGGGATGCGCCCGGCAGCTGCAGCCCCGGAGGTGATGGTTTTACCCAGCTCAAAAATAAATGGGGAAAATAAAACCCTTCCGAAAGCTGCGGTTTGAGCGGTTCGGGCAGTGCCAGCCTTCTCTCGCCCTTTTCTCGAGGGGGCAGAGAAGGTAAGAGGTAAGAAGAGTTCCGTGCAGGTTTGTCACGGCTTCCTAACGCTCCTTGCTGCCCTTGGGATCAGCCTGAGCTCCTGGAGTTTGGGATTTCTCGCGGGTGGGTGCCGTGGGCTGAGCTCTCCTGGCCCGGCCGTGGCTCGGAGCACACACCTGGCAGCCAGGCTGGCGTGAGAGCGGCTTATCTCCCCGTCTGCTTGCCTTGGCTCTCAGGGACAGTAACCTGCAGCTCCCGATGGCCTGTGTGCTGTAAGCAAGGAGAACTGCTGGTCCTGCAATGATACCACTTTCTTCAGCTGCTCTGATGAAGGTAAAATTGCCGTTCTGTTGTAGGTGTAACTTAATGGAGAAGGTTTTGTTTAATAGGAAGCTGTTGCTTTTCTGTTTACAGTAGTCTGCAATTCCACATTAATCTTCCCATCGTGTGTTAACTTCCTCCCTGTGAGGCATCTCTGGCAGCCTCAGTTTGTTCTGGAGTTTGACACGGGATGGCTTTGAAGTGTTGCTTTCGAAAGAGGATAAGGCGAGCAGAGAGCCGCTATCTCAGTTGCTTGAAGAGAAGAACCAAAGCCAGTGTGCTGGGCTGTGCTGCAGCATGTCCTGTGCATGGTTTGCTGCGTGACCCCTGTGCTTGGCCTGGGGTGTCTGCTGTGAATGGGATTAAACTCCAGGCAGAGCAATAAACTTGCTTTCCTGGGCTTGCTCCCTTGGCTTTTGCCTGGAGAAAGTCAGATCTTAGCAACCAGGAGCGTAAGCACCAGGCTCTTCTCATTCCAGCAAGGAGTTCAGGCATGTCATGGGTTGATATGGTCTGGAGGCTGGGCTGTAAGTCACAGTGGGTGCCAGGCCAGTGGGTCCCGACAGATTTCCTTCCTTCAGGGAAGCTGTGTTCCCTGGTGTGAAGTTCCTTCTGTCTGGAGCTGTCTCCAGCTGTTTCTCCAAGAGTTTGGGATGGCTCTTGTGGGTTGGAGTGGGGTATGTGTGAGTGCTGCCAGGACAGCTCCTGGTTAAGAGGTGGACAGAGCAGCCCATCCAGGTGCTTCTGGAGTGAAGCTGCCAGGGGACCTCACCTGTCCTGGCACTGCCTCAGAGTTTCCCCTTCACTCTGCACAGCCAGAAGGTGCTGTGCTTCTGCCACGGCTTTCAAACCTGTGCTGCTCTGTGCTCTCTAATTAATGTGTTCATTAAACCCTAAATATCTACTTCTGCCACAGCTTTCAAACCTGTGCTGTGCTGCTCTGTGCTCTCTAATTAATGTGTTCATTAAACCCTAAATATCTTTGCCTGATACAGTTAATTGTCCTTGCGCTAGCTAGACTTTCGAGGCCCAGCTTTTCTTTTGCTGGGAAGGGGTTGTGGGATTTCCCTCCCCCTGTTGGGCTTTTGTGGGGTGGCTGCAGTAGGGATGTGCTCAGCCTGCAGCAGAGGGGATGTCTGGAAGGATGGTGTCACAGTGCTCTCTTTGCTGGAGCAAGAAGCACTATTTAGGCAGTGGTCACGACAAAAATTTCTGTGTTTTAGACCTTGGCTGGGTGTGAAGAGGTGGCACTGTGCTGTGTCACTGTGCTTCAGCCAAGGCTCTGCTTGCAGAGTGGAGCATCTCTTTTTGCTGGTATTTGTTCCCTGAAGTTGCTGAAGGATGTTTTAACCCTGTATTTGTACCACTGATGAACTATGGAAAGAACAGTTCTGTCTGAAAGCCAAATCTTCTCTTCAATGTCAATGCTGATCTTAGAAGAACCTTTATAGGGTCGTTGCTACCTAGGGACAGGGGATGGAGAAATTTCTTTTATAAGAGGCTTCAGGAAAAGGCTGAGGTTGCTGGATGGCTTCTAGCAGGTTGACTTTGGTTTCCAGAGGAGGTATCTGCCTGGCTGAGGGGCAGAGAGGATAAATCCAGGCACACCAAGCCAGTGGAGGAGGGCTGTGTGTTGGTGAAGAGCTCAGTGTGAGGATTTTGTCACTGCTGGAGCTTTGGAAGGCAGTTTGGTAGGATGTGAAATCAATATATGCAATTAGTCTGCCTCGGGGAGATGCCTGGAGAGAGGATATCCTTTGGTGCCCTAAAGCACAGGTGGATGGATCTGTTCAGCAGCTCAAAGCCCTGACAAGTGCTGGGTGTAGGGGGAGGCAGGTTCTGCCTGTGTGACAGATCTCCCTCGGTTCCAGGGCCCTGTGGGGATGCTGAGTGAAGCAACACAAGCAGGTGAAATGGTTTGTGTGGAGTCAGCAGCAGAGCCCAGCTTTGGGCAGCATCAGCCCATAGCAGGAGCTCTCCTGAGTGGGAAGGAGGATGGGGAAGCAGGATTTTTGGGTGGGTTTTTACCTCTAACTTGGGGGAAGACTTCTCCTGCACAGCCTCTGGCAGATGCTTTCTGCTACTCAGCCCTGCCACTGCTGCAGCTGAGCCATCCCTTTGCTGAGAAAGAGCAAGGAAGCAAGTTACCCCTTCATCTCTGGCATGAAAGCAAGGCCTGAGCTGTCAGCCTAAACGCCAGGTACAGAGTTGGTGTGAGATAAAATGTTCTTGGCTAGTGTCTTGAACTGTAGCAAAGCAGACCCCTCTGAGGACAACCAGGTATTCAGTGACCCTTGTGAAAATTCTTCCTCTCAAGTCTTTGTCTTCGTGGTTGCTCCTCTGATTTTCAATATTTTTTTCCATTTTTTAAGGGGCATGGTATGTCACTTGCTTTAAGAAGCAAACATCCAGCACAGAGGAAGGTGACCCAGTCACCAAAATTACGTGGTTGAAAAAGGAATGTATGTGGCTGGCTGTGGGAATGACTGAAATGTGCAAAGCAATTGTTGACATAATGCAGTCATCAAGGCAGGTCTGAAGGTTGGTTAGGGATATTTGTCATGGATAAAGTGTCAGGTACAGCTGGTAAGTGGATAATACAAAAAAATGCCACATGGTCAAGCACGTTGTTTTAATCGAGACAGTGGTTGAGCTTAGCATGGTTGGAAAAAAGTGTCTGAAGCCTTCTAAAGAGAACAGATCCTAATAACTGATAAACTGGAGAAGGATACTCATCTAAAAGATGGTGTGGTGGGAAGGAGCCACAGTGATTTTCATCCATGAGTGGGAGGGTGGCTGTTGATTTGTGGTGGTGGCTGAGGTGTGAGTAGATGTGTTCCAGCCCTTCAGAAACAGGGGTGGTTCTCAGGCTTGTGTATTTGGCCACAGGTGGTGACTTTATGGATTGAGTCCTTAATCACAAAAAAAGATTTTATAGACTGTGTCATTGATGCTGAGGTGCAGTCAAGGACTGCAGAACTTGCAGTTCTAACTTGCTTAAGAATTTGCTGCCTGGATTTGTTGATCACTTCTACTGGTTTAAGTTTTTGGAAAGATTTTCATGTTTCATTGCACTCTTCAGTTTTATTACATATTTTATATATTCATTCCTATTTTATATATTAGATATTCACTTTATTTTATAGTTTTGGCACAAGTGATATGGATATAAACAGAGGGAGAAGTACAAATGTCTTATGTCAAGTGCCTGGTACTGGAGAAATTGTCAAGTCCCTGACACTGGAGAAGTTTAGTTGTTTTCAGGTGCTGGTGTCCCTGGATGGGGAGGTTCTCCTTAAAGCCCAAACCCTTTTGAGGACACAGCTTCTCTGTGGGCTGAAGCTGGCAGCTGAAAGGCAGGCCTGTCCCATTGCAGCTGGGAGCTTCATATCCCACAAAGCTGCTGGTTTAGGGAGTGAACCTGGCCAAGTATAAACCCTTGTGTTTTATTTCTTGATGGCACTCAGTGAGCTGAGTCATGCTTTGTGCATAAGGTGTGGTTTCTTGAGGACTTGTTTCTTTTGGGTTGCTGCCCTGGTTACTTTTGGGTGAGTACTGCTGAAATAGTTGTAGTTCTTTTTTGCTAGAATCTCTGTGGGATGAATTTAGGCTGCTTGTGTCTGGGGTGATTTCGGTGTTTCTGCAGAGTGGTGGCTGTGGAATGTTGTGATGAATTCTTCAGTACTGTTCAGAGAATTGATGGTGAAGTTGTTAGCTATTCAGCAGTGACTGCTCTAATTATTCTGGTGTGAGTGTAAACAGCAAGGCTGTGATGTGCTGGAGCAGCACTTGAATATGTGTCTTTCTGAGATGCAGACATGCTTCTCCTTTCTCCTGTTCCTGGGCTGTACTCTCTGTAGCCTTGGACAAGCAGAAAAGCCATGCAGGTCCAGCTTTCCCTTCTGCTGGTCCTGGTGTCCAGTGGCAACTGCTTCCCTGAAGGCAGTGCAGCCAAATTCTTGGCCTCACTTTTTTTGCTGCCTTCTGCAATTCCCTGTGTCCAGTGGTTTGCACTCACTCAGAGCAGTGTAAGGGAGAACTGGCCTTTTTAGAGCTGGGGTGTTGGTGGGAGTCCTTGCTGCACAGCAGAGGGGCCTGTATTGAGCACAGAGCTCTGAGCCAAGGTGGAAGAGAGCAGATCCCTGAAGCCTGCAGGGCTGTGCAACATCCCATGAATATTTCTGGGGTGTGCTGATTGTTTTTCTCAGCCAAGTGACACTGTGATTTTGTGACCTTGTGAGGACAGAGCATTGAGTGCTGGGGAAACCCAGGCTAAATTACTGTTTCTGAGGATGTGTTAGTGTTGTATTTTTGACTGTTTGGGATGGAGATGAGTGTGAATCAGTGGTCCCAAGGGATGTGAGATCATCCTACCCTGCTGACCTGGACTGTGGTGCCTGTGTGGCAGTGCAGTGCTGTGCTGGAGCCCTGCTCCCAGTCAGGTGCTGCTGCTCTCCTCCTGCTGCTCCTCAGCTGTGCCTCTGCTGCAGAGATTGGTCACAATTCTGTCTTGCAGTCTTGTGAGTGCAGCAGAGCCCAGACCACCCACTCCATAGTTTGTCGTGGTTTTGCTTTGCTTCTGCAGGGTGTATTTACTAACTCCAAGACTATTTTGCTGTCATGAGACTCTGTTGTGGGTGCCTGTCTCTTCTTCCCTCTCCCACTCGCAGCACTAGTTCAGATTTCCATTCTGCAGAACAGAAGTGAGTCCTAAACCCCCAAAAGAGGTGCTGAGGATGGATTTGCTGTATACAAATAACATGGGCACAGCCCTCTGAAACCCAAAGTTGGAGCCTGTCACATCTACAGTAGATAAAGCTGAAAGAATTGGGCAGCAGTAGCAAAAAAAAAGAGCCAGCACAGCTTTGCAGAGTAGTGTGTGCATGTGTGTACCTACCTGAGGCTGCCTCTAATTATCACTGCTCCCCTGCTGAATCCAGCCCTGTCAAAGTTACTCTCAACTACCTCCTGCCTTTGTGCTTACTCACCATGGTACTGGCAGCATGCAGGCATTGCCAGAGCTTTTCTCCTGCCCCTGCCCCTCCTCGTGTGCTGGATGCTGCTGGTGGCCTTTATCTGCTCTGCTGCTCTAATGTGGTCCCTCAGAGGGAATTTGGGATGCTCAAAGGGACCCCTGCCTAGAAGAGGGTGTGTAGCTGTTGCTTCATGCTGGGTATCTGCTACCAGACCCTCCCTCTCCCTCATTCCAGCCCTGCCCGTGGAGTCTGGACTGTGGCAAGGAGCTGAACGATGTGTGAGCTGCCTCCTCATTTGGAGCCTGGCAAGGATGTGATCTGAGCAGGAGCCACAGCTCCACTGGGAAGGAGGCATCCTTCCCATCCTTCCTGCAGTGTGTGAGCAGTGACTGATGGTAGCATGAAGTAAAAAGGATGAATTTGCCTCTCAGTGAGTTGAGTGCTGTCTTGGAGAAGTGTGTTCTGTTGCTTCAGAGCTTCCTCCCTGTCTTTTGCCAGTGCTTACAGCTCAGTGTGGAAAACTGGGAGGGAAAGAGAGAGAACTGGGTTTGGATACTGGTGATGTATAAAGGTGCTAACCCTAAGCCAAAGAAATCAAGGCAGGAGGACCTGGGGCAGTGTTCCTATGACAAATTATTACAGTACACATGTGGAAGCCAACCACTTAAATCAGTCAAATCTTAATTTTGACACTTCCTAATACCTGATTTTGGAAATGCTGTCTGGTAGTGCTGTTCTGGGATATTATTTGTGCTGGAACCAAGGGTTTGGGTCTGCTTGCTAATGGTGTGCCTGCTTCAAGTGGCAGTATGAGGAGGAAAGTCATCTGCTGACCTCTCACTGATGAGGTGCTTTGATGCTGAAATCTGGGTTGACCTTTCTGTGGCTGTCAGGCAGCTTGGCTGACAGAGGTTAATGCTATCTGAGGCCAGCAGGCAGAGTGTAAAACACACCTGAGATGAGACTTGGAGCCCTTCTGTGTCAGCACCTCATCCCCAGGCTGAAAGATGGGGCTGGGAAAGTGAAAGATGTCCAAGTGCAGGTTGTTGGGCCAGTCATTGCTGAGTGCAGGGGGAGCAGGAGTGTGTCCCCTGAGGGCTGGGGTATGGGGTATGAGCAGGGTGAGATTTGTTATAACAGTGAGAACAACATCCTCTGGCTCAGCTTGTTCTGTGGTAGTAGTGGGTATGATTTTCAGTGTTCTCAGCTGTGTTATTGATGTGCACTCCCAGGTTAGAGAGATCAGGCATCTCTTCCAGGGTGCTGTGTCCTTTCTCATGCAGTTTGATGTGAGCAGTTCTTGTAATTTGCCTTGAAGAATGGTGAAAAGGCATGCTTTATTCATAGCAATTGCTGGGAGTCCGTTCCTTAATGCCAGATAGATTGATTTAAGACTGAATGCAGAATGGAACCAGTATTTTTGGTTAATTTTCAGAATTTGCTGTTTCCAAGGAGCTGAAAAGTGTCTGTACTCCACCTGAATGCCACTGGATCTGTCTTCCATGCAGAATGATTATCAGAGATGCAAGAGGACAATACCAAATTGTCCCACCTGTGGGAACTGATTCTTCTGTGGCACATCCTCTCATCCACTAAAGGAATGAAAGAGCAAAACCAATACAGCTTTCCTTGTGCTCATCCAAACATCTGCCTGCTTGCCTCACTGCTTATTGTGTTAAGAGCATAAACTTCACAGCAGGGACAGCATTTTCTCTGTGCAGCATCAGGCCCAGGTGATAACGCTGTCTGAAGTGCCACAGATCTGAGTCAAAAAATGGCACTGCCATTTGCTCTGGGGATGCACAGAGCATTCTGTGTTACCTAAAGAGATGTTTTCTGTTTGACTCCAGAAGCAGCGTGTTGCTGGGCTGCCTTTGGTTCAGTGCCTGCCCAGAATCCCAGGGGAAGCCCCCTCCCCTCATCCCCAGGGGGGTCCCTGGCTCTCCCTGCTCTCCCTTGCTTGCTCCATGCCCGGGTGCTCCAGCCTGCTGCTGATGCCACGGCTGCAGGGCCAAGGTATTTTTGAGGTTTTGCTGTGAGCTGGATGAAGCCACCTGGATTCATTGAGGATGTTTTGTGGTTACTGCAAAGTGCTGAGAGTCTCATTCCACTAAGGCCTTGTGGAGGAAATGAAACCCGGAGCCTTTAATATTCCATGCTCTTTAGGTATGAATAAATTTTTCCTTGCCCTGAAACCTTCTCCTGCTGTGAAATCCATTCCAATCTCTTTGTCTAAGACAATCAATCTCCTTCCTTTCCTCTCTCCTCCCATGCCCCAGCTTTTATTAACCTAGAAATGTGCTGACATTTCACCATCAAACTGGTTAGGGAGCTCTGCAGAGTATTTTTGCAAGTTGTCAGTGTAGCTGCCTGCAAAAGAAGGGGAAGATGGCTCCGAGTTGCTAATCTCCTGGGGAATTTGGTTTTCCTAGCTGATGGCTTTCTGCAGAAGTGTCTGACAGCCCTGTCCATGTCCTGGTCTATCTGTTCCCCTCAAAAGGAAGGGCATCGTTGTGTTTGAATACATTTATTGTGGCAGTGCTCCCTCCTGTAGCAATCCCTGTCCCACCATGCACGTGTACTGACTGGAGCCTCTCTGGAGCTGTCCCTTCCACTGTCATCCCCCGTGGATCACCCGGTGCCTCTGCAGTTGTTGTTCTGCTCTCTTGGCAGGGAGCCTGTGCCTCACACTGAGCCCTTCCAGCTGCATGCCCAGGAGGCTGAGCTGTCCCAAAAGGAGTTGTTCAGTGCTGCAGGAAGCTGGGTTGGTGGCAGGTGTGGCTCCTGAGCAGCCTGAGAGAAGCCCCTGTGCTTTCCTGGAGCAGGTGCAGGTGGCTGCACTCTTTGGGATGGACTGAGCTGAAGCTTGTTTGGACCTGACAGCTGATACCTTGAAGCAGTCATCCCAGCCACTCCTTATTTGCTGACATTGAGAAACACCATTTCCAGCAGCAGCTTGGCTATTCCAAAGTCTTTGACCTCCTCTGAACCTCTCTGGGGCACTGGCATCTCCCAGGCTGAGCAGTGCTGGTAGTTGGGAAGTTTGAGCCAAACACAATCAGTTCTCCTGATGTTTTCCAACCTAGCAGTGCCTGGCTCTTGCTGCCCTGTCCTGCCCCATCCCTTGGCTGGAGAGATTCACCAGAGCCACAGGATTTGGGGGGATCTGCTGGAGCTCCTGGAGGCAGGCAGGAAGCCAAGAGCTGGAGCACAGACTGCTGAGCTGGAGGGGGTGGGAAAACCTGTGCAGAAGGGACTCTGAAGGTCCCCTGAGGTCACTGTGAAATCTGAACAGCACAGCATCACACAGCTGGGAACTGACCTGCAAAACCTGGAGCCTTAAAGGATGTGACAGGGGAAGGAATAAAACACCCCTCTGATGTGCCCCTGGGAGCCCACATCCTCCCTGCCTTGCTCTGTGCACAGCTGGGAACTCTGCTGGATGGCGCTGGCACCAGCTGGAGCTGGTCAAGCACCAAGAGAAGCAGCAAGCTCCCAGAAGCAAAGCAGTTCCTTCCCTTTGGAAGCTGCAATGGGAACACCTCCTAGGCACTGGGGAGGGTGGTGCTGATGCTGATGAAAGCAGATTCCTGCATTAATACCAGATGGAATGCAGCTGCTCCTTCATGTGAGAAGCTGGAAGCCTTTGGGTTCCCCACACCTCTCACAGGTGCTGGGAAGCAGCTGCTCCTTCCATGGTGCCAGTGGTCCCACGTCTGCAGTGTGTCAAACCAAACATGCTCTGCTGATTGGGCTGGGCAGAGTCTCCTGTCAAATTATTTGTTCTGGCTACAATTTTGTCTGCTTTGGAAACTTGTCATTTTCTAGCCTTTGGAGACCACCTCCCAGAAAGCATGGGAATTGTAAGTATTTGGACATATAATAATGATGTAATTAAAATATTTAATTTTATTTTTCTTGTTTGAGTGTAATTCCTTTGATTTAAAGGGTGGTAGTAGCTAATTGGATTCTGGGCCAGGCTTGCACAGGCAGCCAGGGGGGAGGGACTGCAAATGAGTCTAGCCAGGAAATTGCACATTTAAATATAGTTCTTGGTAGGGTCAGCAAAACACCCAAGGGACAAATTAAGAGCAAAATTTCTACTGTAATGTGTTCATTTAGCTGCAGGCATAATCTTAAGGAAAACAAGGAAGCTTGGGAGTGAGAGGAGCAAATTTCAGGGTAGATGTTCCTTCTGTGGTGCATTTGTGTTCTGCTGCAGGTCTCATAGGCAAGTGCATCCTTCTGGCTCTGGGCTGTCTGGTACATTGGCTGATCCCAAGAAGAAACCACTGAAGGGATTTTGGGTTTGTGGGTGTTAGTGGCTTCACTGGAGGATGGAAATCTGTAATTCACATAATGCTGTGGGGCTGCTACTGCTGTTAGCAGCTCTGGCACGGATCACCTGGATCACACTGTGGGAGGGAGGTGGGAGCAGCCACCCCCTCACTGCATTCCTTGGGTTAATGGGGACAGCTTTCCCTGGGAGGCTGCTGCCTTCTGGGATGGGGCTTCCCCTCCCATGGCTACTGACCTGTGTCTCTGAGCTGGCATTCAGGAGTGTCACTGGGGTCTGTGGCATGAGGTGGATTCAACCTGAAAAAAAAAAGAAAAATAAAAAAAATCAGGGAATGGAAGCACTGGGGTTGTCCCTTTGGAAATCTGCAGCCTTGTGTTTTTCCTGTTGGGACCTGTGACCCCTTCACAGATGGACAAGGTCATTGTCCCTGCTGGGGATGTGTGTGAGGAGTAAGCAGCCAAAGCCCAGGATGCAGGACATGGAGCACATCTGGAGCAAGCCCTGGCTGAGAGCCAGCACTGCTCCCAAGTTTGGCTAACAACATTAATTTTCCAGCCCTGCTTATTTCTTGATTCAGGCATAGCTCAGACCACGTGCAGCAGAGCTCACCTACTCCCTGGTGGCACTTGGGAACAGTGTGAGTTAGTCCTTGGCAATTGTAATTTCCCTTGAAGACTACATTAAAGAAATGTTGCTGATGATGGGAGATGCAGAAGAGCAGCTTGTTTTATGTTTCCCAGGACCTCAGACCCAGCTCTTGGTGCTTCCCCTTTCATTTTGACTGTGTCCCTAGGGGAAGGCCACGTGTTCAGGAAGGGAGGCAGAGCTTGTGGGGAATGAAGCTTGATCCCTCATCCTTCCCCTCTCTGGAGAGCTGCAGGGCTGTTCACTTTAGCTGAATAAGATTTCATAAAAGCTGGGGATCATCCCACCTCTCCTGCAGTGTATCCACTGGAGGGAGAGCTGCCTGACAGGTCTGCAGGTGTGACCAATTGCATTGTGCATCACTTGTTTTCTATATTCTAATTAAATTGTTATTAATTATTTCCTCTTCTTTTTATATCCTATTAAACTGTTTTTATCTCAACTCACAAATTTTACAATATTTTTCCCCTCAGTTCTTTCTCCCATTCCTGGAGAGGGATCTGTGAGCAAGCAGCTGTGTGGTGTTTACCTGCCTGCCAAGTTAAACTACAACATTTAAGCTCTATTTTTAAAGCCTGCTTTGATTCTAAGCTCTTTGAGGCAAAGCTTGCCTTGCTTAAAGCATTAAGCACAGTGGGGCAGTGAGCTCTCCATTAATTGATGCTGTTGCCAGGCTATTGAAAAGTTGTAATAATGTGGCCAAATTTTCAAGTGTGGTCTAGGCTTTCTGCCTGGATGTCAGAAAGGGAAAGCTAATTACAGTGTGAACCAAGGAGATCAGGCTGGCTGGAAGGAAATGTCATTAAGGCTCTCCTCAGGTGCCAGGTCAGCCCATGTCAAATCACAGCTGCCTCAACCTCTAAATTTCTTTTTTCATCCCTTAAATTACTAGCAAGCAATTTCTTGCAAGTGTAACCATCTTTTATAACAAGAGAATGAAAACTGGCTGTTTTCTTTAAATACAAACAATAGAGGTTTGTATTTGTGGGCTGGGGTTGCAGAAGCAAACAGGAGAGGTCATTTTCTAGGCTGGCCCTGTAGCCCTGTACAGAGTGCTGGCTTCCTGCTGGCCCTGGGCTGTGCTCATGGGGGTGTGTGGTTTATCCTCTCTGACACCCTGTGGAATTGGTGTTGGGATGCCTGAGCTCCCTGTTTGTCTGGCAAGTGTGGCACAAATTGTGCTTCCTGAGCAGTGCTTGTGCTGCAGAGCTCAGTTGCCTACAGTGCTGTGGAGACTGAGAGAACAGCTTCAGATGGGTTGTGGACAAATGCAGAGATGTTCTGTCAGGGCTCCCTGAGTGACTGCTTGAAGCCAGGAGGTGCTGTCAGAAGGCCAAACTCTAAACTTTTCCTCATTATCATGACTATTTTTAAGCTCTTAGTTTCTGCAGCAGCACTCCTCCCAACGTCCACTGCTGGCCACTGTTAGAGACAGAAATCAGGGCAGGGTGGATTCATGGCTTGACTCAGTGGGGCTTTTCCTATAAATGATCTGCTAGCTTGTTTTCTAGAAGCTCTTGACCTACATCTCAGACTTGGTGCTGGTTCAGGAAGGAACAGCAGTCACAGTTCCATAATGCACACGTGGGGAAAGTTTCATCTCTTGCAGCTCCCTCTCAGCATGGAAGGTCTTGGTGTGAGCTAGACCTTGGTTGGGCTAGAACCATGTAAATCAGAGCTTTCTGTACAAAAATAAATTTATTTAATCTGTTTTCCTTCTGAAATGAGACCCTGTGTGAAGCTCAAGCTGTGCATCCTTGTCTGTCAGTCCTGTCTCTCACTCTGCAATCCAGCAGCTTCTGGAGCCTTTGTCCTCCTGGACTCAAGTGTCTTGCACTGATCAGGGCTGCAAGGATTTGTTATAAGTTTTCAAGGAAATGGATGTCCAGGTAGAGGGGGAAAATGTTATGGTGAGGGGAAAGTGGGGGACTCCAATCATTACTTCTGCTCATACCAGGACAAGGTGGCTTATGCTGCTTCTCTCACCTTCAGTCCTGGAGAATCCTTGGTCCTGTGGCCACTTCTGAGGGTCATCAGGGACTGCTCTGATTGAGGACTGGGCTGCTGGGAGAGCACTGCTGGCCAAAATTTGGGTTATTTGGAGGAGCAATGGACAGTGATGGTGGGGTGTGTAAACAGCAAGCCTCAGAGCTACTGCAGGTTCTCTGTGGTGGAGCAGAGAGCTTGGGGACACCTTGGGGGTCCAAGATGCAGGGAGGTTGCCTGACCACAAATTTTGTAGAAACCTGAACCCTAAGAGAGCTTAGAACCCTTCACTGCACTGCCAGCAAGGCTCACTTGGCTCACTCACATGATGCCACAGGGCCAAGCCATTGCTACACTGATAGAGCTGGTGTCACTCTTCATCCTCTAGGATGGTCCACCTTGGACTGCCATCCTGAGCCTTTCTGAGACTGTTTTTCCCTTTAAAATTTCACCTGGGAGCTTCCACAGGACACAGAATTTGTATTTCTCTCTTTAATACTTCATTGTTCTCCTGCAGTGTTGAGGCCTCTTGCTGAGGGAGGAAGGTGCTGTGGTTTGAGGTCAGGGTGAGCTGAAGAGTGTCAGGTTAAGCACAAATGTATCTCCATGTCTCAGATCACAAATCATTAAAGGAGTTGGTGAGATGTTTGCATGTGGGTAAGGAGTGGACAAATGCAGTCCAGCTTGAGTGCTGGCTAATAAAGAGTCTAGTACAGAAAGTAAGATCCTCAGAGGAGATTTAATAACTGGGGAGAATAATTGTAAACTACTTCAGAATATTAACCAAAGGCTGAATGCATCCAATTAGCTTAATGAAGCTGGGTGGTTGGGTTCTTTTTTAATCAAACAGATGGGCAAAACATTATGCACAAAAAAATGAGATCTGAATACAATGAACACATTTAATTAACAAATAAAAGACAGAGAAAGGGATTGTTTTTCAACTTGAGAAGTGAAAGCTTGTACTGCACCAAATACTCAAAAAAGAGCTTTACATGTCGTGGTGTCTTGAAAGTCTCAGATACTTAAAATTTTTATTTGCAACAACTTGGGTGTTTGAGATGGGGGGTCAGCCTGAGGCTGGCTGGACCTGCAGGCAGGTGAGTGGGTGTGGAGGCAGCAATGCATCACCAACCCCTGGCTGCTGGTGTGGGCTGTCCCCAAGGGCAGGCTTATGGTGGAAGCAGGGAATAATGTGCTCTGACTCTGGGATTCAGAAGGCTGGACAATTGCTTTATTAAAACTATACTATATTACACTAACACTATATTATAACTATACTATACTATACTATAGAAAAACCCCTGACTGTCTGACACAGCCAGGACACAGCTTTGACCCAACTGGCCAAGGAAACAAAACAATCCTCAGCAGAATCAAAGTGAGAAATCACTTTGGGTAAACAATCTCCATAACACATTTCACAGGTGCAAAACAACAGGAGCCTGACAAATCACTTTGGGTAAACAATTGCCATAACACATTTCACAGGTGCAAAACAACAGGAGCAGTGAATAGGGATAAGAATTGTTTTCTCTTCTTCTCTCTGTGCTTCTCACTGCCTTCCCAGGAAAAATCCTGGGAGAGAGAATTATGTCTCTGTTCAGAGAATGTGAATGTCACACAGACTCAGCAGCACTAACTTAAGCTCTGCTCAACCCTCTGCTCCTAAACCTTTTCCCTGCATGTCAGTGATCATTCTGTTCTGCAGAAGGAGGAGCCCAGGGTTACTCAGGTGTGAGGTCAGTGTCCTTAGTGTGCTGTGGAGTGTTTCCCTGATGGCCTGTGCTGTGCCCTGCTGCTGCAGCCACCCACCCGTGCTGCTGCTGGCCCCAGTCACAGAGATCAGTTCCCAGCACTGGTTTCACTGTTCTTCCTGCACCACTCCTGCTGGTGCCCAGTACAGACAAACTCCTCTCCTGTCTGTCTGACCAGTTTTACTGGGCCATGGAAACCTGGTGCAAATCAATGCCTTCCCTCTCCAGACAGGAGACTCCTCTCCATGCAAACCTGCAGTGCTTATGTAAGTGTGAAATACAGAGCTGTAATATCAGTCTTGCCAAGGCTGGGAGTGTTTGCTCTAGCCTAATAAGCTGAACAAGCCATTTTGATATTAAGCCTATAATAATAACACCTTGTAGCTGAAGAGTGTGCTTTTCCCCATTGGTGGATTACTCAGCCCTTTTCTTTTGAGGCAGTGTTTAACAAAAGCAGAGACTTTCCCAGACTATGTTTAATTACACACGGCTTGGAGATCTCTTCATTTCAGTGCTCTGCAGTCTCATCTCCAGGGCAGCTGGAAATGGGACTTGTGCTCACTGTCTCCTGCCCAGATGTACCTGTCCAGATGTGCCCAGTGGTGTGGAAATCCCAGAGGGGCTCTCATTTGTGGAGGCCCACAGGCTCCAGCTGCTTTTGAAGCTGAGCAGGGGCTTGCTCTGAGCTGTGTAGCCCATGCAAGTGGCAGCCCAGCCAACATGCAACTAAGATTTGGGGTCCTAATTTTTGCCTGCTTCCTTTTTTTGGTTGCTAATGTAGCTATGGGAGCATTTTGAGTGCAATGGCCTGGTTATCAACAATCACATACAAAAGTCTTTAATTTGAAGGCTCCTCATTTCTGTCTTAGGAGTTACCCATGAGCAGATGGTGATATGCTCTGGTTTTGCTTATTCTTGCAGATTATTTGCCAGATAATTTTTCTGACTAATCCTTTGGCCCAGAGACTGTTTATAAACCTGGAGTCAGGTTTCGGGTAAAAACACTTGTGTTTGCAAATTTTAAAATCTGTTCCTGTGCTGGCTTGCTGGTGTCACTGTGAGCAGGAGGCTGTTCTCTGAGTGGCAAATGCCCTCTGCACCATGGGAGAGAGGCAGCTCCTAAAGAAGAACCTCCTTCCCAGTGACAGGATAGGAAGAGCAATGCTCATGCCTTGTTTGGGGCTTATTTTATTTTAAAGCATGATGTGCTGAAGTCCTAACCCTAGCATCAGTGCTGTCATACATACTGACCTCCCCTGAGGTCACATTGCTGTTTCAGCGTGGTAAGAAAGCACTTCTGCTGCCACAGAGTTTGTGTCCTGTGCAGGTGATGCTGCATAAGCTGTGCACAGCAGAAATTGGGGCATTTGCCTGCATATGGCTGGGCAAGACACTGGTGTCAGCAGTGGTGGGGGCACTGCAGCCACTGGCACAGCTCTCCCTGGAAAGTGCTAAAAGGCTGTGGTGATACTATTATTATTATTATTATTATTATTATTATCATCATCATCATTATTGGCTGTGGTGATGATATTATTGTTGTTATTATTGTTGTTGTTGTTGTTGTTGCTATTATTGCTGTTGTTATTGTTTCCCCCTCATCTCTTACCACCTCTACCTTTTAAAAAAAAATCAGTCCCTTGGATGTCTCTGGAGAGCTGGCAGTGATAACTGCCTGACTGATTTATTCTGGTGTTTTAACATTTACTGGATTTACATAACAGCCAAACAATCTGTTTCAGGAGTTTAATATAAACCCAGCTCTGGTGAGTCACATCCATGTTAGCAGTAATGCAAAGAGAGGCAGCTGGGGGAGTGAGGAGGTGACTTTTTCTGGGTTTCTGCATGAGAATATATTTCAGGAATGGCTGCCTGAAATATCTCTGACACCTCATAGCTGAGTGATGCTGCCAGTTCTCCTCTGCCATCAGGGATTTGTTCTTAAACTTTGAAAGAGCAGTGGGAGCATCACATCAGTGCTCCCATAGCTGCTCCCCCCTGGGTCTGGGGGCTTTTCCAGAGCTGTGTGTCCCTGGAACTCCCCAGCCCCCTGTGTGTAAAATACCTTTACATGCCTGTGTGTGCTTGGAGGAGGGAGCGTAGCTCTGGGAGCAGCAAGATGAGGCCTGTAGAGATTTGCTGTTTGCTTTTTTTGAATTCAAAACCATGTAGCATTTGTTTGTGCCAGACCTTGTGGGCCTGCTCCCCAAGAGGGGCAGATCAGCCCAGCAGCAAGTGGGGTACAGATGTGTGCCAGCATTGCCACCTGGGCTCTGCTGACCATGTGCCAGTTCTGGGGACAGAGTTTGAGCTGGCCCTGTGCCCTGGGCAGTCACAGCAAAATGCTGGAGCTTTTGGGGAATCCCTGCAGGGAGTCTCCCCCAGCCCCTCCAGGGCTCTGGGATGCACCTGGCAGAGCCAGGTGAGCAGGGCTTGTTCCCTGGGGACAGCAGGAGTGACAGCCATCAGGACAATTAACAGCAGGGGTTTCCCAAAGCGTGGTGTATAACCTCAGGTTCTTTCCAGGCAGTGTAACTTTGGGATTCTCCTACTGTTGTATGAACAGCAAATCTGCCATAGGCAGCCCCTCCTGCCCCAGAGGCTCTGTCACCTCTCTGCTGGTGGGATTGTGATATGGTTGAGGAATGTGGGTCTCCAGCCTGAGTTTTCACTTCTGAAAATCCCAAGAAGCAAGACCCAGCTGGGTTTGAGCAGCCTGGGTTGTGCTGCTGCTTGGGTTTGAGGTCGGCTGCTCAGCTAAGCAAGTGCTTCTCTCGCTGCTTATTTGAATTCTTGTCTTCAGAATGGAAAATAAATGCTGGCTGATGAGATCTATTACAGCACTAATTTTAGAGCATGCCAAACAGTAGGAAATTGTTTTCAATCTTCATTCTCATTTCTCCTTTATTTCACCCTTCCATTTGTGAAAATTGCCTTTGTCATTCTTCTAAGTGCCCAGTGATGTCCTGCTCACTGATATCTTCAGCCATTCTCCTTCCAGCCCTGTTTTCTGACATTTCTTTGTTCACCCACTTGACATTGCAGTTAGAAGAGCTCTCTCCAGGGTTCAGGCAGCAGTGTTGGCAGGATGCAGGCACTGAGTGCTCAGCCAGCTGGGGTGTGAGATGCCAGCAGAGCCCCCTGCGAGCTGGGGGAGCAGGGCAGGCAGCACCACAGTGGAATTTATTATCCTTGTGTGCCCAGGGCTTTGTAAGTCTTTCCAGCCCCACCCCAGCCTGCTTTCTCGATGAGCAAGAGGGAAAATATGAATTTCCCTCTCTTCTGGTGAAGAGTTTAAGAAGCAGTCGCAAAGCTTCAGTGTTTGTCCTTGGCATTAATGAATACCTGAGCCATTGCTCAAGAGCTTGGAGCAGGCAGTAAGTTAGGAATCAAAATGCTTCATCAGTGCCAGAGGGAACAGTGGTTCACAGTCTGGATTTTTAGGATATGATTCCTCTTCATAGATGGAAGGTCTCAGTGGTTTGAGAAGAGCTTGGATGCTTACTGGTGGTCTGCTCTGAAGCCCCCAAGGTGACAGCAGACACCAGTCCCTCCCTTAGCCCTGCTCCTGGCTCGCAGTGCTTGGCAGAGCCTCATGGAGCTCCAGATTACAGCTGGTGGCACAAGTCCAGTTGTTTCACCCTGTGGACTTTTCAGAGGCTCTCTGGAATACATTTCGTGGTTTTGGCAACCATGTGTCCCTGACAGCAGCTGCTGTGACCGTCAGCACAGAGACTTGGTGCCTGCCCTGGAGGGCTTTGAAAATCTTCTCTCTCCTGCCCCCGGCTCCCTCACCCTCCTGCTCCTTCACCCTCCTGTCATCCCTTGGCTGGCAGCTGACAGTGGCTTTATCCCTCAAAAAGAGCTGTTTCTTGCCCTTTCTTGTGCTGGAGAGGGGTAAAAAGCTCCCTGCTGCCACCAGTTACCATTCCATGCCTGTCCCGGGTGTGCTCCAAGCCCTGCAGCTGCTCAAGGTGTCCGTCCCCAGGAATTCAGTGGAGAATGTCTTCACAGTCTTTGTGAACATAGCTGAGATTAAACCCTTTACTGAACTAAATGTGGTAACAGCTAATCCCCTGGAGACAGTCACCTGGGCCCTGCACGGTGAAAAGAGGCTTTGCTGCTCTGGTTAACCACCCTGGCAAGAACATTAACTCCCGGTTCTTTTTGGAAATGAAAAGCACCTCTCCAGGAGAGTCAGGGATTAGGTACCAGCTGGAATATAAAGGTAGGGTTTTTGCACCTTCCTGATAAATTTGTAGCTTACAAATCTGGTCAGCCCTGGTGGGTTGGGTGATTGTGGCTGAGTGTCCCTGGGCTGTGGTGGGACTGAGGCCAGTGTGGGGTGGATGGTGGGGGTGAGCAGCTCTTGGTCCTGACTGCCTGTCCTGGGGTGTCTTCAGGGCTCTGGGGCTCACTATCATAAATTAAGCCCTGTCAAACTGGCCAGCCCTCCACAAAGGGCTGGAGCTCGTTTAAACCTTGCAAAGAGCCAAATGACACTAACCTTTTCCAGCCACTTAAGGCAAATGCCAAAGGCTGTGGAGAGCATTCCAGCTTTTTTCACAACCCCAGTTTCTTTACTGGGGGAAGATCTGCACTAATTTCTTGATCATTACTATTTAACACAATTGTTTGTTTCAAAAGCCTAATGTAGAAATTGTGTCTAAAAGCAAAGCTCCTGTACTTCAGTGAAGGTTTCTTGGGCTGTGTTTTCAACGTGAGGATTTTATCTGTGCTGGTTTCTTGAGGCTGCATGGACCAGCTGTGCCCTGGCAGGAGTGCAGCCTGAGCAGTGAGCATCACATGTGAACTTGCTGAAGAGAGCTGTAGACCAGCAGCCTGACTGACTGAATGGATTAGAACAAGTGTATAAACTCTGTCCATAAAATAAGGTAGGACTGAGAAAAGTTTAAATACTTGTATGTAGTTCAGAGTAAATTTGAATGCTCAAGCTACTTCCAAAATTTTGTTACCTTTCAACCTATCCTTCTCCTACAGAATTTTCTATTTTAAGTAAATAGCACAGATTTAGCTCAGAAGGGAAAAGATACCAGTGTCACTGTTCAAAGTGTGCTTTATTGGTTAGGTATTTATGGGAGACATTCAGGAAATGAGTAAACACTTGAAAGTATATATATTATTTATTATTGTAGCTGATTAATTACCACTGGAAACCTTTTGGTCTATGCTGTGGCTCTCTGCAGTCTTCACCAAGCAGTGCTTCTGCAGAGTCTTAATGTGGTATTTGTCCCAGTTAAATGTTTCAGGAGATGCAAGTGCTGCAGTGGATTTATGGACAGTGGGAGTTTGAGCAGTGGAGGGTGACAGTGTGGCACTGGGTGCAGGGGAAGTGAGTGAGATGTGGGCCTGGGAGGTGCTTGGTGATGGCTCAGTCTCCAGCCCCAGCAGGAGAACTTGCTGGCCCCAGTTTGTGGAGAAGCAGCAGGGTGGGGTTAACATGTCTGACTCTGATAAGTGATGACAGTCAGGAGTTTAAACTTGGCTCCCAAGCACTGGGCTGCCAGCAGGGACTTCTAAAATGCTTCTTCACTGCTTCTGCAGCAGTGGTTCCTCCTCCAGGCTGGAACAGAGAAGTGCATAAAAAAACAAAGTGGCTTGTACCTGTCCCAGCCATGGAACAGGTTCTGAATCCCTGGGCTCTCAGGGCACACTCCAGCAGCCTGCTGGCTCCACGTGCTCCTGGAGCCACTGTTAAGTGTTACTGTATGTGAGACCATGCACCAACATCTCTATTCCTGCCCAGGTTCCTGAGCTGTGCCTGGAAATCCTCTTGGATTCATGCAAAGCCTGGTTGTGAGCAAAGCACAGCTCCCATCCAGGAGTGCTTCCTGAAGCAATACGTGTCCTTAAGCATTTGCTTAGCTTTAACAAGACTTAACCATATGAAGTATGTGTAGAGATACTTACTTAGTTCTAATCTGCACATCTTGAAAAACAGTATGATAAAATCACAATGGAAGGGGTGGCAGGACTCCCTCTGCCTTCAGCAAAGTAGATGTCATGCTCAGTTGCAATGGGAGGAATCCCCTCTCCCTTGCTGTCACTGTTTCCTCTGGCACTGGCCATCCCTGCAGGAATATGCTCATTTAACCCTTCCACAAAAAAAGTTTGCAGAATGCTGCAATCAGAAAAGTCCCTTTATCAAATGACTCCTCTTTGGGAGAGGAGTGAGTGGGCCTGGAGAGGAATGGAAGAGTCATAAGAGAGATGCATGAAGATGCTTTTTATGGAATGAATAATTTCTGTTCCGGAGGCGGCAGCGTCGGATTTAATTCTAATCTGGGGATTTTTGGGGAGCGCGTGATCGACGCCCAGCGAGGACTGCAGGAGGCTGTTTCTCAGCAGGCTGTCATTCCCCTACTCCATTTACCTGTCAGCTCTCCTGTGGAGATTTCTCACTCTGGATGCCATTAACCCTTTGCCACAGCACGTCCCTGCAGCCTCTCCCGGGAGCCAGTGGCACACGAGGGCCCATCCCATCCCATCCCATCCCATCCCTCAGCTCTGGGAGCCCCTCTGGAGTTGTGCTGAGGCTCCTTTCTCCTGGCTGTACCTTTGCTGCCCTGGTGAGCAGGAGCCTTCCTGCCCTAGGTCCATCTGTGGCTGTGCCTGGCCTCCCCAGCCCTGAGCTGGGTGGTGCTCCAGGCTCACTCCAGCCAGCACAATTGTGCTTTTCCTTACTTTGCACATCCTCATCCCTGGGTTCCCTCTGTCCCTGACATGGCTTCATCCCCCTGGGAAAGGGCTGACTCTTGCTGTGCCTGGGCTGGAGCCCTGCACAGCATCGTGCCCAGACTGCTGGGTCAGCAAAGGTGTAGCTGGCACTGGGGCTCTGCTTTCTTCCATAGTGGTAGTCCTGCCCTTATAGAAAGGGCCATTAAGAGTTTTGTTTTGCTGCAGTATAAACTTCAGCCAACTCCTTGCTCTTGTCCTGTCTCCTTAATGAAGAGTGTGTGTATTAAATGCTGTGAGCCCGAGCAGAGTCTCATTGCAAAGTAAACAGCAGAGTGGGACTTAGGCAGGTCTTTTGTTACTGCTGTACAGGCTTTGTGTTAATAACAGCTGCAGAGATTGAGCCCAATCCCCCATGAGCTTTCCAAGAGTCTGATTAATCTGTTTAACAATGGATCTGGGTTTTTGTTTTGATCTTTTCCATAGGAGTTAAATTTTTGTCCCTTTCAGAGTAGCTGTGGATCATGTAAGCTCAGCAGGATTGTTTTCCTAATTGGCTTCAGGTTTATCTCTGTCTATTATGTTTAAGGGCTTACAAGTGCACCCATCACCACGGCACCAAGATGCTTCCTATGCCAAAAACACTTGATAAAACATACATACATGTGCACACACTTACTGTGCTCCGTTGGAAAGTCCAAAGACACTCTGATGGAGGATCAGGTTTTTGCATGATTGTATTCTCCAAAGAGTCACCTTTGCAAGTCATGCTTTTCTGCTCATGCTGGCTCTGGTTGTGCCATTGGAGAAAGATGTCTTTCCAAGGAGCTTTGGGCCAGCCCCTGTACAAGCAGAATTTTACATTTATATTGTTAATGGTTCATACTGGGTGCTGTACACAGACAGGGCTGGTGACAGACCCTGACTCACTTATTGTCTAAAAATCAAGACACAGCAAACAAAGGAGAGAAGGATGGGGAAGCCAGGGAAAGAGCACAAATTTTTAGCCAGACAAGTCTCCCCTGGGCAGACCACAAATGCTCTGGCCTGCTTTGACTTTCTAAAAATTACAGCAGCAGTATGGGGGAGCAGAACATTTAAAGTGAAGATGCGGATGTTGAAGGTAACAGGATTTAAAGACTGTGTGGCACAAAATACAAGAAATGTTCCACTATTTATAGCAGACGCTTTTTCTTCTCTTGATTCTACCTCTTCTTGAATGCACTCAGTGTTTGCTTTTCATGTGTGAATGCTTGTAAGAATGGAGCTCCCTAAACAGACGTGAAATGTTTATATGAGTTAATGACTTCGGAGAGCTCTGCTTGTTTAAAACAGAGTGGAGTGAAGCTGCCTTGGCTGCACTCAGTGCCCCTCCATGGAGCAGATCCAATGCCAGCAGTGGGACAGGATGGTGGTGGCTGCACACAGATCCATCCCTGGGGAGCTCTCTCATTACTGACTTCACTGATGTGCTTATGGTGGGGTGGGAGGTGTGTAACCTCTCTGGGACTTGTGCCGAGTGAAACCCTTGGGTTGAAATGGGGGCTTGTAATTGATAGTTTATAAAGCGTTTTACTCTGGGTGTTTTCTTGCTGCTTCTTTGCTTCCCTCTGAATTGAGTGGCCAGGAAGAGTGAAACCCTTGGCTTGAAATGGGGGGCTTGTAACTGATAGTTTTTATAAAGTGTTTTATCCTGGGTGTTTTCTTGCTGCTTCTTTGCTTCCCTCTGAATTGAGTGGCCAGGAAAGAGCTGTGGCTTTGTGCTGCTGGTTACCTTGGGGACAGTCCTGCCTTGTCCATGGGCTGGATGCAAACAGCTGAGGGGAAGGGTTTGCAGAGGTGAGATTGTCCTAAGGCCTCTGTAGAGAACTCCCAGAGAAAGGGACCAAGGAAACCAGTAAGCTCCTTTCTACCTGCCTCTCTCTTCCCCCAGGGTACAGCTGTTTGTCTGCTCTGGGGATCTGTCTGTCCTTGAATTGCCTTTTCACCAGTTCCAGAGGCCATGGCACCATGCTGGGCTGCAATCCTCCAGCAGCCAGTGAGTGATGGCCAGGGCAGCTGGGGCAGGCCAGTGAAGCCTTGCTGCCCTGTAGGTGGCTGGGAGAGTGGCTGGGCAGAGGCAGACACACGGAGCAGTTATCCCAGCAGGGAGCAGACACATCTCATGATGCTACAAGCATAGCAGAAGAGGTGGTAATTTTATTTTGAAGGATGTCTTTGGCATGAGAGACAGGATGTGTTACCCTGAGAGTGGATTTGTGTTGGAGCTGCTGTGCACTCTTCTTGAAGGCTGTTGGGTTTTCCTCCCTCCTGGAGGATGTTGGTGCATCCCATTCCATCACCATGGAGAACAGTGGAGGATGATGTGCTGGTGGGATTGCAGCTCTTCCCTTTATCCTCTGTGCACAGGTGTCTGGGAAGGTGTGTGTGTGCTGTGCCATCCTGGGAGCAGCTGGGCTGTCAGTCCAGGGACCTCCCTCCAAACGCTCTGGGGTGAGTGTCAGCCCACTACAGCCTCAGAGGTGTTTGCTGTAATGGTGCTGAAAACCAGCTTATCCTGTGTTCATCTTGTACCTGCACCTGCAGGCAGCTGTAAGGAGCCTTTGTGGAGATTTTCGGCTTTTTCATCGTTCTTTATCAGTGCTGGCAGCTGCTGCTTTGTGGTAACTTCAAACTTTTTCTGGGCTGTTGTTTTGTGTGTGGGCTTTCATCCTCAGACCAGCTTGTTGTGTGGGCTTTCTTCCATTTGGCTTCCAGAGGTGGGATCTTCCCTTTTAGTACATTGAAGTTCTTGGAGGGAAGAGGGATGTAGAAAGGTGGTCAGGAGCCATGGGCAAACATGGTCTAATGTTTCAGACAAGGAAGATCACTGCCACACCAGCACAGCAGCTGTGAAGCCAAGGCTGACTGTGTTTATGGGGTTGAGTCCTGTTATTTGACCTAAGTCTCTTCATCCTCAGACCAGCTTGTTGTGTGGGCTTTCTTCCATTTGGCTTCCAGAGGTGGGATCTTCCCTTTTAGTACATTATTTTGTGATTAACTTGAAGTTCTTGGAGGGAAGAGGGATGTAGAAAGGTGGTCAGGAGCCATGGGCAAACATGGTCTAATGTTTCAGACAAGGAAGATCACTGCCACACCAGCACAGCAGCTGTGAAGCCAAGGCTGACTGTGTTTATGGGGTTGAGTCCTGTTATTTGACCTCAGTTTGTGAGTTGTGGTCACTGGATTTGGAGCAGAGGGGTGAAAAGCTTTCCTCAGTGCCGAAGGGAATAATGAAGGCAGAGCAGCCTTAGCTCAGTGGAGGAAGCAGGTGGGTGGTGGCAACTGTTAACATACAGTCCAGCAGAGGCAAATTGCAAATTCACCCCTGGTGAGAAATCTCTGTTCTTTTACCCTTGTTAATATGAAGGCAGATGCTCACAGGGCTGGCCATCCAGGTGAAAACTCCTGTGATTCAGAAAAAAAAAGATTCAGAAAACCTAAAGCTGTGGAAATGCAATATTGAGGCACTGGTCATAGTGTGATGTCAGTGGAATGGTGTGGAACAACTTAAATTAGTCCTTTGAAGTTATTCCACTTACAAGTGTACTTTTTGTGCTGTGCTGATGGGACACAGAGAAATCAGCAGCCCTGAAGAAAAGTTGTGCAGGGGGCTGTGAACCAGGCTGAAGAATAATAATTTTGGGGGGGCCCAGGCTGTTTGCTGGGTGCATCACTGCTGCTGTGCTTGGGCTGGGGTGTGAGGGGCCAACCAAGGACAGGCCAGACCTCACTGATGTGCTCACCAGCATTTTAGGAAGAGGGCTGGGGAACATCAGCCACATATCTCCTATTTCAAAGGCATCAAGGTATCTGCTGGGGTCTGTTAAGAAGGATTCTTGGGGATTACAGCTTCTCCTCTGCACAGTTCCCTGCCTGTGAATGTAACCCACAGGATGTTTGTGAAGATGAGCAAATTTGCTTTGTGATGTGCTCTTGTTCCTCCAAAATGGAGAGGTATTTAAGCCTCATTAGTGGTTTGACTTAATGCTTTTGCAGCTTCATATGAGAGTTTTTGGGAGAGCAACAGGAGGAGGTTGAAAGCTCTTGGCTGCAGTCCTGGCACGGGCTGCAGTGAGCCCTGCTGGCATCCTGCTGCCAGGAGCAGGGCTTGTGTTTGCCTTTGCAGGGTGCTGAGCTGCACGAGGGCTGGTGCCAGCACAGCTTCACTCAATTGTTGGCTGAGGCTGGAGGCATCTCCAGAGCTGACTTTGAGAGCACTGTGTGATGCACACTTGCCAGGAGGTTTTGCTCTGCAGGCTTTCCTGGCTGTGCTCTGTCTATCACAGCAGGACAAGATAAGCTGCAATTACCCTGGAGTTGGAAACAAGAGCTTCTTCCTGGCCTTGGAGTGCTGCTGCATTCATGTATAAAATGGATAAATGGTTTAGGTAATGAAATGACTTGGGTATGGCCATGGATTGGATGAGATTTCCAGAGCCAATGTGCTTGCTCATCAGATGACTCATGTCTTAGTCACTTTTAGAATAAGTGGTTCTCTTTTGGGTGCTTCCAGAATGGGATGGGTGGGGATGAGCTGAAGATTCCACCCCTCAATCTGATGGAATGTTTCATCAGACAGAAGAGGAAACAACTCTGCCTTGTGAGTATGGTGTATCCCAGGAGATTTTCCTTATTTCCACAGCAATGTAAGACTTAAATTTTGCTGTTTGCTTCCTGGTCAGGCAGAGTGATCTCAGGCTTTAGATAAGACTTCTCAACCTTTGTTCTCAGCTTATCTAGTCAGTCCCTTTTGTGGGTAGGTGCAAGTCGCCTTGCATTCTCAAACTCCTCTGCCACCAGCAGCAGTGAGTAAAAACACCCTCAGATGGAAGCTGCCCCCTGAAACAGTCAACATTGCTATGCAAATAAAACCTTGTTCTCAACTTTTATCTATATGTAGTTATGTTTTTTCTGTTACCAAACTATTGATGAAACTGAGTTATGATTGTTCAGAAGCATGCACGTGTGTAAGCAAGTGAATAGCATATCTGAGAGCCTAGGGAAATTCCTTTGTAATCCACTGTAAGCTTTATACAGGAAGTAAACCTATTGGATTTTTCTTCTTTCTGATCTTTCATCTCTCTGATCTCACAGTCATCCTGCAACAAACATAATGTAGGCAATTCCTGGTCTAATTCCTGATCAGTGTGGGTTCCTGGTGGATCAGTGAGCTCAGTGGCACAGTGTGATCTCTGCCTGTCACTTGTCCCCTGTGCCTGGGCTGCAGCTGCAGGGGGGACAGTCACACAGGGCGTGACCTGGGGCTTTGCTGCTGGCTTAGGCTTAGGCTTTGCTAAGCTGGATGTGCCTAAACTCTGATCTCTGCTTCAAATGTTGAAAATGGGGCTGCACTGACTGTCAGAAGCAGGTCTGAAAGCACGAGCCCAGTTTTGGTTTGTCAGGAATGTAGTGTTGTTATAGGTCTGCTCTTACAGAGGTGTGTTCATTATAGGAAGAGTACAAAGGTGCATGAAATAGGCAGAGTTCAGGAATCAGAAATTTGGGATTCTCTCGCTGACCAGTGAGGTGGTGTCTGGGTGACCCTGAGCAAGAGTGTCTCTTCCTAACTGCTCTGTGTACATGTGGTTTTGGCCCTTGGTGAGTAGGCACTGTAAAACACAGGCAGGTCATGGCAGGTCACAGGCACTATGGAAATGTGTTAGGCAAGATTCTCAAAAACAGTGGAAGAATTGGATTTTATTGTTAAACAGAACTGGTGAAAGGAAAGCTAAAAATAGTTT
The DNA here is from genome assembly GCF_014805655.1 of Passer montanus. Lineage (NCBI taxonomy): Eukaryota > Metazoa > Chordata > Aves > Passeriformes > Passeridae > Passer > Passer montanus. Next base: position 161,608 of record NW_024369262.1, read on the forward strand.
TCCTATGGGTGTCTTTTGTCAGGTAATAGAGAATAATTCACAGGCTTGTAGGTTTTCAGTTTTCTATAGCTGCCTGTGCTAGATCTCCTAGGTCACAGGTTTGGAGGATTTCATCAACAGTTCCTCTCAGATAATTCAAGTCAAGAGGAATCTATCACTTCCTCAAGAAGTTTTCTAGTTTGCTTTGTCTCTTAATTGCAAAAGAATGGTTTTTTTGAGTTCTGTTTTAAAATGTTTTTTTAATTCACCTAACTAATTTACCTATAGTTGCTAGCCTCAAAGGCAAAAGAATGGTACTAATAAATAATAATAATAATAATAATAATAATAATAATAATATGGTGATGATGATGATGATGGTGATGATAGTAATAATGTCAGTGTTTTGCTGTTGTTACTGAACAAAAAGCCTTCCAGATGAGGATAGTTCAAAAGCTGCCTCCCAGGGAATCCCCTCTCCTCACAGGCCAGGCAGAGCTTTCTGAGTTGCAGTGTGCACTGGTGAAAGGAAGAAAGATGGATGGAGGTAAACCCCTCCTAAGAGGATGAATGCAATGAGAATTATTTCTGATAATGCCTTGACAAGAGCCCTGCAGGCCTAAGAAAATAGAAATGTGGAAGCCAATGTTGGCCTCCTGTCCTCCTGGGAAAGGAGCCCTGGGATGGCTCCCACAGTAACTGGGCAGCTCTCTCAAACACATGGGAAACACATTCACCCAGACACTGCTATGAGCATTTCCACATGTTTTAGGCTGAGATTTTCTGTGTTGTTCACGCTTTGGCACATGGGTGATCATCCCTTCTGATGTCCTGAGAGCACAGTTAAAGTTCAGGAATGTGTTTAAGTGTTTCGCTGGAGTGGAGCCAACATCTCCATCCCAGAGTTGAGCAGTGTGTTGGGAAACTCAGTGGCTGCATACAGACTAATTGTTCTGGGATACAACCTGGAAGGTGCTGAGCTCCCTGGCTGGCAGCCAGCAAGGCTTTTAAACACATGCTTTACTTAGTTTTTGCACATTGTTACCAGTCTTGTTCTTTGATTTTTCTTCCCATAGCATCTGGAGAAGGATATCTGAGTAGCCAGAGCAGTGCAATTACTTTTCCAGCAACACCCCAACCTGTACCACAGGGATGTCCTCCAGGACATGGGATACAGCTGTTGGGATCAGGTATTGCTACCAGTGCCCAAATCAATTGGCTGAAAAGTTTTCCTTCTTTGTTCTCTTCCTGGGCAAGAGGCAGGCCAGGCTGTGTGAGCCATGCTCAAAATACATTTATCAACCACATCCATCCTTCCACATGTCTTTGCTTGCTATTAAACTGCACAGATCATATTTCCTTACCACCCTTTCCTCTTAGACTGTGTTTTGTGTTTGCTTTTCCCCTGCCTTGAAAATTTTAGCAGCAAACAGCCAAATTCAGGTTTACCGGGCCGGGCTGCAGTGATCCTGCCCAGGATGCTGCAGCGCCACAGCTGGGGCTGCTTCAGCAGCGATGTCCTGGTGATGTCCCCGATGGTGTCCCCGATGATATCCCTGATGGTGTCCCCAGTGGTGTCTCTGATGGTGTCCCTGATGGTGTCCCCGAGGTTCCAGGTGGAGCGGCACGGATTCACTGGGTCAGAATCCCCTTTTTATCCTGTTTTTTGTCCCTTTGGATCGGTTTCTTTTGGATCCCTCATTTGCATGAAGGTTAAGTGCTGGATTGGCCATTGCAGTTCAGTGCAGGCCGGCTCGTTTGCTGGGGTGCTGCTCTGTACTGAGCTGTGATAGGGTGCAATGAGTGCTGCATTTCTTACAACGACCCTTTTACCATAACCAAACTAACAGTACGTGCTTAACAACCTATCAGCTATTTTATCAGTTTTTTTTAAGAGAGTACAATGCACAGCCCGTGTCCTGTGCCACAAGAACAGGAGCACTGCTTTGGTGTCCCAGGACAGCCTGGAACCCCAGCCTGGGTTCAGCCCTTTCAATGGGTGAAATTAGGGTGCCCTGGAGTGGAATTTTCATATTCGTTTTTTAACTAAAGTTGCACCAGGGAACTGTTGTTGGCCCTTTGGTGCTGTAAAGCCTTTTTCACTCTGACAAATGCTGAGTAGTCATCAGCCTAAATTTTAGGGATAGCATTGCAGTGACTCAAAAGAACAGCTTCCTCCCCAGCAGCCTTTGCCTGGATAATCTCCAGTCATTGACCTCGGGGCTTTGAAAGTGCATTTAGGCTTAAAGGGCTAAAGTTTAAGGCTTCAAAGGAAGTGGGAAGCCTGCTACCCTTTGCATTTCCAAGTGTGGGTTGTGTGCACACAAGGGTAATTGTTGTGGTGTACCTGGTTCTGACTCCTGTGGGACCAGAGCCTGTTCCCTCTGTCCAGAGCCTCTCTGCTGCCTTTGATACTGTGCAGGTTATCTGAGGACATGTTTTCAAGTCCTGGGGTTTCTAAAGACGTGAGGATTATCAGAAGATGGAAGTTATCCATGTGGAAATAGAACAGATACTTGGAGCTCTGAATTTGAAGTCCATTTGTCTTGTCAAACAAAACAGAGTTCACTGGTTTTGCCTTGCCCTGTGCAGGTCTGTGCTTTGCCCCTTGCCTGGGGCTATGCAGATTGGCAGAATTGATGAAGCCCTTCAGCCCAGGGACATTTAGAGATGGGTGCTGGGATAATTTCTCTGGTTTAAAATTCTGCAGAGATCACCTTGAATAGAAATCTCTCCCCATGTTTGTACTGCTGGGAAGAAGAAAGCCTCCAGTGTTCTGTGCTTACACTTTTATTGTAGATTTGCAATCCTGGAACAGGTGGAAATTATTGTTTTTAAAATGCTGAAAAGACTTTTTACTGCAGCTGGCTTACAGAACTAAGCAACTTGATATATCCCCTGAAATACCTCCAGATCTCTCAAAGGCAGCTGAAAGCTTTCTCCTTATCTGGGAGAGAGATAAACCTCTAAGACCTGACATATATAAATGCTAACTTGTTCTGCCTGGTGGCTGAATAAGCTCATTGTGGATGTTTTTTAAACAATTGTTTAAACAGTGCTGGTGTGTGCTGTGAGATCTAAGCCTGGCAAAGGTGTATGATGCTGAATTCTTTTGCTGTGTTGATGATCTGTATGTGTCCTTTCCCAGATCTCACTATGCTGCTCTTAAGCTGAATAACCAGCATTGTTCTGCAGTGATTTTCTTTCTGCCATTGAATTCTTATATATTGAGCAGTAAAAGGAATTCTGTGAGCACCTGGAGAGCAGAGTTATCCATGGCAGTCAGTAGAGGAGGTGCTAGTGGGTGCAGGGGAGGTAGGCAGAGCTGAGAAATAGGCTGGTGAAATGAATGAACTGGGGAGCAGGGCAGAGATGCCCTGGAAGCGTCTGGGTGCCAGTGTGCAGCTTGGGCTGAGACTGCTGTGGAGCAGCAGCCTGTCTGTGCAGCTCCAGGTGTGCACCTTCCCTCCTCCCTAATTGATTTAATTACCAGTGTATCTCATGGGCTCTGCTGTGGAGGCAGGATGCAGTCCCACAGGATCAGCTGTTGTGTGCACTCGGTTTCTGCTCCTCAGGGTGACAGATTGGTGTGTGTGAGAGCTGGCTTGCCTGGCTGGCAGGCTCCCTGCTGCTCCAGAGCCTTTGCTGCAGGCTGGGCTTACCAGGCTTGAAAACCAGACCTTACACTAAAACCAGAGGGCAGGTGCCTTGTGCTGTGGCTGCTCACACAAATCTGTGCATGAGCTCATTGCTGTGAATTCTGCTGTCTGTTCTGTTTCTCTTCTATTCCCTTTTTTTTCTGCCACAGAGGTGCTTTCCACAGGCTGCTTGCTGCTGCCCTGCTCCTGCTGTCCAGCAAAGTCACCTAAAGGCTCTGGTAGCTGCACTGCCTTAGAGACAGCTTTGGTTTGAGTGCCTGGCTCTGCTCCCAGGAGATCAGGGGAGATTTGGCCACTGTGGAATATTAGACTTAGCCCTTGCAGTCTGAGAGGCTGTTCAGGTCCTTTTTATTTATTAATTTTCAATTTGTTTATCACAACAGTGATACACGAGTCTGTATCATCTTCTGGGGCAATTCTGAGGTTCATTATGGATTGTAGCAGAAGATGGCTCACCTGAGACCAATCCCTTTCCCTTGGCACAACTGAAAACCTTTTTCTTTAACCTGCCATTTACCTGGCTATGGTACAGATGTTTGGAAAGTCATTATTGCAATGAAGACCCTAAATATTAAAGCCTCCCTGCTTCTGAGGCAGTTATTTTGCTCATTGATCAATAGAGCCTGGCTATTGCCTTACTTGTTAGCATTTTACAAATAATCTAAGTCTTTCAACTTTCATATAATCTGACATTCTCAGTTATTTTTTGAAGCACCCCCTCACTGGCTGTTTAAATCCACCTCCAGCAAGCTGTGCTCCCTGCCAGGGCTGCCTCCTCTCCTGGGAATCACACTGCCTCTCAGCCCAGCAAGTGACAGCAAGCCATGGCACTTCTTCCTCCTCTTCCTCCTCTGCCCTGCTCATGTTCAGCCCCAGGAGCTGCTCCCTGCATGGCACAGGTCCCGCACTGACCCTCCTGGGATCCTCCTGTGGGAGCTGCTGTTGTCTGTGCCCTCCTCAAGCTGCAGCACCAAGTACTCTCACAGGTGCTGCTTTTCCACTGGATTTAGGGGGAGCAGCTTTCCCAGTGCAGCATGCAGCTTGCATTTGGGGTATTTCCTCCCCTCTTGATGGTGACTGCAAGAGGGAGCTGGGGTAGGCAGGCTCTGAGGTCTGAGTTGGTGTAGGCTGAGAACAGCTTTAGAAATGGGTTTTTGTTCTCCCCTGAGTAGGGGTGCCCGTGTTGTCCAGGCTGTGTGTGCATGTTAACATGCCAAAATCCTTCCCACTGCTGTCCCTAGGGTCTCTTGGAAGTGAAGCAGAGTGCCCAGTAAGGCTGGTGGTCACACAGCAGGCTGGACTGGGGCTCTCTGCCTGCCCCAGCCTCCTCCATCCTCCCATCCCGCACTGCCACCCTGTCAGGAGCTGGCATCAGGCTGGCACAGTGGCCAGGCTCCTTCCCCACAGGGCTTTTGTGTCCCTTGTCACAAGGGCAAATGGGATTTGTTATAATCTGAGCTCAGGTTGTCACCAGAATCGGTGTGGAGTGGTGTGCTGGGATGTGCTGGTCTGCGGTCACTTTGGGCTGTTGCAGAAATGGTGAATCACAGCTCCTGGCATCACTGAAAGCAAAAACTGTGGGTTATGTGGGCTGAGTGCCTCTCATTGCCTGCTCCTTGTGCTTTCCCAGCTGTAATTTGCAAAATAAAAGCTGCTCTGATGCTCATACACTCATAAACAGCTTTAAAATATTAAAGCAGAAGTGAATTTAGTCCAGCAGCAGGAGCTGATGCCCACAAGTCTCACTGAACCTCTACACAATAAAACACAGCAGCCAAACCTGTCCTGCCAGAGCCATTTGTGGCCAGGGCTTGAGTACAAAGGAGCAAAACTCCTCTTCAGTTCTTTGGTGCTGTCCCCACCAAAGACATGGTTAAAATGTGCCAACAGAGCTGCACTCAGATAATGCCCTGGCAGGGCTCCTGTTTCACCTGCATTATCTGGAGTGTTTAATGTTAATATCACTCTCACTTAGATAGACTTGGCATTCCTCAGTGTTTTCTTGTTACAGAAATTTCCTTAAGTAGAAACTTTTTTTTCTTCAGAGTAATTTTTGGTTGATTATTGCTTATATATGCAATTAGTGTAATTGCATCTGATTATGCAAATGTATTTAACCATATAATTAGAACATGGAGGGATGAAATATAATGCAGTTGGGAAATCTTTTGTAAAACTTTCCAGGCTCAGGACTGTGCACAAGGTGATTGTTATCTCTTGAATTGACTGGAGATCCTGGCTGGATCTTGGTTCAGCATCCTGGCTAGTTTCAAAACTTATTTTGAATATGGTATTAATTGCTCTGAAAAGTGGTTACACGGCCTTCATGGTGTGTAACTTCTGTGTTTTACATGATAATATCAGGAGATCACTGCTGAGCTCAGCCTGTGTCCCACATGTGCATCTATACTTTACATCCAGGGCCATGAAAGCCTCAGTCCTTTATCAGATCAAAACCCCAGACTCTGCCTTCAGATGGGGCCTCTCAGGGAGGAGAGGAGAGCCAGACAAGCACAGAGTTGTGCACCCTGCATTGCTTGTTATCTGTAGCTCAGGGGCAGAAGTGGCCCCAAAATCCCTTTGGAAGGCACCCTGCCTTGAACAGGACTGAGGAGGAGGAGGAAGAACACTGCCTTTTCCAGACTGTGGTCTGGAGATGTTTGCTGTCATTTAAGAAGTCTGGCAGGAGCAGGGGTCTGAACTTGCTTTTCAGATTTCTCACCCAGTGCTTGAATTGCAAAAGCTGCTGTTCCTTCTCATTCCCTGGTTCCCATTAAAGCTGTGTGAGGAGCTTCACACAAGTCATCAAAGCACCTCGCTTCAGACCTGATTTTCAGCTGTGGCACAACAGCCAGGCTCAGTGCCAAGAGCTGTGGAGAGAAGAGGGGCTGGGTGATTACAGCAGGATTGAGTGATTCCTCAGCAAGATGTGCTTGTCTGTGCCCTGAAACAAGAGCCTTGTGAGCCCTAGGACAAAGCAAACACATGGGGTGTGTGCAAAAAGCACCAACAGTGTGTTCTTGTTTGTCATTTAGGTTGGGTTAATGTCTTCTGCTTCTAGTCAGAAATTAGTACCCAAAGTAATTACTGCCCTTTCTCAGGGAGAACACAGTCCAAATGAGCAGAGTACACCTGCCTTCATTATCTCTGCAAACACTGCAGGGATTTGCTTCGTTTCAGCTTCACAGAGATGCAGCTTCTTATTGTCCTTTGCCTCTTGGTTTGGGCTGCCTTTTGGCCAGTGGTGTCTGAAGCTGGTTTTCACAGATGCCAAGGAGCTCATTTGCTTCTCCAAGGCCTGACTCCTGGCAGCAGCAGTGTGAGTGGAGATGGGCAGAGGCAATCTCCCCCTCAGGTGCCCTGCTTGGTGTGCCAGGGGTGGGCAGAGCTGCAGTGTATGCCAACATGCTCTGAATTTAATTACTGCAGGGAAAATGAACCCCCTGGCTGCTCTCCCACCAGAGCAGTGAGACCCATAAATGGCTGGTGCGTTATTTCTGAAGGTCCATGTGTTGCAAACTGCTTGAGGGGCTTGTGGCAGCTCAGATGTTGCTCCAGGGCATGGCTGTGGGACCCAAGTTCCCCTCAAACTCCTCCAGACTGAAGGTATTGGAGTGAGCTCAGGACAAGTGCCTTCCACATGTATAAAAATTGATGGGTTCAAAGGGGGGAGTGTGGAATTGTCTCCCTCATACCAGGGCAGCAGTGCTTGGGGAAGTCCTGCAGAACTGGGAGACACTCCAGGATGGAAATATTCCTAATCTGTGTTGCTTGGTGTGAGGAGACAGCTTTGGCTCTGGAAGGGACCTGCTGATCTGATATTTCTGAGATGTCTTTGGAGGAGCTGTCCAGGACCTGGCAGCCCAGCCCAGGACATGCTGCTGCTCTCCTTACAGGAGTTGCTGCTGCTGTTGTCGCAGTCAGAGCGGATCCTTCATCGTGGCTGTGGGGCAGGGTCTGAAAAACACCCAGGACAGGGCTGGGTGTGCTGCCCTGGCAGGAGGGGGGTCCTGGGGGGTCTCACCTGAGCTGATGGATGCTGGTGGTGGGGATGACAGTCTGAAGCTGCACCAAAGGAAATATAGGTTGGATATTAGGAAAAAGTTTTTACAGAAAGAGTGATAAAGTTCTGGAATGGCTGCTCAGGGAGGTGGTGCAGTCACCATCCCTGGGTGTGTTTAACAAAGCCTGGATGTGGCACTGGGTGCCAGGGTTTAGTTGAGGTGTTGGGGCTGGGTTGGACTCTGATCTTGAAGGTCTCTTCCATCCCAGTCATTCCCTGAATTCTGTGAATTCTGTGAATTCTGTGAATTCTGTGACATGCCCTCTGCAGGCAGCCACTCCTGGTGCATGGATCACTGCACTAATTGCAGAACCTGGCCTGATCCTGCCCTTGCTGGTGCAAAGCAAAGCACTGAGTGAAGCTGTTGTGACCTTTGGGAGCTCTGTGTGACAGTGCCTGTGGGTGCTGTGTGGTCAGGAGGAGCTGAAGGGTGTCCTGCAGGGAGGGGCTCAGGGTGACATCCCTGATGGGGGTGACAGCCATGAGCAAAATCTGCCTGAACCCTCTCAGTGCAAATGCTCATTACAGTAATTATTCACTGGGATTCTTCTGCTGCAGTGGCCTCAGGACAGGGCAGGTGTGTTCTCAGGGACACAAAGGAGAAGCAGCATCATTCCTCTTAACCTGGAACTGCAACAAGCCATAAAGTCACTTTTCTACAGTCTGTAGCAAATTTGGGAAATGAAGCTGGGTTTGCTGTGGCTCAGGGCCTTTTAGCCTCCCCATCCTTTCTGACAGGAACATTTCTAGTTAGCCAAGAGGATGAACCAGGCAGTAAACTAGATTTACATTTATTTATTTTTCAAACAATGCTTTGGAATACTTTCTTGAGCAGCAAAATGAATTGCATCTGCTCATCTCCCACTCCCACATAAAATACAGAGAGGTTTTCTCCAGGATCATATTCCTTTCAGAAGGGCTTTTTGTACCATTCTCTGCTCAGTGCCAGTCTGGGAAACATATGCAGCCGTTTGATAAATATATTGTGAAAATCGTGGTAGAAGTGGCAATCTGCCTGCAGCAGAGGAATAGCTACAGGGAAAAATGGTAAATAAGATATCTGTAAGTAAATTAATTTTGCTCATATAAGCTTGTTTGCAGCTTTGGTCCGTGTCTGCAGCATTTTCCTCTGCTCTACAGCAGGTGTTCAGGGTTGTGGGGGATCAGCAGGGACAGCAGAGCTGTGCAGGAGCTGGGAGATGGTGGTGGCAGAATTTCTGTTGTGCTGGGATTTCCCATCACAGCAAGGTATGGTTGTGCCACAGCCTGAAAAACTGCAAATCCACCATTGATTTAGCCTTGTAGAAATTAATAGTTGCCTTTTGTACCGAGTTTATGCACAGTGAGGCTGGGCTGCACGTAACTGATTTGCTTATTCAGAAATCTTTGCTTTCCAATACAGTTTTGGAGGATTTATCAGCGAAGAGGAATCCTTCAAAACAGCAGAATTTGAAACAAAGCCCAGCTCTAGAGATGAACAATTATTTTATTTAAAGTCTTGCTGGATTTTTTAGCCTGCTTTTAGCAGCACTGTGTTATTTGTGTCAGCAATGTATGGGTCTGTTTGTTTTGATGGGATGAACTGATTTTGGGAGTTTTTCTTCATTTTATCTAGTTCAGTTGTCAGATAGCTGAGGATTTATTTTGCAGCCTGTGCTGTGGGTTAGAACTGAGCAAGTTTGCTTCAGCTTTTGAGGGAGAGACACCCTGGGTGCCTGGTCTGGATGCTGAGGAGCTGCTCAGTGACTGACACAAGCATCACTGTTTGCTGGGCTGCTCTTCCCGGTGTTCCTGGCCTTTTTTCCTGCTGGCTGAGCATCAGGAGACTCACAAATGTTCAGTGCAGGTGGGTGGTTTGTGGGCTTTCACACCCATCCACACAGCAACATGGGCAGATTCTTCCTTCCCCTTGCTCCCACAGAGGGAAAACCTGGTGGCAGGAGGAGGGAAGAAGGTGTAGGAGCTGCAGGCTTCAGTTGCAGATTTATTTTCCTCTTGGTGCTGCCTGGGAGTGAGGTGAGCTGTGACAGTCCAGGGGCTAAATCTGCATCAAGGAAAGGCCTTGGGTTTGTTTCTCTATGGGCAGAATAAACAGCTTTCAGCACAGGGTGACCTGGAGCTTTCCTCCTCTCCTTTGGGCAAGCTGGGTTAAACGGTGGAAGCATTTTTGCTCCCTCCTTGCCTTCATTCAGAATGATTTCTGATGCTGCAGCCCAGCCTGGCAGGGGCTGGTGCCAGCAGGGATGGGGCTGGTGCAGAGCAGCCCTGGGAAGGATCCACAGGCAGGGCTGGGCACTGGCTGTGCCTCCCTGGGGCTGAGGAGATGACCTCCTCCTGGAGCCAGGCATGTCCCACGTGTGCCACTGGGAAAGTGCTGCTCCCAGGCTCTGCAGTGCAGGGAAATTCTCTGCAGAGGAGCTGGGGTGACTGCAGGCTGGCAGTAGCCCTGACCCAATGCTCCTTGTTTAGCTCTGAAGCTCTCCAGACTGCACTAAAGCATTTGGCAGACAGCAAATCCTTGGTGGGCTTCCCACAAATCGGTTTTGCAGGGTCACTGCTGGCTTGCAGCTGGGCAGGGAGGTCTGGCAGAGGGGAGGCTCATGCTGCTCTGCCCTGGGTTTGTAGGACCACGTGCAGTGTGTGCTGGACTGAACCCCAAACCCTTCCCTGGCTTTGTGGGACCACGTGCAGTGTGCTGGACTGAGCCCCAAACCCTTCCCTGGGTTTGTGGGACCACGTGCAGTGTGCTGGACTGAACCCCAAAGCCTTCCTGGGTTTGTGGGACCACGTGCAGTGTGCTGGACTGAACCCCAAACCCTTCCCTCACTGCTGAGAGCCTCCCCCAGTGCCTGCAGCCTGGCTCCAAAGGGGATTTGTGCTTTGGGATTGATGTGTTTAAATATAGTTTTAATAGAAGCTTTTAAATCTGATCTCACCATTTCATTACTGTTTTGAGTGAGTGACACTTCTGTCAATTAGTTTCAGGCAAGCCTGCAGAAAAGACAGGAGGGGGAAAGGAGGTGAACAGTGGGATGTGGAGAGGAATATTTTAGATGTGGATATTCCCCTTCTGTGACACCAAGTACCCAGCTTACCTCCCTATGATTGGCACATGACCTAGGGTGAAGACTCCAGTCAAGATCTTAATCAAGATCTTAATTTTCTCATTGATATAAAAAGTTGCTTGAGCTTGGCTGCCATGGGGGTCTCAGGAGGTCATCCTTGTGCAGAGAGTTCACTGTAGTGTGTTTAACTGAGCGTTGCTGGGCAGCTTTGAGCCCAGCTTGGCAAGGGCTGTGTGTGTTCCCAGTTCCCAGGCTGATGCTGCATGGGGCTCTTTGGAGTCACCCCCACCCTGTCCTCATGTAAATGAGATGGAGATGCAAGTGTCACCTGCCTTGCAGGGGTTTTATGCACAACCTGCTTTGAATACAGAGAGCCACAGGTTGCAATATTTCAGGGTTAAGCCTGCTCTGGAGTTCACTGGATGCAGGCTGGGATGCTGTGAGTGAAGTCAAGCACTCCTCCACTGTCCCCAGAAGCTGGGCACAGGGGTGAAATGATGCAGTGCTGCATCTTCAGAGGTGATTGAGTGTTGACAGCCATGTGCTGCAGAGGATCATTTCCTGCACTGCACTGCACTGGGAAGACTGAAATCTGTTTTAAATTGAGACTGAAATTAGCATCCAGGAAACAGCGATTTTATGCAGCAGTTTTAGCTTTGTATTGCACTTTTGTGTTCTGTAGGTCTTTTCCTGAGGAAAAGCTGATTCCCACCACGCTTTAATCATTAAGTATTGTTGATTTGCAAATCACTATAGCCTTTGTATACAGTGGGCAGCAAGATTAACATGTGTTTGCACACAGACTGCAACTGTGGATGGCCAGGGGCCACCCTGGAACTGGATTTGCTTTTAAATTCTGCTTTTGCTGACCATGTTGCAAATGGCAGTGTGGGAGTCAGCAGGCTTGGCTGTTCTGTGACACTTTCTAAGGCCCTACAGAGAGATTCCTGGGGAGCCCTAAATGGCTGTGGAGTTGTTGTTATGCCTGTTGGCTTTCAGTACATGCCAGAAGCTCTTGTATCCATAAATAAGAATTCAAGAGGTCGAGAGTTCGACCCTTGGCCCTCAGCTGTTGGGATGCTTCTCCCAGTACTGTAAGCTCTGGTTGGCTGTAGGTCTGGCTACAGAAGGAGAGGTTCTTTTTAGCTGTGTCACTTGTTGCACATCAGATAAAAATCTCATTTTTATCTCTTTTCTGTCTAGCTCAATGCCTGGGTTTGCCTTTTAATCTGAGTGTTTGTACCTTGTTTACAGCCTGACAGTGTTTTGCCTTCACTTTCTTGCATGCTGGAAGAAGCCAGAAATTACTGGTTATGTTTGTGTTGAGTGAACATTTTTATTCAGTTTGCCTCTGTTTGTGATTCCTCTCAGGTATTTCATGGAGCCTTTGAGCACTAACATCACTGCTCTCTGTGTGACCATTTGAGAGCTGGACACAGCCATGGGGGACTCTCCAGCAAATGTCATGGATGGAGGCATGGACACACAGACTGAACTGGTGGAGAGGGTGGCAGCCATAGATGTGTCTGTTGTCCCAGACAGAAGTGACCAAAATGGTGAAGACAACCCTGAAGAAAATGACACAGTCTTTTCTGATAACATGAAGGACATCCAAAGAAATGGAGTCAGCAGTGACATGGGAATCAATGAATTTCTGCCTCCCCAACAGTCAGAAGATGCTCACTTGAGACATGTTCCCAAGAGACCTCTAACCAGACCTGGTCTATCAAGTAGGAAGTTGTCCCTTCAGGAAAGATCATCAGGAGCTTATTTGGCTTCTAGCAGCACTCCAGGCTGTGGTCCTTATGCCACAGGGCCATCCCCACGTATAATGAGGAGACCAACGATAGAGTCCAATCGGGTCTCCATATCAGACTCTGAGGTAGGCATGTTCTCCCCTACAGCTGAGCTGTTGAGGTAAGGAAAGTCTGTCTCAGGTGCTAATGGGAGCCTTCAGTCTTCTGGAGTAGTGGATTTGAAAGCACTGTTGTGTTTGAGGGGGGGATAAATCCCTGGAACCAGGGATGATGTTAGCTTGGAGCTGGAGAGCTCTGCTGGGTGTAGCCCTGGCCCTGACATTTGGCTCCTTTAGCCCTCAGCTGCCTGGGATGGTCTTGCTAAGGCACCACAACCCCTGTGTCGTGGTGGCATGCAGGAAATCTTTCAGATTGTTCAGAGAAAGGGCTGTGGCCAAATGACTTTGCTCTTGTGTCCCTGCTGGAGGTGCCCTTTGGGAATTCACCACTCACAGCAGCTTTGCTGATGGTATTTATGGATTTAAACTTCTGGAGATTATGTATCTGCTATTGTGTTTTGCCATAATTGAAGGCACAATTTAATTTTATAAAGAGCTTAAATGCCTGGCTCCTGTCAGGGTTTTCTTTTCTCTTTAAAGCATTTGTGACAGCAGTGTTAAGGGAAGGCTGTGCCCTTGCTCTCCTGCAGAGGGGTGTCTGGGTGGCTGTGGTTGTTCTGCAGCTGCTCTCCTGATCCCAGACCTGTCCTGACATGCTGTCAGTGGTTGAATGTCTGGATGGAAGTGGGTGATGGTTGCAATTCCCAGTGCTGGATGTGCTGCAGCGGGGAGGGCAGGGGGCAAGGGGTGTTCACAGCACACTGCCCACTGCCATGACCCAGGTGCCTGCAGCAACACAGGGACCAAAACCTGAGACTTCTGCCAGTGTGGGTCCAAGGAATCTGGAGCTAAACATCTGTGTGGCTTGGTGTTTCCCTTCTGAGAAGTGTGTGCTTTGCCTTTGCACTTCTGAGAGGATGGTGGTGCACTCCAAATCCTTTGTCCTCAGGGGTGTTGTGCAAGCCACATCAGCTGTGGGACGAGTGGTGCATCCCCTGCAGACGAGAGGACACATGCAGAAGGTGCACTGCAGCTTCTTTGACAGCTGCCATATGCTTTAATAAGGGAGGCAGGGAGGGAAAGGAGCCAGTTCTTGGAAGCAGGATGTGACTTGAGTGCCAGCTCTCCCATCCTGCAGCGCTGCGGCTGTGCCAGGAGTGAGGCTTTTCTGAAATCTTTCAACATAACTGCAGTCAAGTGTGACTGGCACATTCCCATCTGCAAGCAAATTCAGGGTACTCCATCCTCTTCCACAGCATCTGCATCCTGGGGAGCAGGGGCTACTGCCTGGGGGTGGGCAGTGCTTAGTTTGAAATGCAGATGTGGAGCCCCTGTGCCCCTGCTCCTGCAGCAGCTCTTGACACAGTGCTGCCTTTTCCATGGTCACTTGGATATCAGTGAGAGAGCCCTGCTGTGCTGCAGCCCAGCTGGGCAGCAGAGCTGTGCCTGTTGGAAGCCATCATTCATATTAATGGGGAATGGCTGTGGGAAGGGAGCCTGGGTGAGCTGGGGACATTCTGGGGTGGGTGCTTGCCCTTACAGAGGTACCCTCAGGAGCTGTGCTGCTCCTTCCCACCTTATAGGGATAGCATCTGTACCCCATAAGGAACAGGATTGGGAAAATGCCTGCTTGGATACAGGGTAAAATGTGAGGCTGGGCAGTGTGTGACAGCCAGGTGAGTGTGCAGCCTGCACACAGCCCAGCTCCAGTGCCCAGTGTCACCACTGCTGCCAGGTGGCTCTTAAGGGGTTGTTGTCCTGGTGGCTGTGAGAGGCACTGCCAGTCCTGATCCCAGCTGTGCAGCTGAGACACACAGCAGGGAGCTCTGACAGAACCAGAGAGCAGGTCTTCTGCTCTCTGACAGGGATTCTAAATCACCAGGGTCTCCATATTGAGGCTTTTGGTCCTACTGGGGATGAAATCAGCTCATAATGAGAAATACAATCATGGTGCACTTGGCAGCACCCAGCTGCTGGGTGTCTGGTGGTCACTCTGATGTGCAGACCCTCAGTGAGCAGCAAGGCTGGTGGGTCACTGACATGATCCTGGTCCCCAGGCCCAGCACTGCCCTGACCTGCCTGCACATGGCTCCTTGTTCTAGGCAAGCTGCACTTTTGTATTCCAGTCAGTGCCTCTCACCTGCTTAAAGCCATTTGGGAGTTGGGTCTTTGCTCTTGCTTTGGGTTCCTGGCATCCTCAGTCAGTGCCTTTCAGGACAGAACATCCATTGCTGCAGCTCGTGGCCTCTGCCCAGCTCAGTTAGAGTCTGTGCAAAGCTGAGGTTCAGGAGCACTCAGGCTTTATCAGTACCCACTGATACTCAGGCACTGTCTGTCAGGAGCAGGGATGGATGGCACAGCTGCATGTCACAATTTCCTGCTGTGCTGATAGCCATCTCCCCTGAGTCTGCTCCCCTCTCCAGCAGGATGGCAGCTCAGTGCCTGCCTGTCAATGATGCTGTATCCTGCACTGATCTGGAGAGATATTGGAGGGATGTGCTGTGCAGAGAGAGTGTGGGGATACAGCAGAGCTGAGTGCTCTGCCTTCACTGCTGAATTATGGAGGAACGTTGTGTTCTCTTAGAGAGACACTGCTGAGCTTTTTAATGCTGGTTTAATACTTGTTCACAGGCTGGGAGGAAAGCTTCTGCTCAGGGATCAAGAGGTACAAGAGCTGAAGCTGAGGGAGGATTTATCAAGTGGCAGCAGCAGGCAGTGAACTGGGGCTGTCCTGTCACTGGGACCATTCCACAGACACCTGCCCTCTGAGCACAGCTTTTGGATTTGCTGTTTGGGCAGGTGGTATCTCCTGGGCTGGCAGGGCTGAGCAGGGCTGGGGCTTGTTGTCTTTGTCTATTCCCAGAGACACCAATTATCCAACTGCCCTTGGACAAAGAGTTGGCAGCTGCTGGTGTCCTGCAGCCACTGCTGACAAGTCTGGGTCTGCAGTT
This sequence comes from Passer montanus, assembly GCF_014805655.1. Lineage (NCBI taxonomy): Eukaryota > Metazoa > Chordata > Aves > Passeriformes > Passeridae > Passer > Passer montanus. The sequence goes on from NW_024369262.1 coordinate 177,180, forward strand.
CTAACTCTGAGAGAGAGGTAACATGTTCTGCTCTCCCAACAGCGCTACTGTGTTCTTAATTAACATGATCTGTCATTTCTCTATCAAAAATTGAGCTGTAGTTTTAAAAGCTCCCTGTTTTTAACCCTCCTTTCTTAGACTATCCGTGGCCTATGGCCTGGAAGGTTCTCTCAGAGCTGCCTTCCCTGGCAGGAGTGCCTGATGGGGTTTCTGCTGCCTGGCTGCCTATCAGTGCTTTGCTCTGACAGGGAATGGCTTTGCCTTTAGCTGTGGCACAGAAGTGATTAAGCTGAAGCTATTAAGGGTACATAAAGCAGAGCTGAGGCACAGGCCCCAGAGTTTAGGCCCACTTTGCCTCTGTTGATGTGACATTCCTGGCTCCTGCTCGGTGCTGGCAGCAAGGCAAGAGGAGAGGATTTTCCACAGACTGCTAAAAGCAGCTTCTGCTTTGCTGCCCAGATGATGCCCTGGTGTTTGTGTGTACCAGGGAAAGACTCTCTGAAATCTTGTCCTTGTGTGACTGACAGAGCTTGTCCCATCTATAACAGCAGGTTTTGGATCTGTGAAAGGGGAGAGAAAGGTGCTGTGTGTTGGAATGAGGCATTTGAAAGTGCAGTGCTGGTGGGTTTGGTTTGTTGGGGTTTTTTTTCTGCTGTTTTAAAGCAACCTTTTAGTGAGCCAAGAAAATCTTACTTGAAGAGTGACTAGGAGAAGAATAAAATATGTCTTTTTTCAGCCTTTCTCCCTAGAACTGGCAGCACAGTTAATTGCTTTATACCGTCTCTTCTCCAGTCTCTTCCAGTTGAATTTCCTTTCCCTTTCACATGTTCCCTTCCTCTCCCTGAACCCCAGATCCCCCTACCCTGGTGTCTACATTCTCTTCTCCTTTTGGAATCAGTAGGAGACTGTTCCAGGTGTCCCTGCAGCTGCAGCTGTGTGTGCTCCAGCAGGAGAGGAGAGGATGAGTCAGGCCAGTGCCTTCCTCCTCCTTGGAGATGCTCCTGGCCTGCAGATGCAGGGAGGAGAGTGAGCTGACAAAGGGAATTTTCCTATGCTGGATTGTCCACGGCTTACTCCAGAGGCATGGAAAATAAATCACTTCTTTGTCCTTTCTTTCCTTGTTTTTTCTCATCTTTCTCCTAGCTCCCTGCTTGTTTGGCCAACTGGTTTGGAGCAGCTGGTGCCAAGAGCTGAGAGGCAGTCCTTGGTGCTCGGCTGACCCAGGTCTCACACTCCTCCAGGGCCTGGCACCTGCCTGGTTTTCTTCACAAAGGTGAACTCAGGTGGGGCCAGGCAGAGGCAGGAGCTGGGCTCCAACTCAGCACGGGCTGAGAGCTTCCCCTTGCAGCCCAAGTCCCCCAGAGGAATTTCTTCTAGAGGCCTTACTGTGGTGTCCCCACCAGAGGTCTTGAAAAGATTAAAGATACTTGGAAAGCATTTCTTCAAAGACTCCCTCGCATGGCTAATTTCTTTTCCTTGGATTAATTAATCTTTATTTAAAGTTGCATTTCCAGCTTGTCTGCAGGTAAAGTTTGAGAGGAGGACAAAGCCCAAAGCTGCAGCTAGAGGGGCTGGGAGGGTCTGCCTTGGTCCCACGAGTCTCAGGCTCCTGCAGCAGCTCTGGGGCCTCAGGTGGGTGAGCCCCAGTGCTGAGCTCTGCCCAGCCATGGCCAGGGCACTGCAGCAGGGCTGGGCTTTCTTTCTGCACTTCTGTTTGGCTGTTGTTTCAAAATCTGTTTATTTTCTTAACACCACGAGGTCTGGGCTTCCTGTCAATCTTTCTCTGTCCCTGAACAGCTTTCTAATTTGAATTCATTGCTGCCCCTAATACCCATTTTCTGGCTTTTATTTTCATTTTTGCCTGTTTTCAGAACTGCCTTCACTTCCCCTTCTAGGCAGGATGAGTTTAAACCAGTGTTTGCTCATTTTTCTTCCATGCCTCTCTTTAAGGGGTAGCTCTGAATTGCTGGAAATTCTTTGAGATTGGGCAATTTGGCTTTGTTTAGGGGACAAAATTCTCCATTATGTTATTTTCCATTATATGTATGTAGGCTGTTTTCAGAAATGTCTTCAGAAATTTTTTTCAGAAATTTTTCAGAAATGCTTTCTGAAATTTTGGAAATCATCTCTGGTTCTCCCTTCCTATCCATGCATCTCTCCTGGGACAGCAAAGGCTCAGTTCTCAGGTTCTCAAGGTTTCTGTCACCCAGTGGTGGCCACAGTGGATTTCTGGAACTGGGCCTGGACTGTGCTTTATGATTTTTGACCAATTTTTGTTTTCTGTGCCATTGATTTCCCTCCCTTCCTCTCTTGACTAATACCTTGGACTTGTTAACACAGAGGGCATCTTGTTTTTTTAAGGTGAAACAATTATTGCACACTTGGACTGGCTCAGTCTAATTTGGTGACAGCTTTTCATGAAAGGATCTCATTAAAGTTCTGCTCTATTTGTATTTATCAGCAGTTGCAAATACATCAGCCTGATGAAATCAAGGGAATTGTACAATGTTATCTTAAAGAAACACTTGGCCAGGGATAGGTGTTTTTCTCTGATAAAGGAATAGGACAATTATCCCACTTCCTGCAGGAGAACCACATAACAGAATAACCCTTCCAGAATGCAGCAACACGTGGCAGGAGTCACTTCAGCAGTGAATTATGGTCTTTTCAGCAAGAGGGAAAAATCATAGAAAGCACCTATAATCTGGTTTGATTTTTGCTGTGCTCAGCTCAAGTGCTGGGAGCACTGCAGAAACTGAAGGGATGGTGCTTCCCACCAGGAATTACCTGGGTGGAGAGCACTGGGGGTGGGGGCAGGTGGTGACAGTGAGTGGGAACTCTGGGGAAAGGTCATTGCCTTTCCCTTGGAGCTTTCTGGGTGTTCCTTCCAGGTGTTTATCCACCCCTTTCAAAAAACTGTCCCAAAAATGGGGGTTCTGGTGTCACAAGCTCCATCTAGCAGCAGTGAAGCACCAGGGAGGGGCTTCAGGTGATCAGTTTGGTGGGGATAAGAATGGTGATTAATGGCCAGAGGTGGGAGGGGTGCTGGAAGGTCAGAGTTAAAGGGATTGGTGGCTTGGACACAGGGGTAAGGCACAGTCCCTGCTCCTGCTTTGTGGGGAGGTTTGCCTGGATGGATGGATGGATGAGGGATGGATGGATGGATGGATGGATGGATGGATGGATGGATGGATGGATGAGGGATGGATGAATGATGGATGGACGGATGGATGAATGAATGATGGATGGATGAAGGATGGATGGATGGATGGATGGATGGATGGATGGATGGATGGATGGATGAAGGATGGATGGATGATGGATGATGGATGGATGGATGATGGATGAAGGATGGATGGATGGATGGATGGATGGATGGATGGATGAAGGATGGATGGATGAAGGATGGATGGATGGATGGATGGATGGATGGATGGATGGATGAGGGATGGATGAATGATGGATGGATGGACGGATGGATGAATGAATGATGGATGGATGGGGACAGCAGGTTGTTGGATGGATGGATGGATGATGGATGGATGGATGGATGGATGGATGGATGGATGGATGGATGAAGGATGGATGGATGGATGGATGGATGGATGGATGGATGGGGGATGGATGGATGGAGGGATGGATGAATGATAGATGAATGATGGATGGATGATGGATGGATGGATGGATGGATGATAGATGGATGGATGGATGGATGGATGACTCTCACACCCCTGTTCTTACAAATGGACTGAAGGCATCTGGCACTGCTTTTATGTTGTGGTGCTACTTCTGTAGATGGCAGGGCTATTTTGAGGTTTATGGGAAAGCTAATCTACCTGTCTGCATGTCTTATTTCAGCTTTGTTCACAAATAAGTGCAGAGGCTGGCTGTGAATTTCCAGCCTGCTTTAGTGCTTGGTAGTTTTGGGGAGAAATATTCAAAAATGCTGCCTTGGGAAGTGCATCCCATCTGGGGCTCAGCCCACACCGTGTCCTGGGGTTGGAAACTCCTCCTTTTCCTCACCCCTCCAAGGTGGGGGCTCTTCCCTGCCCTGCAATGCAGAGAGGACAAGGCAAACTCCACTGCAGCCACTGTGCCTGGTGCCAGCACTGCAGAGATGCCAGCAGGAGCTCCCAGCTCTGCCCAGAGCTTGGCTCTGCAGCAAGTGTGCAGCTCCAAAGGAATCACAGAATCACAGAATTTGTAGGTTGGAAGAGACCTTTAAGATCATCGAGTCCAACCCATGTTCTAACACCTCAACTAGATCATGGCACCAAGTGCCACATCCAGTCTTTTTTTAAACACATCCAGGCATGGTGACTCCACCACCTCTCTGGGCAGATGATTCCAGCATTTGACCACTCTTTCTGTGAAAAACTCCCTCCTTAAGTCTAGCCTGTATCTCCCTTGCCACAGGAAGGGTTCCTTCAGCACCAGCTGTGCAGCAAGTGTGCAGCTCCAGAGGAAGGGTTCCTTCCACACCAGCTGTGCAGCAGGTGTGCAGCTCCAGAGGAAGGGTGCCTTCAGCACCAGCTGGCTGCAGGGATCTTCTGTTCCACCTTGTTCTCCCCCTTTGCCACCCCTGGTCTGGAGGAGCTCAGTACCCATCTCCACATCCCCACCCCGTGGGGTTTCAGGGCTGGGTTCCTCCCCAGCAGAGATCAGAGCTGCTCTGGGGTGATTATTTCAATAAATACCATGTCAGTACCATTGTCTGTGTGCACAGCAGAGGGGCTGGGCTCTGTGTGCTCTCCTGGAGGAGCAGCCCAGGATGCAGGTGAGGGTTCCTCTGGTGCTGGCACTGCCAGGGTGGCTCTGTGTCTGCCAGGCTGATGCTGGGAGGGCACAGGCTCATGCTGTGACCCTAGGGTGGGGTCTGCCAGGCTGTGGAAGCCCAGGGAAGCTGGGACAGGGATTTTCCTGCCTGGCACTGAGCACAGTCCAGTAGAAAGGGTTAAAGTAAACAGGCCAGGGGCTGCTGGGCTAAACCTAGGGCAGTGTTGGGGAACTGGGGTGGTTTTACACCAGCACAATCAGAATCAGGATTCAGCCCATAATTGTTTTGTCTTGGGTTGTCAAAAAAAAAAAAAGAAAAGTAAAAAAAGCAGTGCTTATAGTGTAACATATAGCAGTGTAAGTGAGATTAAGTCTTTAATTATTTAATACTTTGCCACTACTTGAACCTGATTCAAACTCAGTAATTTCCTTTACCAATACTCTAATTATGTTCTCCTTTTGATCTGCAGGACTGTGTGCAATTAAACCAGTACAAGCTGCAGAGTGAAATAGGCAAGGTGAGTACTGGGGTTCATGTGGGTCACACCAGCCTGTGTCACACATCTCAGTAGGGCTGGAAAGGCTGTGCCAGCCCAAGGGACCTCACTGGCCAAGGTTCCTTGCAAGTTGTGTTTGATTTGGGGGCTTTTTTGATTATTCTTGAGAGGTTTTTTCCATATTAGTTTGAGCAAGTTTTGTTCAAGGTCACAGTGGAGTTACTTCCTTTGAAATCCAGATTTATTTTTCCTCCCTCAGAAGGTGGTTAAGCTGGCTCCCTTTCAGGGGTGTTTGCTTGCCAAATGTAACATTAAGAACCTTTGATGCATTAATACAACACAACAAGATTAAAAAAAACCCAAAAAAGATGATCAGGGCAGGTGTTTGGTCCCCATGAGTACTAGTTAAAGTTTTTACGTCACATGAAATGTTTGTTTAATTTTAGTGCATGTTTAAGAGCTGCAGAATGATTCAAAAGTGATTCCTGTAAAGTTATTTAGAGGTCTGGGCTGGTGAGCAGCTCAGGCACCTGCCCCTCTGGCCATGTGCCACCACTGCAGATGGCTCCACGAGCAGTGGGGCTGTCTGGGAGCTGTGTCTGCCCTGCAGCTGGAGCACTGCAGTCACAGCAGGCTGCAGACACCTTCACCACAAGTTTAATCAGCCCAAATGCCTCCAAAATGAGAGGCCCAGGCTGTGGGGTGGCACCCCCACCATCTGTGCCATGGGCTGTGCATTTGGCTGCTGGCAGGGGGGAGGAGGGCTGCAGGTACCACTGCTGGCACAGCACGTGCCCTCAAACACTCACACAGCTTCATACCCACTTAGGACTTGTGTATGATTTAAGGAGAGTGTGAAACCTTCTCTCAGGATTTGTCCCTGCCTCCCTCCTTCCCTGTGGTCACAGCAAGCAGGTGGGCACTGTGAGGTTGGTGGAAGGTCTGCTGTTCTTCTGGATCAGCCAGATGGCTTGTGAGTCTCCTCTGAGACCAGAACCTTATTTCAACTCTCAGTGAAGTCAAGAGAAATATTTTGAAGGCTCTGGTGTTCATCCCACTCATTTATTCAATAGGCATATATCAGGGATAATACCTGATCATGTCTTTCTTACATAAAATGAGTGTTTATTGGGACTTTGATAAAACAGCAGTTTGGATGGAGCTTGGCTCCAGGCTGTCCCTGGAGCTGTGGGTACAGCAGCAGTCCAGGTCTGCCCCTGCCTGGGCAGCATCTGGTTGGTGGAACAGGAAAGATATTCATGCAGAATTTCCAAATTTGCACCAAGGAAGTTTTTCTCTCTGCTGCCCACCCCTGGGTGAGTTCAGACAGACGTGGTGGCTGTGGCTCAGGGCAGGGGTGCTGGGCCAGCACTCAACTCCTCCAGACACGGATAATCCTCCAGTGGCTCCAGCAGAGCTGCCAAAACATTCAGCCCTGCTGTAGGATCACATCACCTGCAGGCTGCTCAGGGGTCAGCATGGCCTGGGGAGTTGTTTTTTCCCATCTGTGATCCACCAGCCCGGAGCAGCAAGAGGCTGGGCTGGAGCTGCCGCACTGACCGCGCGATTCCCGTTTGCTTTCAGGGCTCCTACGGCGTGGTGAAGCTGGCCTACAACGAGGACGATGACAAGTACTACGTGAGTGTGCCTCTCTCTGCTCCCCCCTGCTGCTGCTGCTGTCCCCTGGCTGCTTTCAGCAGGTGTCCCTGTGATTTGGGGGCCTGGCAGGGGCTGAGCCCCCGCTGGGCATGGAGCGTGGAGTGCGTTATGTAAGAGGCAGGCTGCAGAACATGCTGCTGATCTGCCTTGGCATTTGCCAGCTAGGAAGCAGGTCACCTGAAATTAGAGGCATGTGGGTGGTGGTATTCAGCACCTGCTGTGCTTTGGAAGCCTGGCTGGAAGGAGCAGGAGTGTTTTGTAAGGAAATGGGGGCGTTTCTCAGAAAAAGGCTGGGCAGTGTTGGTGTGGCTGGGCAGTGCCAGGCTCCCTGCATCTCACCCTCCTGGGGACACTGAACCAGGCCCACTGCCAGGGCACGAGGTGTAGGGTGCAGGACTGAAGGCAAATCCTGGGCTTTAACAAAGCCAGAGCTGGAGTCCAAAAGGCAGCTCATGCTGGAGGCTCCTGCTCTGGGCTTCCCCTTTCAGAGGGAGCTGAATTCCAACCATCCCAGCCGGAATTCCTGTGAAATCTGCCTGCAGATGTGCTCATGTTCCTGGGCCTGTGCCTTGTGCCCACAGCTTTTTGCCCTGTGGCTTGTTTTGTTCTTGCTGAGAGCGGGAGCTGTAAGGAAGGAAAACTTCCTTGCTATGTGTGGCTGTGCCTGGAGGCTCCTGGAAAGAGCTTCCAGCAGTTTCTGATGGATCCCAGGGCAGGAATCTGCTGAGCTGTGTGCTTGCAGTGCTGTTGAACCTCAACCCAACACAGCCCTGCTGCTCCACAGTGCATTTGGTGAGAGTGGGCTGGTGTTGCTCCTGCATGTGGATGAGAATGGGTCCCTCAGAGCAGCCAGGCAGGCTGCTGTGCTGCTGCTCGTCCCTGCTGGTCTTGGGACAAAGAGGGAATAAGAATGTGCTGTGGAACATAAAGCATGCTCATTCCCCACTGCTCCCCAGATAGTTTTTCCTCCCTGACTCTTTATTACAAGTGACACACCAGGCTGAAGTGGTCAGGTGGGAATTGTGTGCCTGTGGGTATTCCTTAGCCTTTCTGGGCTTGCAGCAGGCATGGAACTGCAGCAGGAATGTCTTGAAATGAAGGATGGAAGAGATGAGACAAAAATCTGGACAAGGTGCCCTGGAGCTGGCCAAGGAAAGGAGCCACAATTCTTTCCATCTCCCATCCTTTCCAGGCTGATTCACAGCTGCACCAGAGCTTTTTCCAGAGGCTCCTTTTCTCTGCTGCCCTCCAAATCCTCCCTGCCATGCCCTGCAGCAGGATGGTTTGTTCTGCAGAGTGGTGGTGCCAGCCCTGGCTTCCCTGATCCATCTGTCCCACCAGCACAGGCATGCCAGCACCAGCAGCAGAGTGGGAATGCATCACATCCATAACTCGTGGTTATTTCCTGCTGAAAATACTTTTCCTTTGAAAATTGTAATCCTTACTTTTTGGCACTGCCTTTTTGTTCAGGAAATACCACTGAGGTGCCCAGTGGTGGGCAGTGCATGTTACAGCTCAGCTGGGTTTAGGATAGCACTGCCTGCTGCATTCCTGTCCCTGCTTTGGGTGCAGATTAACCCCATGGATGTAGATTTAGCTGGTCACATCAAAACCAAAAGTGAAAGCCTGTGTGCAGGTCAGCCTGGTGTGTGTTAGCTAATCCCCTCTTAATCTTGGTTTCTAATCTAAGCAAACCCTTTAAAGGTGCTGCAGCCCGGGAGGGGCACGGTGCCTGGGGCTGTTTGAGCCTCACCTGAGGGCAGGCAGGGCACAGAGAGCCCCTCAGTGCCAGCCCTGCAGGGATGTGCTCTTTGCTTCACCCCATCCTCCTTTTGGGGTCGAGCTGCAGCCTGGGCTGGGAAGGTGATGCTGGGAGGAGAGGGATGGGCCTCTCTGAACTGTGTGTCCCCTCTTGGCAGGGCAGGGGCAGCTGTCCCCTTCCCCAGTGCAGCCACATCCTGGCACCCTCCTCCTCCCAGCCCCCTGTGCTTGTGTTTTCTGGAGGGCAAGCCGTGGTGGAGACACCTCTGCTCTTCCAGGACATTATTAAGGCAGCTCAGGAGCTGGCAGACTTTTCAGAGCTTCAGAGCAGCAGCTGATTGCATAAGTGGCTAATGGTTGCTTGGCTCTGCACCTGCCTGGTGTGCCTGACCCTGGGGCTCTCCCAGAGCTGAGCTTCCATCCTGCCCTGCCTGTCCTTCCCATCCCTGGCCCTCAGCACTGCACCCCGGGTACATAAGGACTCTTACCAGCAGTTAAGAGAAGCAATTGGGATTCTAATAGTTGGGAATGGCCTTTTCTGTGTGTTTGTTTCCCCCAAGATTTAGCTCTGGAGGGTGTTTTTGGCTCAGTGGTGAAAAGCAGAAGTAGTGGGAGGAAATCAGCCCTTGGTTGGCCTGCAGTGAGCAAGGCCAGGTTGGATGGGCTTGGAGCACTCTGGTCTAGTGGAAGGTCTCCTTGCCCATGGCAGGGAGATGGAACTGATGATCTGTAAGGTCCCTTCCAACCCAGATCATTCTATGATATTCTGCTTCTATAACTGAATTTCATTTGCATGAGGTTCAGCATGAGGCCAGGGTGTTGCTGCTTTCTTTATTGTCTTTAAGCTAGTGTGCTGCAATAACAAGGACCAAAATAGTTAAAAAATAAGAAAAAATTATTTAGGGTATGATTCAGAGTGTGGCTCCTGATTCTTGCTGAGGTGTGGGACCCTTTGCTAGCTCCCTTCAAAAAGGCAGAGTTTATAGGGAACAAGGACTGAATAGAGCCCCTGTCAAAGCCAAAGGAAAGATTTCTGCTGCTTTAATGAATTTTGGATCTGGCCTAGAACTAGGAAAAACTCTCAAGAAAAAAATTCAACCACCACATTTGGGAAAAAATGTAGATGGGTTGTGTTTATTTTGTGGGTTTTTTTACCTTCCATTAAAGATGAGAGAGTGCTTCTAAGAGCTTTGCCCTTGGTTGCTGTGAGCACCACAGTGCCTGGGAGGGCTGTGAAGTGTCCTGGCTCACATCACTGGATGCAGGGAATGTGTTAGGCCATAGAAACTGGAATTTCTGCACCAGGTATGTGAGCCACTGCTCCCTCCAGGGAGGAGACCCCACTGCAAAGCAGAGCTGGCTGCCAGAGCAGAGGACCCTGCTGCTCCTGGGGCACATTTAGCTGTCACAGCTGTGGGGCTCTGCCAAGGAACGCTTTACACTGGAAAGGTTTCAGTGTCTCAGTTTGAAGGAGATGCTTTGATGATGACTAAGGGAAAAATCAAAGGCCAAGTTCTGTGAAAAAGCAGCAAATAAAAAGCAAAGGCAAATGTGTCCAAGCAGAGATCTAGATTGGAATCATTGTGCTGATGGAATTTGATTCTTTGATGCCTCAGGTCATGTCTTCCTCCTACTTTCAATCTCTAAATCAGCTTGCAAAGAAGAGTGGTTATGATGGGCATTTGTTATGCTACTGCTGGAATAAGGCAACAGCATTTAGGTTGTCAGTGGATTTTTCTTTTTTTCATCCTTCTTTTTTAATCTTGTTTCCTAAGAAACAAGATTTGTGTGATTGTGCTCTCTGCCTCTGTTTGTACCTAACAATCTTTGCACGGAGGGCTGTTTCCTACCAAGTCTCAGTGATGGGGAGAAATTCCTTCCAAGTTTATGAAAGGAGTGGCTGAACAAAGGGCTGCTGCTGAGAAGGTGGCCAGCAGCAAGCCTTGAACTCTCCAGTCCCTGGAGAACCTGCTTTGGATGCCATCCAGGAGGAAAGGGAAGGCACAGCTCCTGCATTTCCCATCCCCTGGCTCACACAGCAGCTGCTGAACCCCTGCCAGCTGCACTGCAGAGCAGTGGGGAGCAGGGAGGGCATCTCTGGCTTAGCCTAACCCCTGGTGCTGTTCAGCTGAGGGCGGTGAGGGGCTGGGTCACCCGGGGTGACAGCAGCATCCTCGGGAGGCAGCTGGGGACAGAGAGCTCCAGGACAGCATCCCTGCTGTGGTGGCACAGTGTGGATGGGGCACAGCCTGATGGTGGAATTCTGCTGGGGGGACAAAAGGTGACAAACACAGGAGCAGGATTTTAAGGCCATGGCAGCTAAGCCTGTCTGGTTTAGGATTTTCTTTCAGGTCATAACACTCCTCTCTGCCAGCAGAGCTTCCCTCTCAGCTGCTTTGTCTGAGGGATGTTGTTGTTAGGCAGGACAGGTGAAGAAGGGCTGGATACATTCTCTGGTCTGTTCAGCATTCCCACAGTGTGCCCTCCTGCACTAGCAGAGGATTTAGGTGGTTGGTAGGGACCTTTGAGCAGCATCCCATTCCCCTAGGAGCTGTAGGCAGGGACTGTGCACAGGCTTCTGCCCTTGCAGTACAAGTCTTTCCCTTAGAAAATAAAATGACATTCTGAGCACTGTGAGAGCATCAAGGACAGGTGATAAGTTCACTTGGCTCAGTCATTTTGTCACCCTTCCCTCCCAAAACCAATGGCCTTTTTGTCATTACCCACAGCTTGTGGTCCCGCTGCTGTGCAAGCTGCTGTGTCACAGGCATTCCTCCTCTCCAGAAGCCTGGGATCTCCTTTCCCTCAGGCAGCTTCCCTGTGGCTTCCAGCTGTAGGGTTGATAGGAAGAGAGCAGTAAACTGAGATAATAAACATACATCAGAGAAAAGCACACAGTTCCTGCTGTTTGTCAAAGGGAGATGTCAAGACCCGTGTCCACGCGGGAGCAGTCGGGAGGAGGATGTGTGGAGGAAATCTCCAGGCTCCCTCTTTTCCTGAGAATACTGAAGGAACACTTGCATGTGCAAAGGGAAAATCCCTCAGCTTGGCTCTGAGCTGGTTCTTTATCAGAAAGGCATTATCTGGGTAATTAGCTCTGCCTGTGAGTACAAATGTCTTTGGCTCTGTGGTGCTCGGAGCCCGGAAGGAGAGGTTTGCTGAAGCATCCCTGAGATGCTCCCAGTACAGCAGCCACTTCAGGAGGAAGCCTGCTCCTGCCAGCTCACTGTAATTAAAGTGAGGCTTCACAGCCACGTGCCCTCCTCTCTGCTCTTGTGATAATTAAGTGCTTCTGGCCTGTTGCATGATGAACTTTGCTGTTTGTCCCTGTTTGAGTTCGTCAGTGCAGTGGGACAGGTCCTGTCCTCTGACCCAGCCCTGCCTGTGCAGTAGCAGATACTGCTGCTCCAAAACCGCTGTAAGCATCTCCTGGTGCTTCTTTCCAGCAGTAGTGGTGCTTTGCAGTCAACTCTCCTACGTTGCAGTGACCCCCTACTGCCCCTCAAGTGTCCTTCAAGGAGTTTTGGGTGACAGCAGTAGCTTCTGTTCCCTCCACTTCTGTCCCCAAAAGCAAATCCTGTCTTAGTTATTGCTCCTCTCTGTGCCTTCCTGCTCCCTCCAGCTTCTCCTGGGAAGGATTATCCTGATGTGGGCATGGCTGGTGGTGATGGTTCAGTTCCTCAGGCTGAGACCCCCAAGCTCCCAAACTCAGGAGCAGCAAATTGTATCTTCTGTTTTGTCCTTTTTCTGAAGCTCCTTGCCAGAAGGCAGCAAGGACTCAAGATGGGATTGGAGCAAGAGGAGAGTTCTCCTCCTGGGTTGGCAGCGCTTGAAAGAGAAATGGATGTACCAATTCCTTTGATTTTTCTCATAAATTTTCATTATGGAGAGATAAAATGGGAAGCGTAGGAAGTCCTCCAGGCTTGGTCCTGGCCGTATTTGGAGGTGGTTGTGCACATCTTGGATCCTCTTCCAGCAGACCATGAGTCATTTGGCTGCCTGTATTGGACACAGAGCTGTGCTAAGTCAAAGATAAGCACTTCTGAGTCTGTCTCTCAACACCATCATTTCTAACAGTTGGTTTGAGCTGTCAGGCAGGGTTGAAACACTGCACAGTGTCTCTTCTCAATTACACGGGTGCAAATCCAGAGGATTTCACTGGATCAGTACCAAAAATAACAATCCTTTCAGCAAGCCATGAACCTGGGAGCACTGATGGGAGGTGGGGATGTTTGGGCATGTGGTGCCATCACTGCCAGCAACAACAGCTTGGGAAGGAGCTCACTGCAATGGGTTTGGTGACCTGTTCTGGTATGTGTGCTAAAAACAGGCAGAGACCCTGCCTCTGTGTTACTGATGCAAAATTCCTGGGAGTCTGACTGTGTCCTGCAGGATTCCTTGGTTAGTTAGATTGTGGAGGGGTCACTCCAGTGTGAATTACATACTGGATGCTGTATTAATAGGAGCAACCCCTTAGGCTAGGGGAAGGAGGGAGTGACCATCCCAGCTCCAGGAATCATAGACTGTTTTCCCAAGCAAATTGCACCATGAGCTGGTTTCTCATTAAATATTCATCTGCTGGGCCACTCGGGGGGTTTGAGTGGCCCTCCAAAAGGTTATTAATGCACAGAGCAGATGGAGGCACACAGACTGGTTATTAAATTCAGATTGCCTTTTGCCACTATGCTAATGCCAGCTGGATGGCAGGAGGAATTGCCCTGACCCCTTCCCCAGGCCTCAGCTGCCTGGGCTCAGTTTCCTTCTCATACCCCCTGACAAGACCAAACATAAGATGAAGCAGCCTTGAAGTGGATCTGAGCTGGAGCATGGCCTTAACATCATCCAAAACAGTGGGACAGCCAGAGGAACCTTCCCCCAAGCTTCTGCCCCAAATGCAGAAATTCGGACTCCTTTTTCTTTGTCCATTTTAAAATAAATCAGAATTTTTCATGGGGAAAAACAAATGGAACAAGTGGCTAGCAGTGCTTTCTGTCTGGTGTGGCCACCACTGACCAGGACCCTTCTCTAGGCTGAGAAGCAGCCCTGAGCCAGTCCCTGATGCCCAGCATACTCCAGGCCACAGCAATCAGCTCTTTGGCTCCTGTTCAGGTTTAACATGCTTTTTCTTCTTCCTCCAGGCTATGAAAGTCCTCTCCAAAAAGAAGCTCTTGAAGCAGTATGGATTTCCACGTGGGTATCTCACATTTAGAGGTCTGCCTGTTATCCTCAGCCAAAATCCTCTCTGGAAACATTGTGTGCAAGGAGTGCAGAGTGTGACAGCTGCCCATGTTAAAATGGAGCTGGTTAAAAGGGGGTGGTGAGGGGGCAGATACAGCCTCAGGGAAATCAAACACACTCAGTAATGAGATGCCTGGCTCTGATTTTTGTGAGTCTCTTTGAAGTGGTGGCTCTTCCATGTTCACCACTTGTGAAGCCTAATTAAGCACTGGAAGTTAGGCAGGGTGTTCCCCTCCTTCCCCTGCCCATGGGATGCCCCAGCCCCAGTTTGGAGCAGCTGGTCAGAATGGGACTTGGATCTTTGGGATGAGAACAAGGTGATGAGATCTTCCAGAAGAGCTGGAGGGTGTGCAGAGGGGCCATGCTGCTCATGCTGTGTGCAGGTGCTGCTGCCAATGAGGAATTCCTCACTGTGCTGTCCCACTTGCAGGTCGGCCTCCTCCCAGAGGGTCCAAAGCATCCTCTGGAGAGCAGCCCAAGCCCATGGCACCCCTGGACAGAGTCTATCAGGAAATAGCCATCCTAAAGAAGCTGGACCACATCAATATTGTTAAGCTGATAGAGGTGAGCTGCTCCTCCACTCTAAGTTATGCTGAAACAAATCTGGTTTGTATTGCAACAAGAGGATTTCTTTCTTCAACTGTTTCTGCTTCAGCCAGAATTGGTTTAATATAGATGTTCAGAAATTGAGGCTGGTGATTCCAAGCAAAGTCTTACTGACTGTGTAGGCCAAACTGCACTCTCACCCTGAGCCCTGGGCTGGTGCCCAGGAGAAGGCAGCTCACTGTGCTGGTAGAAATAGCAGTCAGCTTTGATCACTGAAACTTGTGTGCAGACAAGCCTGGGAAGGTGCACAAGTGCAAGCCTCCAGTGCCATTTTCATTATTGACTGAGGTCAGTTTAGGACAAGCAGTGCCTTTATTGGGAGGCTGTTTCTCCAAATTCAGGCAGAAGCCCAGATTTTTCTGGACATGGGAAAATCTGTCCTCCAAACTCCCCTCCCAAAAAAACCCTGTCCTCCAAAACCCCTCCAAATTCTCTGCAGGACTCTCTAAATATTAGCCTAAATTGTTCTCAGTGTTCTGCAGCTGAGCACAGTGTACTGTGAGTGTTACCTGCTGAAAAATCTTTTTTTCCTGCTGTTTTTCACTTTTTTTTCCTCTTTCCCCTTATTTCTCTGTGATCTCTCAGGTCCTTGATGATCCTGCAGAGGACAACTTGTACATGGGTATGTGAGTCTCATAAGCTAACAGAACCATCTGGGCTTGGGCCTGGTGATGCAAGTGACACGTGCCAGGACTCGGGGTCAATACGGGAGGAAACTTGTGCCACCTTCTGCAGACTTTTTTTTGTTCTGCCAAGTTAAAACGCCTGTAAATGCAGCTGGGATGGAAAGGCCCCGTGCAGTAGGGTAAGGCAACCTTGTGTCAGTAGAGCTGTGCACATCTCTTTGCCGTGGGGACACTGAAAAGACCTGGCAGCTGCTCTGTCCCAGCTGATTCCAGCCCCAGAGCCAGGAGGGAAGAGGAGGGTGCAGGATGGTCTCCTTGTCCTCCTGCTGTGAAGCTCCTGTAGGCTGTGGATCGTGGTGGTGACTCCAGAATCACTCCAGGCTTGTCTGGGAGTGTTCCCTGTGACCCTGCAGAGGCTCTGGCCACCCTGGTGAGCCTCAGGACCTCCTAAGGGAGCAGCACTCCCTGACTGGGTGTTCGTGCAGAGGGTGAGGGAATTCCACCCATTTTGTCTACCTCTCCTCCAAACTCTGAAAGTGCCAGCCATCCCTAACCCCCATTTGGGTAAAACATTGAGGGACAGGCCTGGGAGGCCCTGAGGTGCCCTCTGAGACAGGCTGAGGAGGGGATGACTGACCCTTTTACATCTCTGCTTCCCCAAACTGCTTCCTGATGAAGCAGGTTCAAAGACTGCTCCTCATGAAATAATTATGGGACACTTCTGAACTGCCTGGAGGAGGACTCTGCCTAGCAAATGAAGCAATTTGCCTTTGAAAAGCCACTTTTCCCTTTGGGCTGAAGCCCCAGTGGCATCTGGCAGCATCTCAAAGTGATGGCACTCCTGGTGGGGAGGGTGATTGAGGCTGTAGTTTGAAGGACTGAACTCCTGGGAATGGAGGAAAGGGGAGAGATGAGGTAGAAAGCTGCAGAGGGGAAAAATAACCCCAAAACTCAACCTAGCTCTATTTGTGGAGTGAGAGAGCCATCCCAGAAACAGCAGCAGGACAGGTGGGAGTCTCCTGGTCCTGCTGGAGGTTGTGCTGGTCCCTGAGTGATGAGCAGTGGCCATGTCCCTGTTGTCCATGTTCCATCACCCCTTTCCTCTGCCCAGGATCCCCTCAAGTTCAGGCACATCAAGCTCCTGCAGTTCCCTTGGCAGGAGGAGGAGCACTGCTCAGGGCTGAGCCTCCTGCAGGTGGGTTTGCTCCCTCCTGCTGCTGCCCCAGCTGGTGATACCTGCACCTTTCTCCTTCCAAAAATGCCACCACTGCAGAGCAGATCTAGAGGCAGAGGTGTTTGCTCCTTGCCTGTGGCTGCTGGGATCAGGCACTGCTGGGAGCCCTTGGCTGTGTCACTGGGATGGGATGTCAGCAGGCACTGAGCCACCTGCAGAGGTTCAGAGGTTTGTGGATTAAGCATTATTAAATGCTTCCACAAGCTGCAGCTTCTGGAGGGCAAGATGAGCCAATTCAGGCTGCCCTGTTGTGTTTGTACCCAGTGCTTTGGGGAGGGGGTCTGCTCAGATTTTTTGGGAGGGGCAAGAAATCCCCATGTAATTGATGGGGAAAGAGCTCTCCTACTCTAGGTAAAAGCAGATCCTTCTCCAGTTTGCAGAGCAGGATCAGAAAAACACTTTTCCCCAACCTCCTGATCAGACACACAAACTCATGTGCTCTGCAAACCTCAACTCACAGCAGCAAATCCTCCTCAGTGGCTCCTGCCAGGGAGTGTTTGGCTCTGACAAAGCTGTAGCTGTGCTGCTGATTGACACAGCAGAAATGGAGCAGCATGTTCTTACAGCATCTCCTTTGCTATCAGCAATTTAGAGGAAATATCCCACCAAACACCCTCCCTTGGAGGTACAACAGGGCTCAAATCAACCAGGGCTGACACCCAGAGCAGCAGCACCGTGGGTGATAAATTAGCACCCACTGTGTCCCTGTACAGGGCTGCCAGGAGGGGGATATTTGTCTGTGCTGAAGAGATGAATATTTTCATTTTGCATCCTCTGGTGTCCTTGTCATGGGTGAGGGAAGAGAAATGAGTGGAGATAAATTGATTTTGCAGGTATGGGAATGGATGTGTTTTTGTAGGTGATGAATAACAAATAAGCCCATGCTGCTCTTCTCATTCATTCATGGTTTATTTCCTTTTCTTGCAGTGTTTGACCTCATGAGGAAAGGGTAAGTAGCCCTCCTGGGACCCCTTCTGTTGAAAATTTTGGTGTTCATCATCAGGTTCCCATGTGAAGTGGAGGTTTGATATGTCCACTGGGGCACACCCTGTCTGCAGGGCAGGAAAACCCAGCTTTGCACTGCTACAGCCTGGAATGATGTGGTGAATAGAAATGGGCTGGGAGGACACGTCCTGGTGCCAGACTCTGATCTGGAAAACAAATTCTATGACAATTCCTCATCAGGTGCCTGGAAGAAAAGGTTTGAATAGGAACATTCTGCTGGGTTGCAGCCACACTGTGGCTCCTCCGACACAAGGGCTGTGGCACCAAGATTTACTTCCACCTGCTGCCTTACTTTGCCCCCAGCACTAACCTCTGATGGGAGGCTGTGCTGTTGACAGATTTATTTTGCATGGTAAAAGAAGGGATAAGGTGGTAAGAGGTTCCTCTCTGCACTGACTCTGCAGCTCTGCAGTGAGGTCATGATTTCTGTGCCCAGGATGGAGAGATTCCCAGAGGGGTTATTTTCTCTCTGGCCCAGGAGCAAGCTGCCAGCTCCACTGGGTTGCTGGCAAGAGGCTCCCCAGTCTCCCTGGTGATGAGGCTGGTGCCTGACCTGTGGGAGAGGGAGCTCCTGCAAACAGCTGAGGCTGGGGAACCTGTGGCTCATCCAAGTGCAGCCTGGCTGCCTCTGGCAGGAGGCAATTAGACTCCATTAGTGGCTCTGCCAGCCCTGCTCTCACATTTCTCCCTGGTTTCAGCAACAGAAAAATGTGCATAAAAGAGGGAGGGAAGGTCATCAATCAAATGGGCAGCCAGGGAGAAGAGGGAAATGCTGCAGGAAGGATTTGCTGCTGGGTGCTGAGGGGAACAGCCACAGAGCCTGGTTGTGGCATGGGCAGTTCTCTGGCAGGGTTTGGCTTGCCAGGATGGTGTCCCAGGAGCTCTGAGTCAAATCCAGCTCCAGTCAGTGGATGTATGTGCACATGCACAGCCAAGCTGCTGAGCATAGGCAGGTCCTTAGCTCCAGCCCTTCATCCACAGGGGAACAGCAGATTCTGACTGGCTCTTAGAGCCTCTTTGCCCTCAGCTTTCAGCAGGCACAGGCAGAAGAGAGGTTTGTAGAGGAGACTGTGCTTCCCTCAGCAGTGACAGCATTCAAAGGAAAGGAGAGGAGAAGCTGACCAGGTAACCTTGGCTGTTCAGGGCTGAATGGCTGAGCTCTGGTGGTGGCTGAACCCTGAGCAGCTAAACAGGCTTTTAAAGCAGTTTAGCACAATGCACAGAAAATATTCCCATTTAACCTTTGAGCCAGTGGTTCCTGTGGAGATTCTGCCTCAGTGGAGACCAGCTGCACAATGATGTGTCAGGACTGAGCCCCAGCAGGCAGCACATGCAGTGCACAGCAACAGGCACTGTCCCCACTGCTGACTGGGATCTCATGGCAGTGCTGGTGCTCACAGCCATGGGCAGCTGCGCAGGAAGCCAAAGGCCAGGTCCAGCTTTGCTCTTCTCCCACTGGGGCTGTCAGTGAGTAGTGTTTGTCTTATTCTGTGCAGACACAGCAGTTAATCCTGATGCTGATGAGGGCTCTGTGATTCATGCTGGCTCAGGGCTGTGCAAAGCCACCCATCACTGGCCAAGCTCAGTAACCAAAGCAGCAGCATCTCCAGAAGGAGCAGGCACAGCCTATCCTGTGTCACAGCACCTTTTGGGAGCCTGGCCCTCGGTGCTGGGACGTGGTGATGGAGAACAAACTCCTGCAGCAAGGGGTGTTCGTGGCCTTGTGCAGAGCACTGAGTGGCTGTCCCTGTCCCCAACAGGCCTGTCATGGAGGTGCCCAGTGAGCAGCCCTTCAGCGAGGAGCAGGCTCGGCTCTACTTCCGCGACATCGTCCTGGGCATCGAGTACTGTGAGTACCTGGCCTGGCAGTCCTGCAGGGGCTCTGCCTCAGCCCCTGGGGGAAATGGGTGTATGGAAAACTCCCAAAGCCTGCAGAAGGCCCACACAGCGTGCATCTGTATGCAAACCTTGAGATAAGAAATGCTGGCTTAGAGATGCCATGGAATAGGACAGACATTGCTGAGAGAAATGGAGCTAGAAACAAGTTTCAAAGGGTGGCCTTACAAAAAAGACCAGATACTTTAGAGAAATAGAACTATAAAGATGCATTGTAGTAGGACACATAAGGGGTAATTTTAGATGATTGGCTTTAAAGCATTTATAGCATGGTGTGGCTAAAGCTGATAGACCAAGAAACACTTACAGTGTATTGTAATTAAGAAATAGCTGGCTTCTGATTGTGATAGCATTAATTATAACATCTGTATTGTCTCACCCTTCACATGAGACTGAAAATGGAATAAAGGTTTCTAAAATGCTTCTCAGTTGCCCCATCTCTGGGCCAGACAAGGGTATTGTCCAACACCCCTGCTCAGCTGGGGAGGGGCATCCTGGCCCTGGGGCTGTTGGATCAGCCAGAGAGGTCCCCTCACATTGCCTGTGATGGGGCTGCTCTTGGAGCTGGCCCCACTCAGCTTGGGTTCACCCAGCAAGTGTCACAGAACAGAACCCTTAGAAAGGACATAGGGCAAATAGTGCCTCTCTTCTTTCTTCTATTTATTTCTTTTTGGAGACTGTCTTTGAAGGCAGAGCCCAAAAATGGGTGTTTGCAGTGTCATGGATTCAGCCAGTCAGGTTCAGCTGGAACAAATCCCTGCCTCTGGCTTAGCAGGACAAGCACTGGCCATGGCAGAGTGGTGAGCAGCACAGGGAGGATGTCTGTCCCTGCCCACCCCTGTGAGAGCCCGTCTGACTAACTCCCTGTCTGTCTGTCCTTGTCCACCCCTGTGCAGAGCCCATCTCAGTGACTCCCTGTCTGTCTGGAGGAGACAGCAAATATGTAGATAAGGTGATGCTGTTACTGCCTTGTGTTTCATTTGCCAAACAGCATTTGATTAGCTCCATTAACAGTAGCTCATAAAGCAGCTCCTAGGTTGGATGGGCTCTTGTGGGTTAATAACTGGACAGTCAAGAAAGTTGGAATACAGCTTTCACAACTGAGAAAAGTCACCAGTACAGTTAAACAGGAACCCATAATGTGGCCTGGGTTGTTCAGTGTATTCCTAAATGATCAGGAAAAGGGTAGAGAACAACAAGAGATTGGTGATGGCACTGAGTTATTCAGGATAGTTGTTAGAACTGACTGGGAAGACTGGCAGGAAAATGCAATGATAGCAAGTGATGGCATGATAAAATGACAGTAAAAATTCATGTTTCTGACTGCAGGGTAATGCATGAGGGGGAGAAACAGCACTGAAAATACATACAATGTGATGGGCTCTAAATTATCTCTTCTCACTCAGGCTTTGTTCTGGATACTTCTCTTGAAAATGCCAGCCCATTACTTAGTGACATTCATTCCCCAAATCTTGTTATCCTTGTTGAAAGAAAGAAAGAAGAAAGTAGAAAATGTTATTGTGCAGTTATTTGGATCTCTAAGAGCTCTTAGGTACAGACAAGGAGTATCCTGAATATTATGTGCAAGTTGGCTCAGCCTGTCTTAAAAACAGAACTCCCTAGAACTGCAAGGAGGATGATCAGGATGCTCCTGGAATATCTTAGGTACAGAGGTATGACCAAAGCTCTTAAGACTGGAAAATTACCTTGGGAAGGGATGCAATGGCAGAGGCTTATAAAATTCTTAAGTGCCAGGGAATTGCTGGACAGGAAGTGAATATTTTCTGTCTCTAAAAACACAATACCTACTGGATAGCAAACAAAATAATAGGTAGCCAGTTTAAACCAGAAGGAATTACTCACTCTCAACCACTGAGAGGGAACAAGTCTCAGCATGATGGGCCTTGCTGAGGCAGAGGAACATGGTTTGAGGGTCTCAGTCCCTCTCCACATTGAAATGCAGCACCACCTCATTTTCTGTCTAAAACCAACAGGGAATAAAATCAGTGTTTGCAAGTCTGACAGTCCAAAAGCTTCCAGGTGCTGCCAAAATTAGTCAGGTCACCCCAGGAAGTTGGTAGCAGTTAATATATGAATGAGAATCTCAAGACTGCCTTTGAGTAGAGCTTGAAGGATGAAGATGCAGCTTTTTACATTCCCATTAGCATTCAGGTTGCAGCAGAGCCTGTGTGCCTCAGCTGGGAGAGTCAAGCTCTGCTGTGCTGGATGCTGCTGCAGGAACAGTTCCTGCTCAGAGGAAACTTTGAGTTTAGTACACAGGAAAAAAAAACCCAGCAATGCGTGGGTAGTCTTAAGCAAAGAGAGTGAAATTCAACAATAAATTATAGGATGCCCAAGCACTCCCAGCAACAGGAACAATAGGATGCTTTGTTTTGGACCATTGAGTAACCACTTATTTTATTAGCAAATGAAAGTTAAAAATGGTGTTCTCTCTAAACTGCTGGGAAAATGCATGGCAATTATTATATAATTAAGAGGAAAAGTGCACTGTTTGTACATGCTGAAGGAAAAGTGTTGCCAGGCAATCCAGAGATTGCAAGGTAATTTCAATGTAAGCATCCATAATTGTTGTGCAATTTGGGAGGCTCAATAACCATGCAGCTGCTTGAAGCTCACAGTCATCATAGCAGCAAATGCATCACTGTTGGTTGGGTTTTATGAGGCTAGAAGCTGCAGCCTGGATTCCTGTTGGAGCCTGAGAGGTGCTAATGGTGAGCAGGAAGGGGAGCCAAGCTCAGATGTGGGCTGAGCTTTTAACTCCCTGGTGGTGGCCTGTGGGCTGTGACCCAGTCTGGGACTGGGCTCACTGGTTTTCCATGGAGTTTGCCTGGGGTGAGCCTCCTGAAGAGGGGAGGTTTGGAGAGAGGCCGTGGTCCAGGTGATGAGAGCTGGGTGGGAAGCATGGCTTAGGCATGGTGGGAGGCTGGGACAGAGCCCTGGAGAGAGCCAGGAGCTCCCTGATCCAGGCAATGGCACAGAGCTGCCACCTGCTTTAGGCTGGGCTTAGTGTGCTCAGTAGCAGGAGTGCACTTTGACACAAGCACATTCCCAGCCTTGTTCAAGGTCTGAGAGTCAGGGAGATCTGCCCATGGATGAGTTTCCTTTCCTCTGGCCCCTGCAGGGCTGGGAATGCATTTGGAGTTCAGGCATGGTGGTATCACTGATTGATGTGCTCTGGTTCAGTTCTCCTGTCCCAGCCTGGCCCAGGGTGTGTGTGGGGTGTCAGGAGTTGTCCTGGCACCACAAACTGTCCCTGGGCTCCTGGGGAAATGGCCCTTCACAGGAACGTGGTTCTGCTCCCCTTTTCAAGACCTCCCCAGTCCTGCTGGCCCTGGTCAGCCCTCAGGAGCTGGGGGGCAGGCTGGTGTCTGTGTGAGTACCAGCAGAGTGGTAATTCCAGAGTGCTCAAGGGCAGGACACACACCACAGCCTCTGCCAGGAGCTGAAATGGAGCACAGGGGAGGCTGAGCTCTTCCAAAGGGCTGGGCACTGCTGAGGCTGCAAAACTTTGGGCTGAAGCAGCTTATCCAAGTGGCAGAGGCTTAATGGGTGCAGCAAAACCGCAGAGAGAGGTGACAACACCACTTTGGGTGGGAAAGTTTGCTGGATTATTTGTGTCATTAACTGAAGCATGTGCTTAAGCATCTCTGTCAGTTAGGGATATGTGCAATTGCCACCCTTTCCACTTGTAACTCCCCTCTAATAGTGCTTGGCTGGGGTTATTTAAACTTCAAACTCCCTTCTAATAAGGCAAACTTTGCTTTCATAGAGATACTCAGCAGAAATGTGTGTGCTGCATAGGAAATGGTCCTCATGCTTCATCAGCAGGCATGAGGGATATGCCAGCTAGGTATCCCAGTTTGATTTTAGGGCTAGGACATGAGAATCTTCATTTAGCAAGAATCTTCATTAAGAAGTTTCATTCCTTCCTGAGTATGGAGTAAGAATAAGCAGACAAAAGGGCTGTCTAGGCAGGAGCCTGGCAGTGACACTGGCCAGGAGCAGACAGTGCAGAGCACACACAAGTGTGGCCCAGGGGAAAAACCTGCTGACTTGCACAGTGCAGATGAAGCACAGTGACTGTCCCTGCTGCTCTGGAGCTGCCAGCTCAGTATTCCAGTCACGAAAAGCTAAAACAGTTTCTGTCAGCCTGGCTGAAGAAGAGAAAACCTTATTTCCTGCACTTTCTGTAAAAACCTGGTGTGCTCCTCCTGTGACTGACTAAGGAGGGGCAGTTTTGGTCTCTCCTCTGAGCTGTGGGGTTGAAGGGAGGGTAATGACATGCAGCTAAAGCCACTGGGAAATTCCCTTTCCAGCAGTGTCTCTCTGCAGTGAGAGCTGCAGTGACCCAGGGCCCTGCGTGCTGAGCCTGCAGCCTGAACAAAGGCTCTGGCTTTTCAAAGCTGGCTTTTCTGAGATAAGAAACTTGGTTATCAATATTTAATTTCCATTATCTTAAAGGAAATTTAAGCAAATGAGCCAGCACAGGCTTGTGTCTTCTGAAGAGCATCTAGTGCAGGGTGGGTGCACGAAGGCATCAGGGGTGCAGATGGTTTGGTCTGGTTTGGCTCTTGGCAGAGCTGAGTTCCTCAGGCTGGTGTGGGCCAGCAGAGCTGGGATGTGAGTCTGTGGTGGAGCTGCTGCCTGCTCTCTGTGGCTGCCAGCAAGCTGCTTGCTCCCATGTGGGAAATGGGGACCTGCCTCTTCTCTGCTCCTGCCTGTACAAGTTTGGAGCTCCTCAAACAGAGAAAGTTGAGGTGAGAGCTACAGCTGCAAGGTTCTGGGTATTATAAATGACACCACCAGGAGAAGAGAGGCTGGCTTGTGCTTTATCACATGCCAACAAGCTCTCCTTAGCTGATAACAACCAAACAAAAAACCCTTTCATGAGCAGCAAGTGTTGCTGATACTGATCGATAAGGACTGTACAGGAGTGAGAGTAATTAGCTGATGGAGGAGATCAGAGAGAGGTGCTGGAGCCTCTTAAGATCAGGCAGTTTTATTTTTGTTGTTTGATGCAGTTGTGTGGCTGCTCAGGGTTAGGACAGCCCTGGCACAGCCTGTGCAGGTTGTTTTGTACCTGCTGTGCCCTGCTCCCCTGGGGCACTGGGGTGTGGGTGCAGCCCTGGCAGGGAGCTCTGCACTCCCCTGGGACAGGGGACAGGGCTGTGCTCAGCTGTGCTGGAGCACAGGTGCACAGGGACAGCCTTTCACAAGGCTACCTGTCCCTCTTTCCCTGTTGGCTCCTGCTGGCAGCATGCACCCCACCTCTGCCAGGAGCTGAAATGGAGCACAGGGGCAAGATGAGCTGTTCCAAAGGGCTGGGCAGTGCTGAGGGTGCAAAACCTGGGCTTCAGCAGCTTATTCAGCTGGCAGAGGCTTAATGGGTGCAGCAAGAGAGCAGCAAAGGAGTGGAGAGAGGTGACAACACCAGAGCTGGGCTCCTCCCCTGCCCCTGCAGGGAGCTGGGCATGGCATGGGGTGCTCCCCTTGTCACCCCTGTCCCCAGCAGAGCACTGGGGATGAGCAGCCATCTGCTTTGAGCTCTGGATGATGGTGCAGCAGTTTCCTTGGGAGGGTGTTAAATCATTTCTTTGCTACAGGGCCAATGTGAGAGCAATACTAAGCAGGCTCTGCAGTAGCACCATATGGATTGCTTTTGTCCTTGAATGGGAATGGGATTCTGGTTTTAATCAAGCAGAATTCAGCACTGGCCTCAGTAAATAGCAGGATGTGTCAGTGCATTGCAAAGTTTTATATGTATCATTTCTAAATGAGCTTTTAGCAAGTTTGTGGTACCCTGCTGGATCTCCAAGATTTCCAGAGGGGAATGCAGTGAAAAGCACCTTTTCTAAAAGGACTAAGGAACAAAACCTCTTTCTCCCACTTCTATCTGTGCTCCCTCTGGCTCTTCACTCCCTGTTAGTGGATTTGTTGGCAGACAGTTCCCAGGCATTTTCTTCTGAGTGAAAGGGAAAGTCCTGGGATAGCCTGTGGGGTCTGGAGTGAGGAGTGTTGGTTAAATGGCTGTTCTGTCCCACCTAGGACTGAGCAGAAAGGAATGATGTGCTCAGCAGGGCTTTGCTAAGGAGCAGGGAGGCAATGGCAGAACTGTGGAGACCCAGATAAGAGTGTACAGACAGGAACCAGCTGGCCCAGCAGCAGAGAGCTTCCCCAGCATCCTCCCTTTTCTCCAGCCCCATCTACTGGACCACAGCTGGCTGCTGTTGCCAACTCAGTTCAAACACATGGTAGTGAAGAAACAAACAAAAAAAAGAAAAGCCCTAAAAAGCCAGATTTTCAGGAAGACCTTTAATTTTAGGCATTTTTTTCACTGAACACCCAAGTACAGGGTTTTGTAGGTGCAGCATACCTGCTAGAGCTGTGTCTGAAATCAGGAGGGGCTGGGGAAGGATGCTCCTTTCCCAAGGACTGCTCACACCCCGAGAATCTCTGAATCCTCTGAATCCTCCTTTGAGGTTGCATCCCCACAGCATCAGCCTTCAGCAGGCTCGTTTAGGCAATGCCCAAATTCAGGAGACAGACCAGACTTTTAGCATCATTTCCTTGTTTCTGAGCACCCTGGAGCTCTGGGTCTTGACTAAATCCAACTTCAGCTATCCCTGGTCAGGCTTGCAAACACAAGTTGTGTAAAATGTAGTGCACAGACACTCACCTGCCCTGCCTGCTGTTCATGGGGTGGCTGTGAGGATTAACAAATAAGGATTTCTAGCACATTCCTAGAACATCATCCTTTTCCTGGATGATGTTCTAGGAATCCATGGGATTGTTATCCAGATGCAAACAGGCCTGAAATAGTGTTACCCTTCCACTGCAATGAAGAATGGGTCTAATAAAACCAAATTTAACAGAGAGCTGCATAATCAGACTTTGTCCTGAGGGCTCTGTGATGTCTTAGGTGGTTTCATTTTCATTATGAAGAAATACCAATCCATGCCCTGCAGTGGTCTGGCAGCACAGAAAGTGCAGGGTGCTTTGGAGCCCAGGGAAGTCACTCTGGTGAGCTGCTGACCCCTGCTTTAAGAGCAAAACCTTTTCCAGGTAAAAGCAACACGTGGAGCCATTTTATCAGTTTGCCAAAGCAGCAAGGTGCTCTGCCTGGGCAGCTCAGCATTGATTTTAACCTGGGGAGGGGTGCAGGCAGGTGCATTTGCATGGAATCAGTGGTTTTCAGCTGTTGGTGGGGCCTTGTGCATGACCTGAAGGGCAGCACCAATGGAATGGTCCTTCCCAAGCAGCCACATCCCCCTGGCTGGGCTGGGTCTGAGCAGTTCCTTTCTGCTTTGTGGCTCTTTCTGTACTGTGGCAAGCAAGAAGCCCAGAGCCTTGCACTTTGAGCAGGGCACAGAGTAGCTGGAAGCTCTCTCAAAGGCATGGATTCAGCTTAGGGGTCCCAGTGTGGTTGCAACAGCCTGGTCAGAGAGAGAAAGCCAGACAAACTTCCCCAGGAACTGTTCTGGGGAGTTTGAGAAGGCATAAAAAGCTTGCTTTATTACAGTCTCCCTATATTTATAACCAACACTGTTCACCCAGAACCTGATTGGTTCTTAATAACACCTGTTACCCCCTGGTTAATTAGGAACCACCCTTTGGTAACACCTTATGAGAAACCACTGTTGAGAACACCAGCTGCAAGATTGTTTTTGATTCTTTGTCTCAGTCTTCTCAAACTCTCCAGCACAATTCCTGGGAAAGTTTATCTGGCTTTCTCCCTCTGACCAGGCTGTCCCAGCCACAGGCCCATTGCCCATGAAGGGAGCTAAGGGGAGGCCATGAGTTGGTCTAAAAGAAGAATAATCCCCAGACCCTCATGGAGCACGTTTAAGTGCAGCCATACAGATCATTATTTTGGTTATGTTTGTTTGAAGCACATTTAGGGGTTTTATTTGCATGTTGAAAGTGCTTTTCCTTCTTTGCTGAGCCTGATGCATCCCTGCTCAGGGATGGGACAGGACAAGTGTTTTGTTTCTGGGACCTCTGGTCCTGGCTTCAGTGAATGAATCCTGACAAGAGTGCCTTTCCTACCTGCTGGTCTTAAATCTACAGAGGATGAAGCTTGCTCCCAAATGCTTCAGGATGGTGAAAGGAGAGGGTTAATTTATGCTGGTGGTTGTGTTAGACTGGCTGTGGCTGTCCCCTGCTCCCCTTGGGGTGGGTCCTTGTCCCTTCTGTGCAATCATTAACAGTCTGAAGGTGTCATTAGTGGCAGGCTTTGATTTCCAAGATGCTCTTCCCTCCCTCTGGAGTTCTGCAGGGATAACACCATCCTTTCCTCTGTGTGCTGTGCTGGAGATGCAGATCCTGCTGGCTGAGCCAGCACCTGTCCCCCAAGGCAGCTCTGTCCCTGGGCTCCTGGGGCAGTGATCTGTGTCACTGCAGGCACGTCCAGGCAGCCTTGGCCAGTCCTGCTGAATTAGCTGATCCCTGCCTTTCTCCCTGCAGTGTGTATCTGCAAGAGACGTGCACTGGCAGCAGAAGTTGGTGGGTTGGGAAGTTTTCCCAAGATCAGTTGTGTTGGTGTTGTGCAGGTGAGCAGTCCTGCAGCTCCCAAACAAACCAGCTTTTGTCTATTGCCCACAGGCAGACTTGGGAACCATCTTGGGGGAATATTTTACTCTGCATTGTGCTGAGCTGTCCCAGTGGCAAGGCACAACACAGCAGGGTCTGTGCATTTTGAGGCCCAAAGCCAATTTTGGAAAGCTGTGCAGGGGAGGATGCCCACAGCAGCTGGCAGGCTGGGACTTCGAGTTATGTTTCTTCAGAGCAGAGCAGAGATTTCAGCACAGCACAGCAGAGGATAAGCCTGTGCATTTTGAGGCCCAAAGCCAATTTTGGAAAGCTGTGCAGGGGAGGATGCCCACAGCAGCTGGCAGGCTGGGACTTCGAGTTATGTTTCTTCAGAGCAGAGCAGAGATTTCAGGTTTCCTTCATCAGGTTAGCAGCTCCACACCAAATCATTTCTTGACAGATGTGAGCACTTGCTCTTTCAGGTTGTATGGCTGTGATGTTCATTTACACCTGCTGCTCAGTCCCCTGTCCTCCCTCCATGGATGGCTCTTTGCCCTCTCAAGGCTGGGCAGAGAAGGGCATTTGCAGAGAGCAGAACTCTTTCATCCAGCTGGCAGGAGACTCTGGTGGCTGTCACTCACAGTGTGTGGGTGGGACACTGCTCCCAGCCCCCTCCCCTCTGCATCTGTCCCCTTCCCATCCCAGTCTGGTGTTATTTTAAATGGATGCCAGGTGTGACATTCCAGAGGCCAGGCTCACTCCTGGGCTCCTCAGCCCTGCAGGCTCTTGTGCTCAGTCTCTCCTGTGAGCACCCAAGGTCAGACTGTCAGAACTGTAATGTTCTCACCTGGAAACTCAAATATTCATTGGCCAAATGAGCCATTGTTTGATGGCTTTTATTTTTGCAGAGGATGTGTTTCTAATTTCTTTGTTCTTTGTTTCTGTGCCCAGCAGTCAGTAGTGTCCAGACCTGCTGGGGACTAGCAGCTGGAAAACTGCCCACAGTGTTCCTCAGCTTTCATTAGATGGTGCAGAGGCAGGGAATGTACTCTACAAAATACACAGTTATATGAGAGAGAAAATGCTTTGTGGTTTTATTTTGTTTGTGATTTTTTACTTTCCTATAAGGAAGAAATAATAAAAAGCCTGGAGTACTTGCTTGCCTTAATTTTCACATTTAAATTTTCATATTCTGGCAATCTCCAGGGATGTTCTCATATGATCTATATTTGTTTTGGGGTTTTTTAGAGGCTTTGGGAATCTTAGCCCTGTGGTATCAGGCATGACAGCAGACACCTGCCTGAAAGGCAGCTCATCATCTCTTGAGGGAAAACTTCACTCTCCCCTCACCCTTATTTGCTCTCCCTATATTACCATAATGAAATGTCAGCTTGCCACCAGCTCTGCTGCTGAGCAGATGTTTCTTCCTAATTACTGTTGTTGCAGGGTTTGGGTGTTTATCCTGGCTGTCTAGGCAGGCTGTTGTCACTGACTGCCTCCATCACAGCCTGGCCATGCAGTTGGTGCACATCTGGAAGAAGATCTAAGCACTGGTGCTCTCCAGCAAGGTTTTGTCTGCTGGATCTCCAGAACAGCTCTTTAATGTGCCAAGGACATCATCCCCCAAAAGTGCTTTAAACTGAGGAAAGGGCCTTGCAGGAAAAAACACCTGCAAGTGTGATCTCCCCTCCCCACGTGTGGCCTGCTGGAAAGTTGGTTTAAAAAGAGCAGAAATTTAAATGAAGTTTGTTCATTTTTGGTCCCAAAGCACAAACTGGGATGCTCCATAGGGCAGGCTGCCTTTGTGGCACTGTGCAGTCAGGTTTGTAAAGCAGGAAAGGGTTAGACCAGCATTTTCCTCCACCCAACGTGTACTTCCTAGGAGATATGAAAAGTGCTCATGGAGGTATAAAAACAAACATGCTCTGTTGGCAAGAAGGAAATGTGAAAGCACTGGCTGGAGCCAGGGGAGGAGGGAGGCCAGGGGGTCCTGGTCCTCTGGGGAGGGCAGGATTAGAGGATTTCCTCCTCCTCCTTCAGTAAAGTCTCCTGGGTTTTCTACAGTTCTGCTTTTAGGGTCATTTCATGTTCTGAAAGTTGGTGCTTTTTTTATTTTTCAAGTTCTCTGAGTTCCTGAGAAATCAGCCTACAACTCCCTGCTTCACTCAGTGGCCTGGAAATGTCTTTCAACTGCAATATTGCACAAGAGAGGGGGTTTTGTTGTTGTTTTCAGTGCACCTCAGGCTCCAAGCTCTCTGCAAGAGTTTGTTTCATGTTGGATGTACAAGCACTTCAGCTGGTGCCCTCATGGAGTGGGACAGAGCTGCAGCCTTGGCTGGAGCCTCATGGAATGAAGGGCCAGGTCTGGCCACAGCTCTGGCTGCAGGAGTGGTGGGGATGGCTGGGCTGGTGGGCCAGGGTGGGGTTTGGGGTGATGCAAAGCAAGGTGAGGTTGTTTCTCTATTTGTGGGCTCCATTGAGAGGTTTAACTAAATAAAGAGTGCCTCTTTGGGGTGCTGGTGCTTGCTCCAACCTTGGAGCTCCATTATTCCACCTTTTGAGCTGGAAATGCCCACTGATTTCTGAGCTGTTGGCTGAACCTGGCACTCAGCTGCTTGTCACCTGTTTCATCCTACCTGTGGTTCTGCCCCTTTTAATGAGCTTCACAGCACTGCAGTTGCAAAATAAATAAATTAAAAGTGACCCTCTTCATTTGGGTCCCACGAACCTGTAAGAGAGCAGGTGGCCCAGCCCATCAGCTGGTGTGATGAGGCCAAGCAAGTCTGCAGGATTTGAGTGGTTTCCTTCTCCAGCAGCATTGGTGTGGTATTTTCAGGGTTCCCCAGATGGAGGAGGAAGGAATGAATCTGACTCCATGTTCTTAGAAGGCTAATTTATTATTTCATGCTATTATATGACATTAAAGAATGCTATACTAAAACTATACTAAACTATACTAAAGAATACAGAAAGGATACAGACAGAAGGCTGAAAGATAATAATGAAAACTCGTGACTCCTCCCAGAGTCTGACACAGCCTGGCTGTGATTGGCCAATCAGTAAAAACAATTCACATGCAGCCAATGAGGCAATCTCCAACCACATTCCAAAGCAGCAAAACACAGGAGAAGCAAATGAGATAATATTGTTTTCCTTTTTCTCTGAGGCTTCTCAGCTTCCCAGGAGAGAAATACTGGCAAAGGGACTTTTCCAGAAAATATGATGGTGACATATTGTTTGTTCCCTCTGGCTGAGCTGTCCCTGAGTTTATGTCTTTTCTTTGCATAATTCCTAGATCTATTTCTGAGAATTGTGCCCCAGTGAGGCACCAAAAAGGAATGGCTGTAGGAACCATTATATTCCATCTCCAGCAGCAGCTGGGAGTGTGGTGCCTGAGCTTGCACCTTTATTTTCTCCTCCTGGAAAGGTTTCCCCTGGGTGTGTTGGCTGCCCTGCCAATTCTGCCTCCTTTTTTGGGTGTTTTTCAGTGCACTACCAGAAGATCATCCACAGGGACATCAAGCCTTCCAACCTGCTCTTAGGAGATGATGGCCACGTCAAAATTGCTGATTTTGGTGTCAGCAATCAGTTTGAAGGGAATGATGCCCAGCTTTCCAGCACAGCAGGGACACCAGCCTTCATGGCACCCGAGGCCATCTCACAGACTGGCAAAAGTTTCAGTGGAAAGGTAGGTCTCTGCTCACAGGGGGCTCCCAGGACCCCCAGGCTGGGACAAAGGGGGTGCCACACCTGCATGCTGACTGTGGTACAAATTGGGGCTGTCATTCAGTACAACTGAAGCTCTAATTCTCTCAGTCCAGGCAAAGCTCACGTTGGTGGTTCTGTGCAGTGGGCAGACACTTTGCTGAGGATCCCTGCTGGGCAGGAGCCATGCTAGAGACCTTTCCCTGCCCCAAGGGAAAGGAGGAAGCCTTTGATTCCCTCTCAAAATAATCAAAAGGCACAGAGGGCTGCTGAGCACCAAGGTCATTCCTTGATTTCCTGGAAGTGACAGGCACTGCCAAGGGTGCTGATGCAGACAGAGGGATAGGGCCTAATAGGGATTTTTTTTAATCTGGAAAACTTTTGAAGTTCAGCCCTGAGTGGTGCAATTTCCTGTAAGAAGGGGCTGCTTGCTGGTCTCAGTGGGGCAAGGGAGCAATGCCTGGCCCAGCACAGCCCTCACTCCTCAGGTGTGCAAGAGCTGCCCTTAGGAGCCCAACTTCAACGTGACATAGAAATGTTAGATCCATAAAAAGAGTGTCTTCTGAATTGCTGGGAAAATCCAGCTTACTCAGGTTATCTGTGTTGTCTCTCCTTTACTCTCTGTTCATGCTCTCTTTCAGGCCCTGGATGTGTGGGCCATGGGAATCACCCTGTACTGCTTTGTTTATGGGAAGGTAAGCTGCTTTCAGTGCTGGAGCCCTGCACTGCACTGTCTGCCTGCCTTTTGACTCATTCCTTTCCAAATAAAGGCAAATATTAGAAACAAAGACCTGCCTTCTGTAAGTTCAAACCCCCCCCCTGCAGCTCAGAAGGGGCTGAGGCTGTTGTCTTTGGAAAGGATCATTTCCAGCACTGGGCCCTGAGTGTAGAGCTACAAACCCAGAGCAGCATCAGCAGCACCACCAGCAGTTTGTGGGGAGTTTATCCACATTTCCTGCATTTAGAAATGAGCCAGAGTGTGGATAGAGGTACAGGATTGCTCCCAAACTGCTGCAGCACTTTGGGATCCAGCATACAGAAAGCTCTGGCTGCCAGAGCTGAGTTGGGACTGATGGGGGGTCCAGTTTGGCAGAGGCAGCTCTCCAGTGCTGCCTTCTGCACACCCCATGTCCTGTCATGGCCTCTCCCTCCCCTGTGGCCAGAAGCCCCATGTGCCACCCCTGCTGTCCCAGGATGAGCAGAACAGGAGGTGTGAGCAGCCTCTGAACCTCTGCCCTCTGCAGATCCCCCCCACAGGCACCAGGCATCCAGCTCTGGGTGGGAAGTGGCCTGGGGAGGTGACAGAGGCAGTTCATGGTCACCTGGCAGGCTGAAGGAGGGTATTCCAGTCCAGTTCTGTATTCCCCAGATGCCTCTGCTGTTCTTCTGAATTTATTTGTTTTAATAAGGAATTAATCGATTTATTGTGTGTGGGGAGATTTAATTTATTTCCATCTCTGTGTAAAATCCAGGGAGTGCAGAGGTTGTACTTGGTGTTACATGAATGACAAATGCCTGAGTGATGCCAGGATCTTGGACTACTGGAAAATCTCTTTGTTTGTTTTACAGTGCCCTTTTATAGATGAATATATTCTGGGTCTTCATAATAGGATCAAGACCAAGCCTGTGGAGTTCCCAGAAGAGTGAGTAAACTTTACTCAGCTGCTGTAAAATTAAGTTCAGTGTTCAGCATTATTCTCTGTGTGGCAGTGGTCACCAGGGGGGATGGACATGGGTGGGTGAGGTGCTCTGTGTTCTCCTGGGTCCTTCACGTGGGTTTTGTGCTGGTGGTGAGGTGTTCAGAGTGCTTCTGCTCCTCCTCTGTCCTTGCTGTGCAGACAGGGACTAAAGGAAATGGTTCTTTGGAAGTGAGGGGATTCCAGGATCTCAGAAGTTCTGCCCCACCTACTGATTCTGGAGATGCATGGTTTGGTTGGGGTTTTCTCCCTCCCCCTGCAGCAGCCACCAGAATGATTTAATGTACTCATTTTCAAAAACAATTTGGTGATAAAGCTCTAAGTAAACACATCCCTCTGCTGTGGCCTTGCCTTGGAGCAGGGCCTGTCTGATGGAAGGATGCTTGGCCTGAGATGTGCAGCCACAGCTCAGCAAATCCCACTCCTCCAGCACACCCCAGGACAAACATGGGTCTGTCTTCTGCACTGGCAGAGAGGAAAACACCTGGCAGTTATGGAAAAAACAGGAATTAATTCACCTGTGATCTACTGAGGGTCTTGCTTTGGTCAGGGAGGGGAGCCCCGTGGGGCACAGTGCAGTGCTGGGGTGCTCAGGTGGGAAGGGCAGCTGTGGTGACAGCGTGTCCTCAGCAGGGCAGGGGACAAGCCAAGGCCCCTCCCGTGGCATTGAGCAGTGCAGGTTCAATACTGAGCTGTAAGAGATCATGGTCAGAGTGTGGCAGGAGGGTGACACTGCCTGGTCACCATTCCTGGAGCTTCAAGTGTTGGCCACTCCTCAGCATTTCCTCCAGCTTCTGGCCTTTGGTGACTTCCTGCTGGTGAAGAGTTTGTTTCCCCTGGTTCCTGACAGATTAATTAGCCAGAGATGGACTCTTTGTTTTCCCTCCCAAATCCACACAGTAGTTAGGCAAAGAATTCTTCACCTAATTGTTAATTCCAATAAAAAGGTATCAATTAAATGATTTGGAGCAAGCACAAATTAAAACTGTAATGAGAGGCACATGTGGTATTGGAGAGGCAGGGAGGGATGTTGTGAGGCAGCCTGGGTATGTGCATGTATCCTACATCTATGGCAAGGCAAGACTTCTGTGAGATGCTCACTGAATTTTCACATTACAGTAAAGGGCTGGGCCTATACCTTGACAGTCCCAGACTTCTGATTCCACAGAAAGGGATGGATGCTCAGGGTGGCCTCTTTTAGACACCTGGGCTGCATTGATTACCCTGCACTGACAGGAGCCACAGCCACTGCAGGCAGCTCTGCCCAGCTGGAGCCTGCACAGCACCTGCAGCTCCAAGGGCTGGGGCTCAGCCACTTTTAGGGTACACACAGACCCCAGTCTGGGCAAAGAGCAACTCTGGCAGGCCCAGGTGACTGAGTTGAGGCTTTAGGAGCACAAAAGCTGGTCATGCTCCACTGCTGTGTGTCCACCTGCAGTTAGAACAGGATTTTGTCTTGACAGCACTGCAGGTGGGCAAAGAGCAACTCTGGCAGGGCCAGGTGACTGAATTGAGGCTTTAGGAGCACAAAGTCTGGTCATGCTCCACTGCTGTGTGTCCACCTGCAGTTGGAACAGGACTTTGTCTTGACAGCACTGCAGCCAAAAAAGCCCCAAACCTGTTTATGTTCCCCTGGCAGTTTTCTCCTTTGCTCAGGGCTGGCAAAACTCCCACCCCTCCCTCAGCCACCATGTATTTGGGTTAGCAGTCAGCTTATAAGTGACTGTTCCCATCTGCCTCTGCAGTAAGTTATTAACATTTAATGGGCTAACTAGGTTGTGCTGAGATCTGTTCCTTCATTCAGGCATTTCCTTCAGCCATAATTGGGCTGTATGATTTATGTGGATTCCTCAGTGACCTGTTCTCCCAGTCTAAAAAAAGCTGCCCCCCTGATTAGGTTGTTGGAGGAGCTGAGGGTTACTAGGTGTCCAAACCACATCTATTTGTTAGAGGCAGCCAGAGAGACATGGAATTCACTGGAGTGGATCCACCCTGACCTCCCACAGAATTAGCACCTCTCTATAGTGAGAAGTATTTTGGTTTCAATTTATTTCACCATGGCTACAAAAGACACATTCCTGTTTGCAGAGTGCCCATGGAAACTCATTGCCTGTTTCCTGACAACCTTTAGGACAGATGGATCTGACTGTACCAGTGTCACCATCCTGTCTCTTCCCTTAGAGACACCAGGATAAATATTTATGGCACTGGAGTACTCATTCATGTCACAGAGTCCTTGGCGTGACACGAGGTAAATGGGCTTAGCTCACACCCTGAGGATCCTGGCATCACTAAAAAGCAGGCTGAAGTTTCTCTTCAAACGTGTCAGCAGAGCCAGCAGCTCTGCCTCGTCCCTCCTGGTGAAGCCCAGGACAATGTTCCCTGACCTGCAGGCACCCTGTAAAGTGATCTGGGTGCTGGCAACCCTCCTGAATGGATGCTGAGCTCTGTGCTTGGCATCTCCCTGAGAGCTCTTACACGACTATGGCTATGAGAAATCCCAGACAGTGCAGGCTTTTCAAAGGAAAAATGCCACCAGGCACAGTGCTCACACTGCTGCAGACTGCAGAGATGGGAAACCAGAGACAGGCTGATGTGATCTGTTACCTGGCCATAACCCACCTGACACTTGGTGATCCTGTTGATGGGGCTTTTCCCTAGGACTTCAATCCTGTGTTGTGTAAAAATCAGTCTGGTGCCCAGAAATGCTAAGTGATTTTATATTCCATTTATTTTATTTTGAGAAAAGCTGTTGACACTTTGGCACAGAACTGATTTAAAGTATTTTTTAAAATGCCATCTCACCTGCATCAGTGTGGTGTCTGGAAGGAATCTGCTCATTCTGAGCTGCTAAATGCACTGACAGTGCCCATGGCTGTTCCTCTGGAGCTCATCTCAACACTAGCACCGTTCTTTCCATTCCAACTGAAATTACCACCCAAATCTCTGAGGGCTCATCCTGTTCTTCCCCTTGTCTGGGCTCTACTGCCTGTGTACAGCAGAGCCTTGATGCAACTCTAAGTGTTTAGACTTCAAACTGAACCCCCTTTTTGCCTCTGAACAAGCAGCATTTCCTTGTGGTTGTTTGTAAAGATCTCATAGCCAAGGTCCCAATAAAATATTCATGAATTATTAAACAGCAGCTCTGTTTTCATCAGACTGAAATATCCCTTGCCGTGATGTGGTTTGCATTTTGGTTTGTGATAGTTTATTCCCTTCTCTGCAGAGGTGGGCACAGCACCTGGTGCTCTCTTGTCTTCAGTCTCAAATCCAGCCTTCCTGGGGAGTGACATTTTGTGCTGCTAAGTTCCATCTCCATGAAGAAGCACAATTCTTCTGGAGTCATTTGTGACACAGACTTTCAGCTGCCTAATACAATTCAGTCACATGCTGGCATTTTACTGCAGCAGCACTTTGATCATTCAGATCCTGTGCATTTTAAAGGCATCTCCTGCATCATTAACCACAGGAGTCATGGCAGCCTTTGGGCTGCAGGACCAAGGGCTCCATGTCAATAGAGTGGCTTCTGGGTTCAGGTGCTCTCACATTTAGATCTTGGAAGTAGTGTTAAAAATTTAGATATATTTCTCTTATTTGCATTTGTTCATTCCCTCCTGTTGTTACCCCAAGGCTGAGCTTTGCAGGTAGGGGATACTGAGTTACAGGCTGCCTGCAATCTGTGTTCTAGAAGCAGTTTAAATAACACAACCTGGAAGCTTAGCTGGGGACTCGGATGTCAGATGGGGGTGTTCTATCCAGCATACAGTTTCTCATGCTGCAAGTCCAGCAAATCAAGCTGTGCCTCTCTTGATTCACAGAGTTCAACTCCAGCTCTGCTCTCAGGAGCACTTTGTTGTTCCAAATCTCCCCTCAAGTTCAGCAAATCAAGCTGTGCCCCTCTTGATTCAGAGTTCAACTCCAGCTCTGCTCTCAGGAGCACTTTGTTGTTCCAAATCTCCCCTCAGAAATTCCCTTGTGTAGTGCAGTTTTCAAGAATGTCCTTAGACCCCTTCACCTGATCCCTCATCCTGCATTTGGGGCGTGTGCTGCTGTGTTAGGGGGCAGAACAGGATAACCAAGACAGGATAACCAAGCCCTGCAACAGTGACTCTGGTGCCTTCCTTTCTTCCAAGCCAGCTTTGCAGAGAAAGTACCTCCTGAGCAGAGCAGATTCTGTACCAGGTACCTGCAGTAAGAACTGTGCATTGCTGCATTTACAACTCCCTTGTTAACTGTGTGTGCTGCTGTTTTCTTCACTCAGAGCACAGATAAGTGACGAGCTCAAGGAGCTGATACTGCGCATGCTTGATAAAAATCCAGAAACAAGGATAACAGTCCCTGAAATAAAGGTAAGATATTATCTAATTGATATTAGAGCTTTTAGTCTCAGCTGATTTTATGTCCTTTGGTACCTTCTAATAAGGCAGAGCTGTCCCCAGTGTTTGTTCTGGGAGCTGTCTCTAGCACCCTCCCTTGGAGAAGGAGAGCACTCATTTTGCAGCCACAGCTCCAGTACTGCTTCTTGCTTAGGGAATATTGACAAAAGCTTTCTTGTTTGCTTATTTAAATGAAAACTGCTCAAAAGCTGGCTGATCTCAGTGAATCCCTGGGAGAATCAACATTGTCAGGGGAGCTGCTAGCTGCAGAGCCTGGGCTGGCAGTGTTGGATTTGCACTCCAGGGACTGGATGTGTGTTCCTCCTCTGGTCCTTGTGTGGCCAGTGGCCTCAAGGCAGCACATTTTTTTCTATCACCATTATTTGGGAGTTGTTTAATAATAGAAAGAATGAACAGGCCTGGCAGAACACAATGCTTCACAGGTTGTGGTTTCATTCTGGGTTTGTGTGGGCTTGCTGTCCT
Organism: Passer montanus; assembly: GCF_014805655.1. Lineage (NCBI taxonomy): Eukaryota > Metazoa > Chordata > Aves > Passeriformes > Passeridae > Passer > Passer montanus. The sequence continues at coordinate 215,289 of NW_024369262.1, forward strand.
CCTGTCACCCATCACCAAGGCTTTAGACCTGCTGGAGGATCTCAAAATTTCCATAGGGATCCATCAGCATGCTCTACAGGGCGAGCTCTGCTTTGCTTTGTCCCAGGCCAACACCAGTATTGCCACCAAAGCTGACATTAGAAAGGCTGAGCTTCAGGAAAAAATTGTGACATCCCTTCCCTCCATGCCCAGGAGGCCAAAGGCAGGTTTGGAGCTGTATTTATGGGATTTCACTTGACAGCTCTTGCAGGCACACTGTGAGACCCTGTGGGTAGAAGAGCAGAGCTGGTCCTTGTCCCTGGCTGGTGTCCCTGGGGACTTGCCTTGGACTCTGACAGAGGATGTGTCAGGCTGGGCTCTGTGCTCAGGCAGGGCTTTCCTCCTGCTCCCAGCCAAGAAACCATCCCACGAGAAGCAGCAAGAAAAGGGGGCTTTGCTCTGCTGCATGCAAGACAAAGAATGAAAATGCTCCAGATAACTCAGGTTGTCAAAGTGTTTCAAACTTGATTCAGGGATGCCGTGGTGCTGGTGGGTGGCAGCAGGTGTGACAGCACTGAGCCAGACTGCAGCCATTTCCAAGGGAGCTGGTTAAAAACCACCTCTGGCAGTGGGAGAGGGAGCAGTAGTGACAGCAGTGGGGCCTGTGCCCCGTTTCTGTGGCAGCCCAGAGCTGTGTGTCCCCTGCAGGTGCACCCCTGGCTGAGCCGGGGCGGCGCGGAGCCGCTGCCGCTGGAGGAGGAGCACTGCTCCGTGGTGGAGGTCACCGAGGAGGAGGTCAAGAACTCTGTGAAGACCATCCCCAGCCTGCCAGCTGTGGTACGTGTGAAACACACCACATCCTCTGGGCAGGGGGCTGGGCTGAAGCCTTCAGCTGCTGGAGGAGATTTGGAGAGGGGACATGTGTGTTCCTGGCATGAAATCTCAGCAGTTTGACACGGTGGGTACTTCTTGTGCCTGACTGCTGCAGCAGCCTGGCTCTCTCCAACAGCTTTGCTTTGTGCTCTTTGCTGTAAAATGTCAGCTGAATTATTAAAGAAGCTGTTGTCCCTGCTTTGAACTGGCTTCCAGGAGCCAGTCCTGCTGTTCTCACTGCTCTGTTCTCTTCCTCGAAGATCCTGGTGAAGGCCATGCTGAGGAAACGCTCCTTTGGGAACCCCTTTGAGGTCCAGACGAGGAGGGAGGAGAGATCCATGTCTGCTCCAGGGAACCTGCTGATGTAGGTACCTACAGCACCTGCAGCACGGCCAGGGCCTCCTCCTGTGGGGAGGGAGGGTGGGGGAGGCACTTTGCAAATCTCTTCTGTAGTGTTTAAAGACAAAACTCCCTTCTGCATCAAACACTGGAGACAAAATCTACCTCAAGTCCTGTCAGACTGAAGTGCAGTGTACTGCTGCAGCCTAAAAACTCTTTTATAGATGCAGTTCTCTCTGGAAGATGGGTTTTTATTTGCTAAACACATGTAAGGTGCTAAGCTTGAGTCTGTTTTTTCACTTGTTAGTTTATAATTCTGTGATCAAAGATCCATTAGAGATTGCTAAAGTGAAATAAGTTTAATTAGGGTCTAGTTTGGATATATATTGGAGAGTTTAGTTCTTCTCTCCTTTCTATGGACCACAGAAATGGTACCAAATAAGCAGTTTATGTTGGTTTTTAAACACAAAATGAGGTTATGGGATTTGATCTGGGGTCTGGGGCCCAAGTCTGGTCAGAGACATCATGGTCAGACAAAACAGAACTTTGAAATTGCTTTTTCACTTGAGAACACATACAGTGTTTTTTCACACAGTTTTTTGCCAGTTAATGAAATAGTGGAACACATTACAAGGGGATACTTTGGAGATTAGGCATAAATTACTATATTGGGATTAAAAAGGGAATAGAGATCTTAATGACTAATAGATTCATCAGCAGTTTTTAACCATGATGGTATGTACAGGGATGGGGAGAGAATTCTTCTGTCCTTTGCTTGGTTCTTACTGTTTCTCCTTCATTTTTGTCACTGATTCCTTTCAGAGCCAGGATTCTGGGCCATCAGTCAGTAAATAACAGCTAGACCTGTAGCCTGATCTGGGACAATTTTTATTTAAATAAAGTTCTCACCCCACAGGATCTATAGGCTGTGGCTGACAACAAAGCTGTGCTGTCCCAAAATGATTCTTTTCCACCCAGAATCCCAGTCCCATTCCTAGCAGACTCCCAGGAGGGTGTGCTGAACCTCACTGCACCATTGATAACACAGTTATAGAAGTCTCTCTCTGTCTCTCACAGGTGTATGGGGATTTCAGGGCTCAGCTCAATTAAGGATGATCATGTTCTAGGTCCCCAGCTGAGCATTGGAGACTTAATGAAGACTTTGTCTTGCTGTCCATGGCCAGACACCATTTAAACACCCTGCTCATGAGTGCTGCTGTGGGACACATCTGCAGCATGGCAGTCACAGCTCTTAGCACAAGAGATTTGCCCTGATTTGTTTCTTCACTCAATGCCTTCCAAATTAGTTATTGCTAATTGGACACATGTCCCTACTCACATCTTCACTATCATTCCTGATGATTGCATTGCATTGCTCTGAAATGGGGAAACATTTACTAAATTTGAAGAAAAATGTGTTTTATTCTTCCCACTGTCCCAGACAGGTAACTTGGAGCAAGGCAGACTTTCTTTTCAAACCCTGCCCGAACTTATATTTCAGAGTGGTAACCCTGGGCCTGTTTCTGAAAGGGACCTGTTCCCTTCTACCTTCATTTGAGGTGCTTGAAAACTCACCCAGGTGGTGGGCAAACTCCTTGACCCTTGATGCTGGTTCCTGCCTGGAGCTGGGGGCTTTAGTATCTGCTCAAAACCAAAGTTATTTGATCTCAGATAGCTGTGAAACTTCTGATCAGCCACAATATCAATGTCCTGTCCTTTATAAAATATTCTTAGGCTTTCAAGATGAGCTCTAAGCCTCACTTTTGTCTCCATTTTAAAGTTGCTACTGAGATTTTTTTCAGTTCATTGAAACCCAGCATCTTTCCCTGTCTCAGCTCATTCTGGTCCTGTGTGTTTTCAGACTCCTTGTACAGACTGAAAGGTTTATTTTCAAAGCAGTGTGTCATTTCCACTGTTGTGCTGCTGTGTCTGGTGGCCTTAGTTTACAAAACCATGCCAGGCCAGGGAAGGAGCTGCAGCCATGCTGGGCTGGCCTCTGCCCAGCTGTGTGAGCACTTAGAAATATCCAAAATCAATATGAATGTGCCAGTTCTCCACTGCACCAATCCCTGTGCTTAATTTCTCAGTCTCATGCCATCAGTGCCAATTTTTGGCAGTAACAAATGACTTAATCCTAAATTATTTCATGCACAACTGGAGCTTTGAGAACCCATCTCAAAACTGTTGTTCAAAAGAAAGATACTTGCCAAGTCTCTCTAACAAATGGTGCTGTATATTAAACACCACAGCAGGGATGCTCCTTTTAAGGCATATGGATTAATATTATTTCAAACTTTGGAAAACGTTTTACTGACTGAATCTAATGAAAATAACTTCAAATTTAAATAAATGTGTTGGATCTAATGACGTTAATCTCAAGCGAACCACAGCTAAATGGGAAATATTCATTGTTCAGTGAGTTATCTCTTGATGACAGTGTTATTTCCTCAGGGGCAAACAGAGTAGACACCAAGCTCATCCACTTCTTAATTCATATTGCTTGTTCCCTTGAAAAACCACCCTTGCTACACATATAAAGTGCCAATGTTATGATTAGAGCTGTGTTAAAATAAGTTTCAAGTGAGTCTGGATTTCTGTAAAGCTTTAGGATCATACAGGAGTTGATAATATGTAGTAAGGCTCTGCAGAGAGTTTCTGCATGTCCATCATGCTTGTAGCTGGACAGGGACCACAAAACTGGGACCTGCCAGAAAAGCAGTGCCTGCAGCCATCACTGTGCTCTGGACATGTGGCTGCCCTGGAGGAACTAGAAAAAAATGAGCCACACATTGCCAAGCTCTCCTGCACAGAGCTCCTTGTCCCAGTGGCAGGGTCTTCAGAGGGGCATAAGTCAGATTTTGTAACACTGCATCTCCTTCTAGTTGTAGGTAGCAAAATAACTTGTTGTGTTTCTACAGAAGAAAAAAAAGGAAAGCAATTAGAATTCTCCAATTTCACATTCAATCTATTTAATTAGGCTGTATGTGAAATTGCCAGAGCCCCCCTCACTGCTGCTTCAAGTATCTAACATCTGTGCCATTTCTGAGGATACACTCTGTAGGAAATCCTCTGGCAGTGAGCTGAGCTCTGGTACCAGAGCTTTCTGCTATTTGATGCCTAATTGATGACTCTTAAAATGGAGCTGTCCTTCAAGCTCACTCTTTGGGATTTGGAGAGGAGGAAAGTAAATCATGTGGCTGAATCTTTTTGTAATTTCTCCCTGCATTACCCACACAGCATGCTGGGCTCTGTCCCTGGAAATGCTCTGGGCAGATATCTGTGGTAGCAGCAGGGCTTTCCTGCTGCAGCCTTGATGCCTTTAGAGGACACCATTAAGACACCACTGATGTGAAACAGTTCTGAAGTCAATACTGGGAGGACAGAACGTTTTTTTAGCACTCTTTAGACTGGGAAGAAGTGAATCCTCTCCTGGCTGTTATTTATTGCTCTGTTTATCAGCACTGAGCAGTTTAAAAGGCAGATGTTCAGTGCAGACACACTCAGCAGGTGGAGGGGAACTAAAAGGATGATGCCCCATTTAGCAGTCGTTGTTTTGCACACCTAGAATGGTGTGAGAGCTGCCAGCTGTCACCTCCCTGTCAGCTGGGCAGTGCCAGGTGTCACTGCATCCTGCCTTTCCTGCAGGATCTCCCAGGAGAGGCAGTGATTCATGGAGTCTTACAGATCCTGCAGACCGTGGCCAGGTTCAAGCCTATCATTAATGGTGGCTGCAGAAGCAACTGATATTTTCTAATTTTCCAGCTCCAGAGTATTTTTTAAGCCCAGTTCAGCATTCACAGCTAAGTTCTGGATTTCTGGTAGCAGTGTTTGCTGCATTTCTTCTGCCTTCTCCACATTTTTCCTGACTGAGTCAGCCCTGGTTTCACCACATTTTATTGCTCTCATTTATTGCAAGTACTACCTATCAAATTAATTGCTGTGTTTTGACAGACCCAATTTACTTTCCCATTATGGCTGCTAATACTGTTGATGAAATGTGGTTGTCAGCTCCTCTTTGGGGGATCACTTGGTATTTAAAAAGCCTACCCTGTTTCCAATCTTCCCAAAAAGAGACCAGAAGGGTCACTGCCCTTAGGGCCATATTGTCCATGTGGGTTAGGCACAAGGAAACCAAGGGGGAAAGGGAGGTATAAAAAGTGAAAAGTGGCTGGCCCAGGTCTCTGAGCAGAACCAGCTCCTCCCAAAGACAGAACTGCATGTTTTGTGGGAAGAGCCATGCCCCACATGCAGGTGGGTGTCCTCACAGGGCTGTGGCACAGGATTTTCCTCTGGAATGATCCACCACCAGCAGTGAGGGGCCCAGTGCTCCTGGGGCTCTGCCCATTGCACAAGGGATACAAAAGCCCAGAGGTGCCAGGGCAGCACAGCTGGACACAAAATAACATGACTGCAGTGTGCTGGGAGCCATCTGCAGCTTTCAGCAGTGGTAAGGGCTGGAGTGGGTTTGTTCCAGTGCTACCAGTGCCTGTCCTCATCTGTCCTTAGGTAAAGGTGGCTGATGTTCCATCCCCATTCCACTCTACACTCTAGGCTGGACAGGCACAGAAATGCAAGCTCCTTCACCTGCTGCCATTGTCTTCATGATCACTTTCTTCCTTTGTCTCATTGTTTTGCTCTCAGGGACAGATTCCTCTTAAACACATCTGTACACTTGCATCCATCTTTAAGGTAATTCCATGTCTGTGTTTCCCCTGGGTGCTGTAGAAACCTGTGTCCCCTCCTGAGCCTGTGTGATTTGTGTGGTAGTGAGAGCATTTGGCTCCATCCTTCCTTCCTGTAGGAGCAGTTTTACTGCAGTCATTCTGTGTGTGTGACACTAATGTTTATGTATACTTTTTATTATTATTTCTATTTGTGATTCTTTGAGCTGCTTTTAGGGAGGGAGGGGTGAAAAAAACCAGTTGGGTTTTAGCAGGAAGTGGTGCTCAGCCCCGCGTTTGCAGAGGGAATAGCTACAGAATTTGGGAAAGGCTGAGCTTTGGAATTTGAGTTTAATATTTAGTAGTTATGCAAAAGAAAGGGCTGGAGCCATCTCTGCTCCAGATACTCCACCACTCCCTTTTGCCTCTGCCTCTGCTGCAGCACTGGAAGGGCTCTGGGCAGACCAAAATTGATTGCTCCAATGACCACCCCAGCCAGGACTTCATCAAAACATGGTCACCTGTTCAGCCACTCGCACAGACTCTTCTAGGAAGTGTTGGTCTGGTTAATTCTGTTAATTAATGCAAACCATGATGAGGTGCTTACAGACACCTCAGTGGGAAGTCCTAGGATCCAGAGGCAGGCAGGACACAGCCTCCAGCCAGGCTGGAAGATCTGGGCTGAGAGACTGGGAAACAACCACACATCTCTAAATGCCTTTGGGAGCAGCTCCAGCACGTTGGAGACTCTGTCTGGCCTGGTTTATTGCTCTGAGACACATGGATGGGCCAGAGCCAGGATGTCACCTGCTCCGAGTGAGGAAGAACTTGCAGAGATTCTCCAAAAATAGCCAGGAGAAGGCAGGCAGAGGCAGATGGGGAGTGCTGTGGTGCCACTGCCTCCTGCTGCTGCATTTCCATAGGGAGGAAAGGACTCAATCAGCCTGCACTGAATGGGGACTCCTGGAGGAATTAAGCACTTGCCAGGGGTGTGTGTTTGTGCTGTGCTGGTTGTCCCACACCCTCCCTGCCCTGTGCTCCTGTGTTTGAGGGCAGTGTGGGGAGGCTCACTCCTCAGGGGACACGAAACTGGTGTGAATCCCCAGTGGCTGTGATCCCCCCACAGCCATGCACTCTCCTGGGTAATTGCACAAACCAGGCTTTGCTTCCCTGTGGTTTACAGAATGTAGGAGAAATAGAGTCTTATTTCTCACCAAGAGTTATTTACTGGAGATTCCCATCCAGCCTCAGGCCTCTCAGCAGCAGCCTGGCTCCTGTGCAGACATGGAGCTCTGGTGCTGCATCTCTGCTGCTTGACAGGCAGCCCCAGCTTTTTGGCTGGTGTTTGCTACCCTGAGGGTCCTCTCAGCCTGACATGGAGGTGTCTGGAGAGGCAGAGGCTGCTCAGAGTGCTGGGACAGCACTGAAGACAGCCCTGACAGGAGTAGGATGAGCAGGATGTGCCAGACAGGGAGCTGGGCTGTGCTGAGCTGCCACAGAACAGAGCCCTTGCTGCTAAATGAGGTGATCAGTCATTTGAGGAGGAGGATGACAGGCACTGAAGGCAGGGCTGTTCCTCAGCCTTCCCTGTCCATGGGTTCAAGGGCAGGTTTATTGCAGAGCTTTGCTGAAGTGGAGGGAGAAGGGAACATGATTTTTGATCATTTCTGGTTTCTTCAAAAATTGGGTTAGCCCTGTATGTACTTTGTGTTGTTCCTAGCCTGGAAGTACCCCCAGAGCCCCCAAACACTGTGTGCTCCAGGCACATGCAACAGCACTGACACTCCACTGCCAAGCTGGCTTGTCCTTGCAGGTTCTACAGAATGCCCTGGCACAGGGTGCCCAGAGCAGCTGTGGCTGTCCCTGGATCCCTGCAAGTGCCCAAGGCAGGTTGGATGGGGCTTGGAGCAATCTGGCATGGTGGAAGGTGCCCTTGCACATGGCAGGGGGTGGAACAAGGTGATCTTCAAGGTCTCCTTCCAACCCAAAGCATTCTGTGATTCTGTAGTACAGCCAGACTGCTGTGAGCAAGGCTGGACACCTGGGAGAGACAATACTTGGAGATGATCACCTCCTTTGTGTTGTGGATATCTTTATGATGGAGAAATGGGTGTTCTAGGTGAAGTCACCTGCCTGTGATCAGTTTCTGCTGTGGGTGGCAGCTGGAGGTGTCCCCTTTTCTCCATCCAGGGACAGTCACATGCTGTCTGGGGTAGGCTGGGTGCAGGTGCTGCTCCTCGAGGGTGCCCTGGAGTGCAATACAGCTCAAGCCTTCTACATGGGAAAACATCAAAAGTTAGGAGCAGGAGGAAAAGGCTGAAGTTAGTGTGGTGTATGTTCAGTTCAAGGAAGTGACCTTGGCTGAGATTTTAGGGCTGCTGCTCTCAGTTTTTGGGACTGCTGTTTTTGGGGAGCAGGCAGACTCATAGAAACCAAAATCACACAGTTTTTGTGTAGGACAAACTGGGTTCTGGTAGAAACATTTAGCTTTACTGCCATTTACAGCAGCACTTCGGAGAAGCAGCTGTGGGAACAGCCCATCCCTCTGGTCTTTATTTTAAAAAATCAAATTAAAGGAGAGCAAAACAGAACTCTCCAAATGCAAACTAGAAACCATGCTGCTGATCTGCAAGACTTTGCCCTAAAACCATGTACCTCCTCCTGGAGACGGGCATTCAGGGAAGTGGAATATGACCAAAGGGGTATCAGGGACAGCCAAAGGTGATACAGAGACTCCATCATCAGAAGGCATGAAAAGCACTTTCTTATTAGAAATCTACAGTTCTTATAGAAACAATGGTGGACCTAAGACCTGATTGGCCTTTAGGAATCTTCTCTCACACTACTGGTGAAAGTGAACTATGAATAGCACACTCGGGAGAACCATATCTATAAACAATGGTTACAGAAAGAGAGATAATAATTGTTGGAATTCTTTCCTCTAAGTTTCTCACAGCTTCTACCCAGCTTCCCAGGATTTTCCTGGGAGAACCTTGTCTTTCTCTCTTCAGAAGCTATGTAATTACTACAGTGGAGGGATCAGTTTTTGGGAGCAGAGGCCAAGCAGGTGTCCAGGCCAAGCTGCCCATCCCTGCAGGGCATCATGCTGGGATATTACTGAGTGTTCACATGGTACCAGCACAACAGGCTGGTTCATTGCTTCTCCCTGTTGATATAACCCCCCCCGCCACCACCTTGCTGTGTGCCCACAATGACTTTTTTTTTCCTCACCACCCGTGCAGAACACAGGGCAGCAGAGAAGCAGCCAGGGACCCGGAGCTGCCCGACGTGTGCGAGGACGAGGCCGCGGCCTGAGGGCGCGGCTGCCTGGGCTGGCCGCCCTCACCCCCTCATGGCCCTCACCGCCCAGCCCGGGCCCTGCACGGCAGAACAGAACCACACCGGGCCCAGCAGAGCGGAGCAAGCCAGGAAAGCTGGGCAGGAAGGCCTGGGCTGGCCACCCTCACCCCCTCATGGCCCTCATCGCCCGGCCCAGGCCCACCAGAGCAGAGCGAGCCAGGAAAGCCAGGAGGGAAGGCCTGGGCTGGCCACCCTCACCCCCTCATGGCCCTCATCGCCTGGCCCAGGCCCAGCAGAGCGGAGCAAACCAGGAAAGCCAGGAGGGAAGGCCTGGGCTGGCCGCCCTCACCCCCTCATGGCCCTCACCGCCCAGCCCGGGCCCTGCACGGCAGAACAGAACCACACCGGGCCCAGCAGAGCGGAGCAAACCAGGAAAGCCAGGAGGGAAGGCCTGGGCTGGCCACCCCCACCCCCTCATGGCCCTCATCGCCCGGCCCAGGCCCAGCAGAGCAGAGCGAGCCAGGAAAGCCAGGAGGGAAGGCCTGGGCTGGCCACCCCCACCCCCTCATGGCCCTCATCGCCCGGCCCAGGCCCACCAGAGCGGAGCAAGCCAGGAAAGCTGGGCAGGAGGATCCGAGGAGCAGTGGGAGCCCCGTGCTCCTCCGTGCATGCCTTGTGCTTCGCCCCAGGAATGCGGCTGGGCTCCTCTCAAGGGTCCTTTGCCCCCCAGAGATGTTCTCCTTGTGTTTTTGTGTTCTCCACTTCAAGCATCAGGGGAAAAAAATGGCGTTAGAGGCTGGTTTTATGAGTCTCCTCGAGCCAGGTCTCATAAGGTCTTGGAGATGTATTTCACACTCAAGATAGCTCAGCTACCTTAGAAGGCATAAAATCAGCAGGATGGCTCCTGTGGTGGTGTTGGAAAATAAAAGGTTTTAATAAAAGGCAAAATAACAAACTCTTCACAGAGAAAAACCGAGCCAGGTGTAAGAGTTCTTGCCCCTGGTAAAACACCTCACAAAAGTGATTTGTTTCTTTGTTCTCTTCCTTTTCTAGTAAATTGCTCAGGCAGGACTTTTTGGCTCCTGTCCAGTTAGCTATCCTTAAGTTTGAGGTGAAGTCCCCCAGGTCCTATGAGATGCTTTTTCACCTAATTGAGGAGAAAAACTTCTGGGCTTATTTCCTTTTTAAGGGGACAAAGGACAGTTTTGTCACTCTGTCAGCAGGGGGCACATTCCTATAGGAGGGCAACTGTTTTATATTTAATGCACTTGTGTACATCAGGAGTGCTGCTCCTGGTGTGGAGATGAAGGCAAAATGTCTTTGGATATCAGTGAAGTGAGGATGAGATCCTGCTGTTGGAGTGAACACTGTCCCTCCCTGTGTCTTTCTTTCTCTTCCCTTTTCCTGTGGTCCCTCAGTTTTGCACAGTGTCAGTCCTGCCCCCAGCTGTGGCTTTAGTCAGGGCAGTGCTGTAAAGCAGAGGAGTCACACGAGATTCCCTGGATGTGCAGAGAGCCCTGGGATGGCACAGAGCCCTGGAGCATGGGGATATGCTGCCACACAGAACAGCTTAGTGCTCCAGGGACATCTGCCAGGGCTGCCCTTCCCACAGAGCTGGGAATGCACCCAGTGCTGCACCCATGGACCATGGTCTCCAGCTGAAAAGAGTGGCAGGTTTGAGCTTTATTTTATTTCATTTCCTTCTCTTCGCTTAATCTCATGTACCTGATGCTTTTTAAACTTTAATTTCCTGAAAATGACCCAAACTGGGAGAGGTTCCTAGGATGGAAAATGTTGGTGGAGGGTTTTTACAATGACTTTTTTTTAAAGGCTTTAATTTTTAATTTCATTTTAAGACTCTGATTTTTATACATGTGCTGATGCTGCTATTTTATCCATACATTGCTTCTAAACTTCAGGTTAGAAGCTTCATCTCAATAGCTTGACAAATGGTAAGAGGTTACACTTAAAAAGGTAAATACAAAAAAGGAAAATACAGCCATTTTTGTGGCTGTTGATATACAGACTGTGTGGATAATCAGGAATTTCACTCTTCAATTCAGAGAGTAAAAACCAGTGACATCCATCTGTCAAAATATATGTCATTATTTTCCCTTGAGCCTTATGGGGTCTGAACATGCCCCTGGGAAGCCAGTGGGATTGGAATCTTACTTTATAGTACTTAAAGAAAGGACATGATTAAATTTGGTTCCTACATAATCATCTTAGTGTCTGTTTTTAGGTTAATCCTGAGGACTTGGGACATTTTTCCTTCATTTTTTGTGCAGGGGGACACATGTACGAGGGTTGTTGGTAGTGACTGGTGTATCCTGGTGCTCCTGTTCTGTTTGCTGCAATCTCATTTGATGGTGCCCAACATTTTATAGCTGGGCTTTGCTGCTGGTGCCTTCTGTCTGTCCCCAGCTCGTCACCTCCCATCCCTTATCCCAGCACTCCCCAGCCTGGGCTCTTCCTTGTATCTCACCTGTAAATATTGACAAAATGGGAAAGAACATTGCAGCTTCTCTGTTGAAAGGAGACCTTTAACTGCTGTTGGATCCTGTAAAGGTAGCTGCTCTGGGGCTGAGCTCTGCCCTGCTGCTTCCAGGTGCTAAATTCTGCCTGGTTTTTGGTGTCTGCACCAGCTGTGAGCTCAGCATCCTCTGAGGAGCCTGCCCTGCACCAGGAGGATGCCTTGATCCATTCCCCAGCCTGGGACATGGGACTTGCTGCTTGTAATGAAGATTTAGGTACCCAGAGGTAGGGAGGGAAAAGTCTGAGAGCACAGGGGATTCTGCAAATGGGAAAGATTGTCCAGGTGGAACTGCTGCCTGTGGAAGGGACAGTCTGTGGATGCAAACTGATCTGGCCTCCACTTTATGGCAAGAACTTTCTCCAGCTGGTGTTCCCAGGACAGGGCCAGGGAGGGACCTTGGAGCAAAGACACATCTCAGGAACGTGCCCTGCCCCAGGCAGAAAAGGGAGTTCTGGTAATCCTCATCCCTGTGGGACTTCTGAAGTCTAAGCAATACCTGGGTTGTGCTCAGAGAGCTCTGAGGATGCAAACATGGGGTTAGTTATTGTATTTTTAAATCTGTGGAAAGAATAATTTGCTGACCCAGGCAGCTGGGGTTATTTTAGTGATGGCCAAGGGGTGGGAGCTGGTGGGGAAGGCTGATCTCAGCCCCAATTAATGCAACCAAACAAACTATGAGTTACAAATGAGCTCCATAACATGTTCCTTTAGTGGTACCTAAATAATTGGTACTTCAGTTTTGGGAGAGGAATGGATGTTTTTTATGATTATCTCAAAATCTACTCTAGAAATATGTGTCCTTTCAGCTAAAAGAAATCCTTCTGGAGCTGTTCCCACAGGTCCAAGAACCACCCCCTCAAGCTCTGAGCTCGTGTCACACCTTGTTTCTTCAGCAAATCTGCCAACAGGCTTTCCTTTATACCCCAGAAATCACCCCTATGGTGTCACAAACAGCAAAAAACCTGCATGAAATGAGATGAAAAATGTGCCCTGGCAGCAGGAGAAACGGTCAGATAGGCAAAACCAGGCTCTCCTCACTCAGCTGCAATGAAATCCTTGCTTGTTTTTGTGCATATTAGAGCAGCTCAGGGCAACTGGTTCTGCTCCGAAGAAAGGAAGAGGCTGAAGAGAGGGGATTTATTTGAGAATAAACATCCCAGGCAAGGCAGCACTTTTAGCTCTTGAGTAAAATCATTCTCCTCAGCTGGATGGGTAAATATTTGTCTGCTCCTCTCTGTGGTGGAGGGGATGGGGCTCAGTGTGGCTCTGCAGAGCAGAGAGCAGAGCAGGTGTGGCACACTCATGCTTTGGTGTGTGCTCTGTTTTCCCCTCTGCTGTTCCTGGAGCACTGGGATGCTCTGGCCTTCGTTAGCTGGGCTTGGAATCACCAGGAAGTTTCCTCTTTCACCCCTCACCATTGCATCTGGTCAGGTTTTCCAGACTCTTCCAGGCTGAGGATGATTTTCTTGAAAGAAATTTCTCACTTGGAGGAACAGCACATATCTGTGATCTCCAGGACGTGGATTTCTTTGTCTCACTCAATTAATGGCTCTAGGCCTGTGGTTTTGGGGGTAGTGCTAAGTAAAAATCCTGGCCAAGTCTTTTGTGCCCTGCCCTGGGGAATGCACAGTCCATGTCTTTAACCCTCTGGGCAGGAATGTGCTGCTGTCAGTGTCACACTTGCAAGCAGATGAGGTTTGAGCATCAGGAAAAAAAAATCTGACTTTGTGTAGGGCTCCAACCAGAGGGAGCCTGAGGAGGAACAGTGTAGCTCCTCTGTGCACAACAAACTGTGGCTCCTAAAACAACTCCCAGTGTGCAGTTTCATTCTTTATGTATTGCCAGGCTTGCAAGGAGGAGCTGCTGGGAGAAATTTCGTGTTCCTTCAGCACAACTCTGCCCTGAAGCCCTCGGCAGCACTGCCACAGGGGAGTTTCTCCATTTGTGGTGTGTGGCTGGGAGCTTGTTTGCTCTCCCCAGCTCAGTGCTTTCCTCCCATCTTGCCCAAAAATCCCCAAGAGCTTTGTCCCACCAGCCCAGGGCTTTGTCCCAGCCCCTGAGAGGCCCAGGCTGCCCCAGGGACAGGGGTCTCAGTGGATTTCCCAAGGCAGGAGGGCTGTGCAGGGGGATGCCACTGAGAGCCCCAGCACCTCTGGTGTGCAGCAGGGAGACTGGAGGGCTGAAGTGGAGGGTTCGTGTGGAAATGGAGCTTGGATGAGGTGCCAAACTTCTCTGCTTTAGCAGGGCTTGTTTGTAGTGGATTTTCTGAGCAGAGCAGTGCAAGGCATTCCTTTCTGACCCAGATCCTTCCACACCAGTCCATGCTCGGCCCAGGCTGAACCAACCTGCGCTATGCCATGACCCTGTTGCTGTGAATGCAGCCTTCCATGGGATGAGGGAAGCAAAGCAGCTCAGCAGTCCCTGCCCTGCTCCTTCCCTTCCTGGAGAAAAGCCATGTACACTCAGAGCTGCTGCTGGCAGAGCCCAGACCCTCCCTCAGTACCCACAAGCCATCAAAGTGCTCCCAAAAAATGGTGTAAATTCAAGAAAACATGAATTGCAACCCTTGAGGGTACAATGCAGATCATCTGTGCTGTAATTTTGCTGCTCTTTCTGATTTCTAGGCCTATTCTGTTGGTATTTCTGTCTCTTGTTGCACTTGAAGCTGAACCTCTGCCCCTGTATGTGCTCTGCTACGGATCCAGCATGATGTAAATGCACTCCGTACTGTGACAGCATGTGGCTGTTGCACTGTAAATATGTACCATGAAGAGAGAGGCTATTTTTTGCATGCTTTTGTACTGTAGAACTGATGAGAAGACGACAATAAATTCCACAGAGATGACGCTGGCTGTAAGTGCAGTTCCTAGGGCAGCTGCCAAGCGCAGCCCCAGCCCGAGCCCGGCTCTCAGCCCAAGGCTCCCCTCAGCCCTAAGGCCGGGGCCGGCTCTAAGCTCGGCCTAAGCCCCGGCCTGTGCTAGCCCCGCCCCCTCACTGTGAGCCACGCCCAGTAGCTGTCCGTCACAGAGTGCTCCACCTCTCCACCAATCAGATCGCTCGGTCTCGTCCATGCCCCGCCCATCACAGAGCCTTCTGCCTGTCGGCCAATCAGCTCACCCGGTGCCGTAGCGGCCCCGCCCCCTGCATCACAAAACCCTCCACTATCCGCTGCGGCCCCCATTGTGTCGTCACTGAGCTGCTATTGGCTGTCGGCGAGGGGGCGGGCCTTCAGCCACCTATATAAAGGGCCGCAGGAGGGCAGGGCTCGGTGAGAGCGCAGCGGCGGCGGCCAGGGCTGGTTCAGCTGTGAGCCCTCGGCCCCCCGACGCCGGAGCCTCGGGCCGCCCCTGCCTCGCTCTGCGGGCTGCGGGGGGTGTGCACCAGGCTTGGGAGGGAGGTGGGAGGGCCCTTTCTGGCTGCCTGCACCGGACCCGCCATCTCCCCCACCCCCAAATAGGAGGGGGACAAAGTGCCGGCCCCCCCAGGTCGAAGAGGGACAGACAGAATGCCGACCCCTCAAAATCGGAGGAGGATGGAGGGCACCCCCAGCCGGTCAAAGGCAAGTAGGTCGCAGAACGGCCGGGGCCTGCGAGGACGGCGACAGCGGCGCGCGCCCCCAAATCGGAGGGACGCAGAGAGAATGCCCATTCTGGCTCCCCAGAGTGGAGGACGATGGAGCCAGCGCTCCCTGAACCGCGGGGGGACCGGGACCCCACGCCAGCCCTCCCTGAGTCGGAGGGGCACAGACACAATGCCGGGTCCCCCCATATCTGAGGGGGACAGACGCAGAGGGTCCCCCAGAAAGCGGATGGGGACCGAGACCACCTCCAGCCTTGCAAAGGTAAGGAGGATCGAGAAGCTGCCCGTCATCCTGCAGGAGGAGACGGAGGAAGACGCGTCTTTCCCAAGCATCCCCCAGGGCGAGAGGGACGGAGACACCTCGAGCACTGCCCCCCCTTCCCCCGCCCCCATGGACGAAGCAAAATAAAATTGGCAGAAGGCCAACTGAACCGCACACCCGAGGCTTGGTCTGATGTTTGTTTTAACGAGTCACTTGTGAGGAAAATTGAAAGCCCCGGCCTGACCCATGGGAGAGGAGGGCGGAGACAACCCTGGCCACCCCACAGGAGAGAGGAGAACAGAGATGCACTGGTCCCCCATCGGGAAAGGAGCAGGGAGACCCCTGAGCCCCCTCCGTGGGCCAGATGAGGATGGGGAAGCCCCCAGTCCCCCAAAAGGGAGGAGGAGGGAGAACCTCCTGTCCCACCCCAGCCAGTCAAGGACAAACAGACCCGCTCCAGCCCTCCCCATAAAGGGCACTTAGATGATTTCTTTATAGGAAATCCTTATTTCACATATAAGGAAATGGAGCTGTCTTTACATTTCAGTGACATCTTCACAAAGGTAAGTGTATCGAGCAGTATGTTCCTTTGTCTTCAAGTACAAAAGTCATGGCAGGTAACAGTGGCAGATCACGCTGTTACTGTCACAGTGACTCCCAACTCGCTGTCTGTTGTTTATTGCTGCCCAGTGAAGAAGAGTCACATTTTCTTTGTCTCGTTGTCAAACGTCATATCCTGCTAATACCAGTCCTTCTCATTGCTCTGGCATTTTATGTATTAAATGAGGAAAAAAAAGTCAATTTACTTATCATTTTTTCAATATTCTCCAATCTGGAGACAGTTGAATCATAAGAAAAAATACATCTTAGTTAGCATCACCCAGCAGTTCCTACATGAGGAAATTCCACACTCCATTCAATGGAAACAGTGTAAAAAGAGTGGGGCTGTGCCTTGAGGAGTAGAATTGTCCACTTACACAAACTTGCTTGAAATGCTTTTATTTGCAATAGGTGCTGTAAGAAATGGGGATAGCCTGGGAAAACACATACAGGTGTCAAACTGTCACAAGTTCCCAGGTGAGGTGGGACCCTCTAGGACATCTCTCTGGATGCCCTGGATGTTTCAAAGCCCTGGCAGGGGCTTGGAGACCCTGGCAGGAAGCCAAAGACACTTGGAAATTCCGTCTTAATTCATGGAGCAAATTGCCAACTTTATATGAAGAATTACAGGTCACAAAAGTTTAAGCAGCATAGTAGTAGCAATCACAGGGTGAAGGGAAAAATTTTGGAGCACTGTACAGGGGGGTTTTGAACCTTGTACAGGGGGGTTTGGAATTCTGTACATGGGGGTCAGGGATTCCGAGATGGAGGGATTTGGGCGTGTCCTGTCCTTTCTTCTCCTTGGCATCCATGTTCAGGATGATGCTGGCATTCACAGATTGGTTGAAAGTCACTGTCTAACACAGGTGATAGCTATTGGAACATAATTGTAAACATAGTATACGTAGTTTTTAGTATAAAAGATAGCACCAGCCTGAGAGGCGGGGTGTGTGCCTTGGACTGACCTGCAGAACAGACCTTGGCAGGCCAGACAGGAAATGTTTGAGATAAAGAAATAATAAACAACCTTGAGAACATGAACCGAAGACTTCTCAACTCCTTCTTTGGCTTTTGGGTTGGGGAAAAGAGACTTTTAACAGAGACACACCATGGGATCTTCCCAATCACACCAACCAGACCAGACCAGAGGAGAAGCAGAGACCTGGCCTCCCTGGATGGTCAACGAAGTGTGGGCTCCCGACCAGGAGAAAATCCCATAAATGGCCCGTGGAGAACTGGCAAACACTGATCACAGGATGTTAGACAAGGGGTAATTGTGACTCCCAGCTCAGCCACCAGATGAGGGCTGACACACAGAGCTCCCACCATCCCCTCAGGGTGAGGTCCAGGCTGGAAGGATCATGGCTAAGGTCAGGCCTGATAGATTTTGGTAGCTCAGGGAAATAGAGAGAAGGTGGCACAGGATTGTAGCTCGCAACAACCTAAAAGACCACAGCAGGCACCTGAGTACTTTCCTCTCACTGGACTGGTGACTGCAATTTCCATACCCACCACTTGTTTTAAAGGAAAATAATTTTATTTTTTTTTTTCAGGGCTACGATCAGCACAGCACCATGGAATCCTCCCACCTGTGCTTAGTCCCTTTGTGACATCACATGCCTTCCTCACGCCAGGGATCGGTAGCACAGACTCATCTCTGAAGACGCGTATGGTCAGAATAAACCTGGAGTCATGGACTTAAGAGTGGTGCTCAGCCTGTTGGTGTCAATTATTCCCTGGAGCTCGTGGCAGCATATCAGGAATTGTCCTGGTTCCACCAGTGTCCAGTCCACGTTTCCCAGGATGTTGCAGTGATACCAACTTCACGCAACCTCTATTCTTTGCCTGAGAACACCCTCCAGACACAAAGGGCATTGAAGTTCCTCTGTCTCTGCAGAGCTCTCCTGAAATAGCTGTCAATGGCTATAATAGTTTTTGTTAGCAGCTCACCAACTTCTGGAACACCTCTATTCTAAATAAATTAGTTTTTCCCAAAGAGCGCTTGTGGTGCTCCCTCTGCTCTGGTTTTGACTGCAGTAGGGTTCCTTTCTTCCTAATAGCTGGAACATGCTGGGTTTGGATTTAAGGTGGGAATGCTGTGGATCAAACAGGACTGGTTTGCTTTTTGTTGACTAGGGCTTGCCCTCTTCATGGACTTTGCAGTGTCCCTTGATAGAATGAATGTTTTCCACTGGGAAGTGAGGGATGAGTGTTGAAGACAGAGGCAAAGAATGCATTAAACACCTGTACTGTGTCTCTGTTCCTGTTTGTGAGGTGACCACCCACCTCCTGAAAGGGGACAATGTTATTTCTACAACGTTTTTTTCCTTTAACATATTTAAAATATTACTTTTATTGTGCACACATTTCTGGCCACCTTCATCTCCAGTTGAGCTTTCACTGCACCAGATTTCTCCATACAGTGGCAAGAAGCATCCCCATATTCTTCTCCCGACCTTGATTCCACTTGGCACACAGCTTCCTTTTCCATCCTCTTTCCCAGAAATGATGCCTCTTCAGGCAAGCCAGCCTTATAACCTGCCTACTTAGTTTCCAACATTTGGGAATCGCCTGTTCCTGTGACCTTACAAGGTGATTTTTCAAAAGTGACCAGCACTGAAGGATGCCAGCTCCTGCAAAAATATTTTCCCTTGGGACCTTGCTTACCAGTTCCCTGAGCAGTCCAAAATCTGCTCTTCTCATGCCCCAAGCTGAGGTTTTGCTGGCCCTTTTCATATTGTCAGAGGTTTGAAACTCCATTTACCTGTGGTTGCTGTGGCCAAGATGGCCGCCAGTCCCCACTTGGCTGAGGGCAGGTGGGGCTCAGACTGCAGCCTGGGTACAGGGGCCTGAGCTGGAGAGTCCTGAGCTCTGGGGGGACCCCCCTTACCTGGGGGAAGGCTCCCTGGGCAAGAAGAAGGGTCTGGCATGAGCCACGAGGGCCCTGGCCTAGGGACAGGATGCGTCCACAGCAGATGGTGTGTGGGAGGAGCTGTGGGAAGGAGTGGCTGTGGGGCTGAGCTAAGGGAGGGTGTTCCCCCAGCCCAGCAGGCAGAGAGCCCCTAGCACACAGCAGGAAATGAGTTTCTGGTCACCAGGAACAGCTCCCTCCCTCACCAGGGCTCCCAGCCTCCCACAAAGATTGGTTATGGCATGGATGCTGCCCTCCCCATGGGAACAAGGCTGGACACCCTAAAAAGGGGGTCAGCACCCCAGGGGCAAAGCCAGCACAGGGGGGAGTGAGTGTGATGGGTGTGAGAGCCACCTCTACCCCTCCTGACCCACACCAGGGAGCAGGGACCTTCCTGGTGCAAATCCAGGAGGATATCCAGGACCATCCTTGCCTGGGATGGGTGCCGAGGAGATCCAGGAGGGATCAGTGTCCATCTCCGTGTCCTGGGACACCCTGCACCATTTTCCCCACAGCCCCGATTTTCAGGAAGGAGCCACAGGAGCCTCCTGGCTATTGATGGAATTTTCTTCCAAGAATTTGCTGTGTACCTTATTTCTCTTTTTTTCTTCCTCTTTCAGAGCTCCTGTAAACATGGCACAGAGCTGGAAGGGGTGCAGCAGGGGGCAGAATATACATCCGGGGAACTCAGGAACTCTTGAAGGGTTCTGTGTCTCTGGCACCCTACTTTCCTCCTCTCCCTTTCGTGTAGGTGTGGGCTGGGATGGAGCATCTTTCCTGGAGGGTCATGGTGCCCTGGATCCCTGCCCTGAAATCGGGGGGCAACACCGGCTATCTCTGCCCTGCCCCACGCAGCCAGGATGTCCCACAGAGCTCCTCCAAAGCCCTGCTCTTGGCCGCCAGGGCGTTAATGAATGAGGCATTAATGAGGGAAGAACGAAGGAAGTTAATTGAGGAGGGGAGGGCGGGAGCTGCTCCGAGCCCAGGGGCGAGGTCTGAGCGGGGGCGGGGCCAGCGCTGAGGGGAGAAAGGGCGAGAAAAGGCTCGGGGCTGCTGAGGGGAAAACGTCATGAAGGAGGGGACAGAGGGATATTGGTGTGGCAAAGGGAGACACAAGAGCTCTTGGGGGCTTGAAAACACTAACAGTGGCTGGGGAAAGCTCAACACACTCTCCCCTGTGTACCCCAGCCCCTTACAAAGGCTAAAATCAAGGAAAAACAGTGCTGTGGATGCAAGGAATCAGAAGCAGGATCTCTGTGGAGAGTGTCCCTCACAGGAGGAACCTCAATGAAAACAAGCAAGGCTGGGGCAGGAGGGTCAACATGAGCAGAGAAGGGGATCCTCTGTCCATGCCAAGGCCCAGGACAGCCCTATCCTGGGAAGTGTGCAGGCAGTGGATCCTTGAGCTGTATGTTTGTGCTGCCCTCGCTTAGCCCAGAGCCCCCTCATTGCCAGGGGGAGCTGGTGGAACTGGGGAGTGGGAGAGGGAAAGAAGCAGAACACATGGACCTGTCATACACCCACGTGGACTGGGATGTCGTGTTCATGGGCTGCACCAAATGGCTGCCCTGTTGGGAGCACAACCAGAAACCTCCATCAACATCCTAATTTACTGTTCCAGAAAAAGAAAAATCCCAAACATTAATTACAAGGGGGATAATTGACTATCTCCTCGGCATCTGGAGATCCATTACCTAAAGGCAGTCATCAGTTTCCTTCAGGTCTCCTCCCTCAGAAGCAGTTAAACAGGTGATGAAATAAATGGGCAGGAGATCTTTCTCCTTTTTTAATGCCTTTATTAAGAAGAATCAGCTCAGGTGGGGAGAAATCGACGGGTTGCGCCCCAAGCAGGTCCGTGCTGGCTCAGTGTTCTCCAGCTGTATCTGACTTGGCAGCAAGGCCTTGGAACTGTCCCGGAAACGCCATCCTTCCAATCTAATCCTGACTGCAGGAAAAATGGTGGGATGGTCATGGTTGGCACTGCTGGGAAGCGATGGAAGGACACACCAGTGTCAGCCATGGGCAGCATGAGATACCAGAGGGAAATTCCTGTCGACCTGATTGATTATGCCTCTGCCATGAGGTCACCTGGCTCGTGGGAGATGCAAAGGCAATGCCGGTTTTATTTGAGGGTTTTCAGGGGAGTTTTGATTGTGTCCATCTGAGGATCCTTCTGGATTCTCTCTCCATCAGGTGTGAGATGAGCAGGGACAGGGTGTGCTGGGTGTAGAACTGACTGATGGACTGGTTTGCAATGGGATAGGATCCGTTTTCTTGCCAGAGAGTGGCACCCAGCTGGGTTTGGATTCAGGCTGGGACTCTACTGGATAGCAGCCAGATGGTTTAGATGCTGCTGAGCAGGGCTTGCCCTGTTCAGGGACTTTTCAGTGTCCCTTTGGACAAGCCATGTCCCGTGCTCTGCCAGCAAGGAGGCGACAGCATCACGGCTGCCCTCCTCATGCCTGTGTGCTGCTTAGACAAGAATCTTCCGTCCACTGTGCTCCAGAGGGCTCTCGAGTGCCCACGGGGAGCCCATTTTTCCCTCCTGTGGCACTGGGCAGCGCTGGGGCGGAGCAGGGCTGTGATGTCGTTTTGATGCCTCTCCTCCATGTAGTTAGACTTGTCTGCCAGAATGCAGACTTAAGAATCCCTTAGGACAGGACTGCCTGCTCCATCCAGGCACTACCCCTGGAAGGGTTGTTCGTCCCTGAGGATGGAGATGGCCAGGAATAGTCTGAATGCAAAGTGAACCCAGGCCATGGTAGTACAGCAATTCTAGAAGCATATGTCCCAGGAGTAATTATTCTGGTGCTGCCGATTTCCGGTCCATCGCTCTGAGGAACAGTCTGTGCCATAGGAGAAGTGCCTTGGTGTGGTGCTGGATTGGATCCTTCAGCAGCAAAGGCATGTGCTCCCATATCCAGCTCATTCTCTTGAGCAGGCAGGGGAGGAGCAGGAGAAGAGGAAGATCTCCACAGTTGGGTTACTCATGGCGAGAGTCTCCACCACTCCCAGTGCCTTCGTGAGAAGTGCTGGACTAGAGATGGAGGAAGCCCTTTGGACAGGACTGGCTGCTCCCTCAGAGCCACAGCTGTCTGCTGCTCATTCCTGAGGATGCAGATGGCCAGGAAATGCCTGGAAGTAAAAAGGGGAGCCCAGCCCTCTCCAAGATGCTCCCAGGTGCAAGTGTTCCAGCAGCAAGTGTCCTGGAGCTGCCAACGCCCTATCCATGGCTCCCAGAATCCTGTGGCCAAAATTAAGGACAAATGGAGGGGATAGAGATCCCCAAACCACCTGAAAGGGGAGAATTTATAAAGGGTCTCTGGTCCCCCATAGGGCAGTTGAGGATGGAGGTCACCCAGGTGCCCCTAGGGAAGAGGAGAATGGAGACCTCCCCACACACCCCCTTCAGAAGGGGGAAGCAGAGAGACTTTATATTTTTCCTTTTTAATTATTTTTCCTTTTTCCTTTTTTATTTATGTTTCTGTAGCAGTAAATCAAGATGGAGATCTCTGGCTCTGTTCCCAAGAGTGCAGCCTTTGGGTGCAACCCATGAACATGGCTTTGGAGTTTGTGTGTCACCAAAACTGCAGGAAAAACAGAAAATCTCCAACAACATCTTTCAGTGTCAGAGAAGCAGGCATCCCTTCATTCTGGCCAGGACATGCAATAGAATTATTTCATCCACACATGCCTATCATGTGCAGTGAAGATCACTTTGATGCCCATGATTCTTTACCAGACTTTTCTCATATTTCTCAATAAAGACCCCAAAGAAATTTTCCTTCATTGCTTCTGTATTACACAATGCTTGGGATCCGATTTCTTCCCTCTGAGGGTGGGGAGGCCCTGGCACTGGTGTCCCAGAGCAGCTGTGGCTGTCCCATCCCTGTCCAAGGCCAGGGTGGATGGGGCTTGGAGCATCCTGGGATTGTGGAAGCTGTCCCTGCCCATGGCAGGGTGAAACAAGATGAGCTTAAAATCCCTCCCAACCCAAACCACTCTGGGACTCTGTGTTCTGCTCAAACACACAACAGGCCCCAATAGCTGTCAATGCCAAACCTACCTGTTAATTGATGGAAAAATTAATTACCACCACCACAAGAGGAAGGGAAATGGCTCCATAGGAGGGACTGGCAGAGGCTGAGGTTGGAGGTGGGGACACTGAAGGTTCCTTACTGCACAAGCTCTCTTCCTGGATTAATGCTGTTGTCCACTCCAGATGGATTCATGCCCCAGTCAGGGAGTAAATAAAATACAGAAAGCAGAATTGCTGATTCCCTGAGAATGCATAGTCCTGGTGAGGTCACATTGCTGCCACCATGGCACATCCAGCCCTGACATGGTCAGTGACATGTCCCACACCACTAAATGCCCCTGGAGCTTATGGTCATTTAGGATCTTGCTGGGGACTCAATTTGGGGTTGGATCCAGCCAGGTAAATGGCTTGAAATCTGCTTGCCTTAATTTTCTTTTAAGTGGGCTATGTATCAAAATGGATTTCTAAAGCAGTAAATTATAATTTAGTGCCTATTATAATATTCATTAAGAGATGCTGTCTGCTGCAGTGTTACACCAAATACTAATTATTAGAAATTAAGGTGACAGGAGGGAATAATATTCTGAATTGTGTAAGTGGGAGTAATAAGAGCCTAGGAGGGATAAGCAGAGAAAGCAGCAGGAGAATTTCCTTTCCATGGGGAAATCAGGGGTAATGGAATCCCCAGCAGGCCAGCACTGGAAGCCATGGCTGCCCAGGGAGGGGCTGTGGGCAGGGGACAAAATTAATCAGAGCTACAGAGACAGACCCCAAGCAGAGGGGTCATAGCTGTGACCTTTGGGTTCAAAGTGTTCAGTTTTGGGGCATCACCACCTGGCAGGATCCATCCAGAGGATTGACCTCCAAAGGCTCCATCTCGCTTCAATGTCATTTTTCTAGTTTGTTTGTTTTCTATTTTGGTTTGTTTAAAATTTTTTTATTCCTCTTCAAGCTGAAATTAAGTTCCTACAATAATTTTGTCACAACCTAGCCTAGTAAAAGGTGCTCTGCTCATGGCAGGGAACAGATTTAAGGTCCCTTCCTACCCAAACCCAACTGCAGCAGGGTGGGATGGATGCAGAGCAGGATGAACAGCCAGGGAAGCAGCCAAAGCCATGCAGAACTGTGTGAGGGACATAGTTTTTTATTTTTAATCACATTCCCTCTTTTATGGTTTAATTAGGGGGGAAAAAACCCCTCTCATATGTGAAAGTGATTCCTTTGTTGCCAAACATTTCCAGGTTTTCAATTTTGTTCTCCTTGAGTAGGAAAAAGTCATTTACCATGCTTTTTTCTAGCAGTTTCCAGGGATGTCCCACAAACACGGCCAGGAGCCACCAGCAGCCAAGCCCTGGTCGAGTTTCTTTGTTTGAGTTAATCAATGTTTAGCCACTAATGGGAGCTGGATGCCCATTTTCTGTGCCCCATTTATTTTATTGCCAGGGCTGGGGTGCAGGGGAGGCAGCAGCGGGGCAGATCTCCAGAAATCCCACTGAGCACTCGGAATGTTCACTCCTATCCCATTTTATGGTGTGTGATGGGCAAACACATTAGGGAGGAGCTGCTGCATGCACCAGCTGGAATAACTCACAGTGCCTGGCTCTCACTCTGTCCATCTCTGTTATTTTTTATTTGGAGTTTCCACAGAGTTCTTTTAAGGATGGGAGTTGCTCTTGCTTAGTTTGTGCCAGCAAAAATCCCTGTGGAAGAAATTTTTTTGCCACAACAGGGTTTTTTTTTCATTATTAGAGTGAATAAGTATCTTTTTCCCTGCCCTGTTGGTCCCTTCAGCCTTGCTGTGGGATGTGGACAGGGATGGGAGCCCTGAGCCACCATGGGACAGCAAAGGCAGGAGCTGACCCACCACCAGCTTGAAGTGATTAAAGCTTGTGGCTGCCACCAGCATTTCCTGCCTGTAATTAATGCTTTTAATGAGAGGCAGGAGCTGACCCACCACCAGCTTGAGGTGAAGTGATTAAAGCTTGTGGCTGCCACCAGCATTTCCTGCCTGTAATTAATGCTTTTAATGAGAAGGCATATGGTAACCCCCCCTCCTCTCCCGGTATTTTGCCAGGTGTGGGTTCATTAACAACTGCTAATTACACCATTATTCAGTGTCTAAGTCAAGGAGGGCTACACTGCTCCAACTGCCTGTGAATGCTGCCAAAAATTTCTTAGTTTAAATTTTCTGTTTTCTCCTTATACAGGGAACTGAACGCCTGGGGGTTTGCAGGGCAAACCAGCATCCCTGGGACACAGAGCCAGTGTCTTCCCCACTTTCCCTGACCCCTCTCCATGCACAGGGCCTGCAAATCTGGCTGCACTCCTCCTCCTCCTCGCAGCCAGAACATGCTTTTATTCCCGGGGTGAGTTTTGCTGGAAGTCTGATAGTCCCAGGAACTGTAGAGGGGCTTGGAGCCATTCTCTCTCTGATGGAGCATCCAGCTGCCAGAGCATCCTCAGCCTCGTGGATCCTCAGGGCTCCTGCATGTCCCAGAGCAGGAGGGCATTATCCTGCCAGGAAAACCAGTGGCTTTGCTCCCCTCAGACCTCAGCTCTGCTGCTGGGGTGTTCATTGCATCAAGTGCTTGACATAAGGCTCTTTCTCCTGAAAAAGGCTCTTGGAAATGTTTTACCAGCAGCTGGTTGCAGTTTTTACATTGGATATTGTGAAGTAGCTCACTCCCAGCCTGGGGCTCTGAATATTCCAGCTCCATGCAAGTATTGGGAGAAAATGAGCATTAAAATCACCTGTGTGGAAGTTCTCCCATCCTTTCCAAGCCAGTCCCAGGTCCTGCTCCTGCATTAGCCTGGTGCTACCCTGTCTGTGCCTGCCTTGTCACCAGTGGGACCATGGCCATGGACACTGGATGTGCCTCTGGGAGCGATGGGAGCCTGGGGAGAGTGGGACAAGGACAGATGGAGAGGCCACAGGGGATGGGGTCAGGGTATGTCAAGCTGCTCACGAGGCTCTGAATGTCCAGAGACCCCACAATCTCATGGACATGACTGGGAGTTGGGAATGCCTCACCAGTGCCACTGGATCCAGTTGCTGTGGATGTGGCACTCAAGGACAGGCGAGTGCTGGGGAACTGCTGGACTTCTCCAGCCCAAAGAATTCCGTGATTCCATGAGCTGCCACTGCTCCTGCACCGCTCTCTGGAGCATCAGGATGCAATTTATTGTAAAATGTTTGATTATGGTGACTGCAGTGCTGGGAGTGTGTGTGGGAGGATGGCATTTCTGAGAGCAGGAAGGAAGGGACGATCACAGGAGGGCCCGAGGCCAGCAGGGGTTAAATCCACACCAGGAGGGTGGGATGCTCAACCCCAGATTTAGCTGTGGACACATTTCCCTGGTTGGTGACACAGCAGGACATGAAAATGCCAGGGGTCAGGGAGTGGGCCAGGCACAGCCCAGTACAACCATTGTGCCCAGCATTCCCCTCACCCAGCACTGCAGCTGGCAGGAACCCTGGCCTGGCAGTGAAATTGTCTCTCTCTGGCTGGGAGAGGAGAAACCTGTGAGAATGAGAATAATTCCTTTTTGAAGGAAAATAGAGTGTTGGGGTGTACAAGCTCAGTAGGGTCCAGCTTTCTGCCAATCTGTGTGTGGCCACTCCAGGCACGGAACACCCAGGAAAAGTGTCTCCTATTTTCTGAGGATAAAACAACTGATTCCCCTGAGGAAACAAGGTAATTCTTGATGCCCAGGAAAGTCACACCGAGCTGCAAAAACAGACCAAGCTCCTGTGGAGCAGATCCCTGGCCCGGGCTGCTGCTGCCCTCTGCTGCCAAGTGACACTTTTCACATCTTACTCTTCTCAATCCAGGGAAGAAAGAATTCCGAACTGTGTCTTATGTTTTCAATACACTTTTTTATTGCAATAACCTCTAAATTATTCACAGGGTTAATGAATTTTAAACCTCTATGCTAGTAAAGTAGAAATTAATATTGATATTTAATGATAGGACTAAACAGGAGATTAAAAAACTGCTGTAGAAAGATGCACAGATTGTCAGGGATTTTGAATTAAGTACAGAGAGAACAAGTTTAATCAAGACACAAGAGCTTATCAATACTCATAACATTTTCACAGGAAAATCCGATCAAATGTTAATAAGAGAAACTTTGTTTAGTAGAAAAGGGACACTGGTCAACAAGAAAACCCCAAACAAATATATATATATATAAAGCAACATAAGGTGAAGTAGGATAAAGTGGTGGAATTACTCATTTCCTCCAGAGGCTTCTGCTCTGGGCTGAGAGAAACACAGGCACAGGTGGAGTGGTGAGGAACCCTGAGATTCCAGAAACTGGGCTGGACTTTGACTTGATGCCAACAGATCTCATCAGAACCTTGTAGACAGCACCAGAGTCATCCTTCTCCCTGCAATTCCTCCTTGCTGCCTTCCCAAACACAGAGAAAGGCACCTGAGCCATGGCCAGGCAGCTCCTTGGCAACCTGCAGAGTCCCCGTGGCCTCACTGACCCCAGGCTGGAAACCACCTACACATCCTACAGGTCTTAAGGAGGCTTTGTTTTCCTAACTCTTAAAACGGGCAAGTGCTACATTGGGTTCAAAGGGAACATTCAGTGTTTTCAAAGGCTGGTTGTGCAACCAAAAACTTAGGAAGTTAACAACTGGAATTACATTTTACAGGCTTTCTCCCCTTCCTGCCTTAGGGAGGTGCAAACTGGCACAGTTCAACAGCTTTTAGACCAAATCCTGGCAGGATGAGTGCAGCAAGGGGAAGATAAGCCCCTGTAATTTTAAGCAGGCTCTCTGTATGGCATCTGCTGCCTTCTCAGAATTTCCATTACATTAACTGATCATACAGCTCAATTTTCTTGCTCTTCTCCTCAACATCTTTCAGCACATCCTGCAATTTCTTACAGCTCTGCGTCAGGAGGGCAAAGCTTTCCTTGAAGTTGCCGGCCCCATGCTCCCTGCAGATGTTCTCGAGCCCATCAAAGCACTGCAAAATCTTCTCCAGCTCGGCCTGGACAACCTTCTGCTCCTCCAGCTCAGCTCGCAGCGCCTGCTCCATTGCAGCCTCCGCCCTGCACTGCTGCTGCAGCTGCTGCACCTCGTCCTGCAGCGCCTGGAACTCCTCCTGGCTGTAGCGATGCTGCTCCTGCACCCTGTCCTCGGGCAGCACCACGTTCTTGGGGATGTTCAGCACCAGCTGCAGCAGCACTTCTTCCATTGTCGTGAACAGTTTCTCGAAGTGCTCCTTCATGAAGAGCAGGAACTTCTCGGTGCATTTCCGGATCCGGGAAGGGCTGATTTTGCAGCCGGGAATGCCGTCCAGCTTCTTCAGCATCACGCCCTCCACCACCAGCATCATTTCGAACAGGTAGTCCTGGAAGGCGATGTACACGCGCAGCATGCACGTCTGCGGCGTGAAGCCGAAGAACTGCGCCTCGTAGGCCATGGGGTCCACCGACATGGCGGCGGGGGCCGGGGCGGCCGGGCCGCGAGGGGAGGCGGCTCTCGGGGGCTCCCCGGCGTTACCCGAGGCAGGCGGCGGGGCCGCTGCTGCCGCTCCTGCCGCCGCTGGCGGTCGCGGGCCGAGCGCGGGGCCGGGGCCGGTGCCCGAGGCCGGTTCCGAGACCCGCCGGTGCCGCCGCCGCTTTCCCGCCTCGCCGGAGCGCCGCCTCAGGGCACCCCGCCCGCAGCCAATCAGCGCCCACCACGGCACTCTTCTGCCCAATCAACGAGCGCTCCGTCCCTCAGTGGGCGTGCCAAGCTCGGCCTCTCGGCCAATGACAGCGAGGGGTGGTGGGCGGGCACTGCAATACGACCAATGGGGGTGCGGAGCGGGAGTGCGAGCTGGGCAGCCGACCAATGAGAGCGCAGAGAGGAGGGCGGGCGCTGCGGTTCAGCCAATGGGAGCGCGGGGCGCCGGGCGGTGGCGGAGGCGGGCGGGCCGGGGCCGCCAAGATGGCGTACCAGACGTTCCGGCAGGAGTACCTGCAGGTGCCGCCCGTGACCCGGGCCTACACCACCGCCTGCGTCCTCACCACCGCCGCCGTGGTCAGTGGCGGCCCGGGACGGGGGGAGGCCGTGGCGGGAGCTGGGAGCGGGGCGGCCGTGAAGGGGAGCCCTGAGGCTCCCGCCGGAGCCCTGGGTGAGGGGATTCCCGGAGCAGGCCCGGGGAGGAGCAAAGCACGAATTAACAACAGCGCCAGAGGTTGTACTGAGGCTCCCGCTTGCCAGAAAACTCACAGTGCTGATGTGACTTTCTGAGCTCTTTTTGGCACACAGGAATAGGTTGCTCTTGTGGGTGTGTATTTTTTCTCCTTCCTAATTTTTTTTTCTTTTTGTTTGTTTCTTGTATTGATCCTTTCAAAATGTTTTCTTCTTTTTCAGCAATTAGAACTTATCACGCCCTTCCAGCTGTATTTCAATCCTGAGTTAATATTTAAGCACTTTCAAGTAAGTGTGTTCTGAAGCACTGGAGATTTTAAAATGTCCTGCAGAGTTTTTTAAGTGTTTGTATTCTCAAAACAGTGTGCTTTTTGTGTTAGAAATACACTTTTTAAAAGCTACTGTAGGCAGAGTGCAGACCACTATGCCTTAAAATAGGTTTTAGTTTCATTTTCTGTAAAGGAGATTTTGGTTTTGTTGTTACTTATATGCTTAGACAATAAAAATAAGCTGTCATGTTTAAAGTCCTTGCATTTGTCTTATTTCCAGATATGGAGGTTAATCACAAACTACTTGTTCTTTGGACCAGTTGGCTTTAATTTTTTATTTAACATGATCTTTTTGTATCCTTCGCCGAGTTGTGTTGGTTCCCTTGGCAAGCAGAGCCCCAGAGGGCAGGAGAGGCTGAGTTCCTGGGAATTGAGCAGTGCCAACTCCAGTGCTGTCATGAATGGCCTTCAGGGGCTGGGGTCTCCTTTTTAAGAGTTTTGCCAGTAAATTTTTTGGTGTTAAGAATTTGTGCCAGCCTCATCCTTCGGGTTGGTGCTGCAGGAGAAAATTCCAGGTAACTTTTTTGTCTCCTGGGCCACCCTCTGTGCTGAAGTATCCAGGAAGGGCTGAGTGATGCAGTAAATTGATAAAACACTTTTGAGCTGCTGTAGAATTGCATCGTTTTGTGCTTGGATGTGTCTCTGAACTCTTGCCACGGAGTTTTCCTGACCTTGGCCTCAGATACCGCTACTGCCGCATGCTCGAGGAAGGCTCTTTCCGGGGTCGCACGGCAGATTTTGTATTTATGTTCCTTTTTGGAGGACTTTTAATGACTGTATCCTTTCTGTTTTAATTCCCACCTCCTTTGGTAAACATACAGAAGCGTGAAGGAGAGCTGAAACCATGTTGTTACTGTTACCTTAATGTAGTTTGTTGCACAAGGAGTACTGATATTTGTTGGGGTGGTTTTGAATGCTTTGGGATTGTTGCTGGTTTTTCAGGGTTTTTTCTGCTTGATTGTGGAAATGAGGTTATCAGACTGTTCAGGGATGAGATCATGCTCAGGTTGTCTGTGAAGAATTAAATTCTGCTTTACTGAGATTATTCATGCTGCAGCTGTTGGGTTGATGAACAGGAGTTTGACATACACCAGGGCAAGTGGAGTTCCCAGCTGTGTGGAAAACACAGGGTTACAAATTAAGCTGTGAAATTCCTGACCTCACAAGAGCTTCCTTAACGAGGCGTGGCAGCTTTTTGGGCTGTTTGTGAACCTGGTGTTCCTGGGGCAGGCCTTCACCATCATGCTGGTGTACGTGTGGAGCCGCAGGAACCCCTACGTCCGCATGAACTTCTTCGGGCTCCTCATCTTCCAGGCCCCGTTTCTGCCCTGGGTACTGATGGGCTTTTCTCTGCTCTTGGGGAACTCCATCATCGTGGATCTCCTGGGTGAGCAATGGCAGCAATCTCATGAGGACCTGTTCCTCCTCCTGTTTTACATGATGAGAAAATGGGGACAAATCCACGGGCTAACTAACGCTTGGTGTTAGTTCTTCTGATAGATTTATTATTTTATATTTATGTTTTTAGGCTGTTCTGATTTCTAGCCATTGTAGCAGGTTTTGTGCTGTGATAAGGATGGAAAGAGCTTTTGATGTTTTGGCTTTTTATTGCTTGGAATCAGCCCTGATGCGTCATCTGGCCATAGCATCAGTCTACTAAGCTAAAATAGTTTATATTACTATTTTATCAACTCTAATAGAGCCAAAACATCAGTATTTTTAATAATGACAAGATGTTTTCCCAATATTAATGTCCTGTAGTATAAGTTAAGCTTTTTATATACTGTTAGCTTTCTTCCTTAGGTTTTGTATTTCCATATAATGAAATTTTCTATGAAGGCACCAATGTGTGTTGTTTTTCTGAAAACTCTAGTGTAAAGCACTTGAGAGTTGTAAAGGAGAACTACTGAAAAATTACCTTTTGGCTTTTGTTTCTATACCAGGCATTGCTGTTGGGCATATATATTTTTTCTTAGAGGATGTCTTTCCCAATCAGCCTGGTGGTGGGAGGCTCCTGAGAACACCGTCTGTCCTGTGAGTATTGGTGTCTGCTTTGGAAAAGACATGGAAAAAGTGCTTGTTTGGAAACTGTTTGCAATTCAGTCACATTATTTGAGCAGGGACAGAGTTGGGGGAGTGTCTCTTCTTGCTTTTTATGGAACTCGTGTTCAAACAAGGAGCTGGAATTCAAATGGGAAACAACTTAACTGGGAGAAGAGCTAAAGGATTTTACCTTTGGTTCTCTGGTAACTCTTGTCAGGCTTTGCTGACAGCACCAAAGCTGAGTCCCCTGCTGAGTGTCAACAGTGGCTGAGATATTACATATATGTATTATATATGACATGTAATGTTTTTTTTTCCTTCTCTAAGTCATCCTCACATGACAATTTTGGGAAAAAAAGTCCTTCAGTGTTCATACTATTGGGTAGTGGTGCTCCCACTCAGTTCCCTCTTGTGTGGGTGCTCTAATCCCCTGTGGTGCTCTCCCAGAACACCTCTGATGGTTGTTTTCCACACAATCATAAGACTGCCCTGAAGATGTCTGGCATAGAATGTTTGTACATAAATATCAGAGGATGAACCTCATCAGTCTTGATTTGGGATCTCCTTCCTGGTGGCTCCAAAGTGGAGAGCATGAATCCCACTGCCTGGGCAAGCTGTTCTTGAGGGAGGACACTGCAGCATGTGAGCTGTCTTGATCTTGTTTTTCACAGTGTCTTGAAGATGTCTGGCATAGAATATTTATACATAAATATACATAGAATATTTATACATAAATAGGAGAAGATGACCCTCATCAGTCTTGATTTGGGGGCTTCTTCCTGCTGGCTCCAAAGTGGAGAGCATGAATCCCACTGCCTGGCCAGCTGTTCTTGAGGGAGGACACTGCAGCATGTAAGCTGTCTTGATCTTGTTTTTCACAGTGTCTTGAAGATGTCTGGCATAGAATATTTATACATAAATAGGAGATGAACCTCATCAGTCTTGATTTGGGGGCTTCTTCCTGCTGGCTCCAAAGTGGAGAGCATGAATCCCACTGCCTGGCCAGCTGTTCTTGAGGGAGGACACTGTGCAGCATGTGAGCTGCCTTGATCTTGTTTTTCATACACTCAAGACTATATTGAAGGTGTCTGGCATAGAATATTTATACACAAATATACATGGAATATTTATACATAAATAGGAGATGAACCTCATCAGTCTTGATTTGGGATCTTCTTCCTGGTGGCTCCAAAGTGGAGAGCATGAATCCCACTGTTCAAGCTGTTCTTGAGGGAGGACACTGCAGCATGTGAGCTGTCTTGATCTTGTTTTTCACAGTGTCTTGAAGATGTCTGGCATAGAATATTTATACATAAATATACATAGAATATTTATACATAAATAGGAGAAGATGAACCTCATCAGTCTTGATTTGGGGTCTTCTTCCTGCTGGCTCCAAAGTGGAGAGCATGAATCCCACTGCCTGGCCAGCTGTTCTTGAGGGAGGACACTGTGAAAGCTGTGTCTGAAGGATAACCATGCTTTGTGTTTTGCAGGAAAGCAATCTTTGACACGCCAGAGGAGGACCCCAACTACAACCCCTTGCCAGAGGAGCGGCCGGGGGGCTTTGCCTGGGGAGAGGGGCAGCGCCTGGGGGGATAACCAGGGCCTGGCCTGTCCCAGCACCCCTGGGAGGGACTGGCCTGGCTCCAGCCCCAGGGGACTCTCCTTCCCAGCACAGAGAGGACTCTGACAGCTCTAGGGTTTGGAACACAAGCACTTTATGGAATGGCAGTCTCACCCGAGGCACTCCCAGCACCCTTCCCGAGCAGGGAACTCACTGTGCTGGACACATCTAAATCCAGCGGAGCCAAAAATTTAAAACTGGAAACTGTTTCCTGTTAACTTCAGTTAACAAGGCCACACAAGTACTTGTTTAAAGTGATTTCTAAAGCATTTTTTTTCAAGTTATTTGATACATGAAACTCTATGGGAAACTTTGCAGGGGACAAACCCAACTTTTTGGGATTTAACTCAATTTTTTTTATTCTTGGATAAAACAACTGCAAGATGATTGAAAGGCTAAGTCACTATTTCAATGGCAAAAGGTTGTTTAATCTGAGGTGCTGCTGTCTCCAGTCATCTTTGAGCTGCAGGGAACACAACATGCAGCTTTTCACTCTGCCAGTTGGGTTTTTGGATGTTCTGCAGGCTGAGGCTACATTTTGGTGGTTTTTCCCCCCAAGGACTGTGTGTTCAGGTGCCCAGTTTTCAGACTGGTGGTTAAATAGGTGTGCCTGCAAACTCCACCCCCACGTGCCCTCTGCTGTTACTGGATGACCTGCAGCACTAGAGAAGGAAACTTGTCTGGAGTGAGGACTCAAAAATGATGAGTTGAATAAAATGTCTTGTGGATCCTTTTTGGTTAATCCTCTGTATCATCCTGTAGTCTTGAGGCAGCAGGGGCTGGAAAAAGCAAGTCCTTGAAGAGGCAGAGATACCTGCAGCTTTTCCCACAAGTGTCTCAGAAGTGCAGGACACAGCATTGTCTGCTCAGGATGTGAAACCCGTGCTCTGTGGATGAGGTTTGTTGTGTCCAGCACAGGCCGGTGAGACTGAGTGGCATTTGGCTTAAAGCCACATTGATTATAAATATCTCTGAGCAGCCACATTGGAATTTGGAGCTCAGTTCAGCTCACCATAGAAGGTATTGGGTGGGGTTTTATTGGTTATATCATAATAGATAAAAGGAGAAAGCTGCATCTTCATTCTGCATTTTAGAGCATGGGCTTACCCATGACATAATTATCTCATTTAGTCTCAGATTTTGTTTTTAAAAACTTGCTACAGGTTTTAGGGGATGGGCTTACCCATCCTCTATATCTTATAATTATCTCATTTAGTCTCAGATTTTGTTTTTAAAAACTTGCTACAGGTTTTAGGGTTTTTTTAATTTATACTCCAGGAGAGAAATGTGTGGGGATCTCATGGGAAATGCTTTGTCCACAAGCAGTCTGTTAGATTCTGATAAAATGCGTGAGGTAGTTTGTGTCTGCATTTTTATCTGTTAAAGGCTATAAAAACTTATGGGAGCTTTGAGGGCTTTTACAGGTTTTTGGTCTGGTTTGGGGGGCAGTTTTGATTGTTTCTAGAACAGACTTGTAGTGCTCCTAGAGAGCAAGAATTGAAGTGTTTTGGATAATGCTGTTTCAGCGCAGGTTATGAGGCAGGAATGGGATAAAAACCTTATTTTTAGTTCACTGTTTGAGAACCCCTCCGTAGCTTGTTACTGGGACAAGTCCTGAGTGGGAACATGTCCCTACGCTGCTTGAATCCGGCTCTTTGCCCTTTTTGGCTGCGATTTGCTGCCTTTTGGGGTCCCCGATTTTTCCGAGGCTCCCGGGCCCTGAGAGGGCTGCAAATGGCGGCGGCACCGGCAGGACTACAACTCCCAAGATGCTCCGCGCAGCGTCGCGCTGTGGCGTCATCGCGGCGCCAGGGAGCCCGTGCAGCGCGGCGCGGCCGGAGCCCCGGGACAGTCCCGGGACAGCCGGGCCGGGACCGCGAGGGGCGATGGCTCAGGACAGGGACGGGCCTCCGGCCAAGCGGTTCAAGGCGGCGCCCCCCGGCACGCAGCCGCAGGGCGCCGCGCCGCCCGCACACGTGCAGCGCCGCTGCCTGCCCATCTCCGGGGCCCGCGGGCCGCTGCTGGCCCGGCTGCGCCGCCTCGACACCGCCGTGCTCATCGGTGAGTGCCGCGACGAGCGCCGCTGTGCCCCGGAGCGGGCTGGGCTGGGACAGCCGCCCGGAAACGGTTCGGGTGTAAATCTGATGTGTGGTGAGCGGGGAATGACTTGTGCGCTTTGGCACTCGGGACTTGGTTTTTGTGGAGAAGGAGAAAGTATTTCCCTTTCCTTTCGCTGTCTGCCTGGAGTTCCTTCAAAGCCACATGGCCGAGCTCTCCTCTTCTGAAGACTCTCCTCACTTTTTTAAGGGGTTTTCACTGATTTTATTATGCTTTCTGTGAGCGCAAACGAAAAAAAAACTTTTTGTTAGACTTTCAGGAGCTGCAGATATACAGCTTCCCACCTGGTACTCTAAAGACTCAGCATTATTGTAATTAAATGAAAAATGCTTTGTATGTCACTCCTGTTAGTGTCACACCACAGGCATTTCACCTGCAGAGAGGCTGGAGTAGGTTTCTGCACGGGAGTGTGGCTGGAGCTCTGCAGAGGAGTGCCCCAGCAGCAGGAGGAGGGCGTTGGGGGCCATCTCTGACCTGCCTTGTGCCGGGACTTCCCTCTCTGTCTGCAGCTTCCCCATCCTCAAACAGCGCTAAAAGTTAACATAAAAATGACAGTGCCGTAAAAGCGTGGTGGGAAACCCTGTTCCCTTGGTATTCCTTAGGGGAAACAGGCTCGGGGAAGACCACGCAGCTCCCTCAGTACCTGTACGAGGCGGGGATCGGCCAGCCCGGGGTCATCGCTGTGACCCAGCCCCGCAGGGTGGCAGCTGTCACCCTGGCTGCCAGGGTGGCTGAGGAGAAGAGGACAGAGCTGGGGAAGCTGGTAGGTGATCTACACATTCCTTTTGGTTTGGGGCTGCTCTGGGGGTGGGGCCCTGTCAGGCTGCAGGGGTAGGATAATGACCAGCCACGGGGGTGATAGTCTTAATTTCATTATTAGTTTGGGGTGCCACAATGTAACAAGGGTGTAAAAGCTGTCAGGCAGTGCTCAAAGGAGCAGCATGAAGATGGTGAGGGGTCAGGAGGGGCCACATAATAGAAATGGCTGAGAGGACTTGGTCTGTTCAGCTGGAGAGGTGAATTTGACCAAACCTCACAAGGTCTGCAGCTTCCTCCTGAGGGGCAGCTCCAATTTCTGCTCTCTGGCCAGGGACAGGACCTGAGGGACAGCTGGAGCTGCCAGGGGAGGTCTTGGTTAGATATCAGGGAAAGATATTTCCCCTGGAGGGTGCTGGGCACTGCCCAGGCTCCCCAGGGATGGGCACAGCCCCGAGGCTGCCAGAGCTCCAGGAGAGTTTGGACACTGCTCCAGGGATGCACAGGGGGGGATTTTGGGTGTCTGTGCAGGGCCAGGGTCTGGACTGGATGATTCCTGCGAGTTCCTTCCAGCTCAGGATATTCTCTGATGCTGTAATTAAATGGATGGACAAAAATGGTTCTGTACCTGTCCCATGACAGGGTGGGCATGGCCTGTCTCCGTGGCATTGTACCTCTTGAGCTGGGTTGTTCCATTTGCAAAAATACTGATTCATTAATAAAACAAAAAAAAAAAAAAAGTGCTCTCTTCCATTGCTCCCTGTGTCAGAAATCAGTGCCAAGGGGAGCAGAGAGCTGAATTAGTGCAGGTCTGGGGCAGAAAGGCAGAGGAGAAAGACTTTTGCATAAAATCCTTGGAGAGCCTGGAATCATTTCAGGGAAGGGTGGAAGGAAGGGTGGAAGGAAGGAAGGAAGGAAGGAGGGAAGGAAGGAAGGAAGGCATCTAAACAACTTGGGGGCATTAATGATGAGCTTCTAGTTAGGAAGAAGCCAACTAGAGATGTTGGGAGTATCATTTTTGTGACTTGCTACATTTGGAAGAGGAACTGCTCACAGATAAAGTGCTCTGCTTTCCAGAGCTTCCATGCCCTTCTGGTTGGCTCAGCCCAATGCAGTGACCAGGGGCTTTGTAGCCCTTCCTGGTGGCACGATGGCAGTGGGAAATGCCAGTCTGTGCTGTGCTCCTCCCCAGGCTGGCTCAGTGGCAATGCCAGGCTGTGCTGTGCTGTTGTGGTGAACACTCCATGTGTGAGGACACGAGGCTTGACTCCATTTTGCTCCGAAGGCTGATTTATTATGTTATATAATATATTAAAATACTACATTAAAACTACACTAAAAGAACAGAGAGAGAAGATGATCAGAAGGCTACAAAGAACAAGAATAGAATAGAAATGAATGCATAACAAAATCCTGTGACCGCTCACAGCCTCGGCACAGGTGGCTGTGGTTGGTCACTGATTGAAAACAATCCACATGGACCATTGGAAGATGCACCTGTTGCATTCCACAGCAGCAGATAGTTCTTGTTTCCATTTCTTTCCTGAGGCTCTCAGCTCCTCAGGACAGGAAAAATCCTAGCAGAGGGTTTTTCATGAAATATCATGGCTACCCCGTGCTCCTCCCCAGGTGGGCTACACCGTGCGCTTCGATGACTGCTCGTGCGCCGAGACGCGGCTGCGGTTCCTGACGGACGGGATGCTGCTGCGCGAGGCCATCGGGGACCCCCTGCTGCACAAGTACAGCGTGGTCATCCTGGACGAGGCCCACGAGAGGACCATCCACACTGATGTGCTCTTCGGGGTGGTCAAAGCCGCTCAAAAGAAGCGAAAGGAGCGAGGCCTGCGGCCGCTGAAAGTGTGTTCATCCAGGATGGCAGCAATGGGCGGGGTGGGGCTCTGAGCATCTCCTGGGGCCTTCACAAGGGTTTGGAACATCAGCCTTGACCGTTTTTCTGTTCCTAAAAAGTCACTTTAAATCTCAATAGCTAAGGGTGTCTGGCTTATGATGTGAGGGCCTGATATGACACCTCTGAACAAGGTATCTGGTCACCACCATGATCCCTTTTTCTACAAAAGCCCCTTGGGTATGAGCTCTAGACTAGACAGAGTGCTGGGATCACTTCAGGTGCAGGAGCTCTGGCTGGTGGGACTTGTTAATTCCCAGGTAGGGCACTGCACATGGGGTGGGTGGACATGTCAGGAATTTGTGTGAAAGCACTTTGGCTTTGCTGGAGGGGCCTTGCATGGTCTCATTCCACCCACCAGCCCATTCTGTCACACCATTGTTTTCTGCTTGTGGTGAAAAGCTGACTGCTTTAACGAGGGGAAATCACTCTCTCACAGCCTATGAGCTGTTCTGAGCATGGTTCTCAGGACCCAGAAGCTGACTTTTGGCTGGTTGGTGTCCAGCTGGGTGGAAGCTGCAGTGCTGACCCATGCTGTGCTCCCCCTGAAGGTGATTGTCATGTCAGCCACGATGGATGTTGACCTGTTCTCCCAGTACTTCAATGGAGCTCCTGTCATCTACCTGGAGGGCCGGCAGCATCCCATTGACATCTTCTACACCAAGGAGAGGCAGAGTGACTACCTGCAGGCAGCACTGGTGTCCATCTTCCAGATCCACCAGGTATGAGGGTCTCTCCAGGTCTGTGTCCCTCTGGGGCCAGGGGTTGGTGTTTTGTGCTGGCCAAACGCCTGGATTGTGTTGTTTCATTAAACATTGAATTTACTGCATTTAGTGCTTTGAAGTTGCTGCTGCTGTTGGGATTTGGGACCTGTATGTCCAGGCTGGAGCTCAGGGGAGACTGCCAAGCAAAGCTCTGAAATGTCAGCTCATGCCTAAAACCTGAATGTTCTCCTACCTGAGTTCTCTGTACCTGGGTGCTTGTTGATTCTCTCTGCCTGACCTGGACATTTATTTGAGGACACAGCAATTCCTCCATCCTTTTAACACTCAGTCCCTCAAAATGTGATTTACTCTTTGTCTCTGGTGAATCCATTGGGAATTCTGGCTGTTGCATCCTTGTAATACGTGTGTCTTCTCTTTTTTCTTAGCCAGCTTCAGTGACTTGCTACCAGAGCCACATCTCATTACCAATCTCAGTTCTCCTTTTCCATCCAAACCCTCCTAACTTATTTTTCCTCTGCCTCTAGGAAGCCCCTGCGTGCCAGGACATCCTGGTGTTCCTGACTGGTCAGGAAGAAATTGAAGCAATGACCAAAACCTGTCGGGACGTTGCCCAGCATCTCCCCGAGGGCTGCCCCCGGATGACAGTGCTGCCCCTTTATGCTTCTCTGCCCCACTCCCAGCAACTCCGTGCCTTCAAATCTACCCCTGAGGTGAGGGAACAGGAGGGGTTTTGCTTCAATGTGTCTTTGGATGAAACCTGTGGGCTTTAAGGGGCTAAAGCAGTCTGTACTGATAGGAATCAATAGTCTCTGTTGGCTTTAGGCTGAGTGGTTCCAGAGATATAATACACTGCAAATGTGATGGTTTTAACAGATGCGTTCAGTAAGTCATGTGGGATCATAAAAAGAAGGATTAGAAGGCACAGGAATTTAAATTTCTTCCATTTCATAGGAATTTTTTGTCCATATCACAAAAAAGCTACAACAGCTAATGATGGAAATACTGAGTAAGCTGAGAACCTGAGAGTGTTTGTCAGGGCCATAAGGAAAGGAATTCATGCTGCCTCAGGCTCTTTTTTACTACTCAAGAGATAAATAAGAACACAAATGTGCCTGAAGTGAAACCAGAATTGTTGAAAGATGTATTGAGAACAGCTGTTCTGGTGGTGTATTTTGTTGCAAATGCAGAAGAATGTTTTAGATACTGATTAGAAACTGAAGGTTACCTTAGTTCCTGAGAGCTGGCACAGCAAGCACAGTTTGTGCTCACAGTGTGGGGCAGGGCTTGGCCCACACTGGCCAAAAGCAGCAGAATTTCTGTGTTGCAGCTGCTCTGAGGTGGCCTTGGCCTGGGTTTGATTTTGCTTCCTCCCAGGGCTGTCGCAAAGTGATCCTCTCCACCAACATCGCAGAAACCTCCATCACCATTGCTGGCATAAAATTCGTTGTGGACACAGGCATGGTCAAAGCCAAGAAGTACAGCCCTGGTGAGGAATTCTGAAGAGGAACAGGGCCAAGATTGGGTTTGGGTTTGCAGAAGTTGCTGGAGGCCATAAGCCCCACTGAAAGAGCATTTCAAGCACCCTCCATGCTGTTTCAATTAATGTCCCAGGTTTGGGGTGTGGGGTTTGGTAGTGTTTTTGTGGGGTTTTTTGAGTATTAGCCACGAGGGGGTAAAAAATCTGTCAAATGTGAATCTTCTCTTCATGGACACAGCATGGGATAGTTCACTGTGCTTCACAGTGCTGAGCCAAGTGAGCTCTGAGCCGGATTTGAATGGCAAACCCCAGGAATTCTTACTGCTAATCCTCCGTGTTTTCCCAAGCTGTGCCTTCCTCAGGCACTGACTGAGTGATGCTTTTCCATGCCCAGAAACTGGCCTGGAGGTGCTGGCAGTGCAGCAGGTGTCCAAGGCCCAGGCCTGGCAGCGCACGGGCAGAGCAGGCAGACAGGAGAGCGGCGTCTGCTACCGCCTCTACACCGAGGAGGACTTTGAGAAGTTTGAGGAAATGACAACACCTGAGATACAGAGGTGAGGACACAGCCATCACACTCCTTGCCACACCTCTTTTGCAGCTGGGGCTGTGGGAAGAACTGAGCAGCAAAACTACATCTAGGGGCTGGCTTGGGAAAAATGAGAGTGTGGGGACTAAACAGAAAAACTGGGAAATGTTTGCTCAGGGTGGACAGTTGGACACTGAGTCTCCAAATATATAAAGCAATAGTTCTGGCTGTCCTCCAGATTTTAGGCTTGCC
The DNA here is from genome assembly GCF_014805655.1 of Passer montanus. Lineage (NCBI taxonomy): Eukaryota > Metazoa > Chordata > Aves > Passeriformes > Passeridae > Passer > Passer montanus. The sequence goes on from NW_024369262.1 coordinate 256,281, forward strand.
TCTTCCTGATTTAGGAAGTAAGGCTTCACCAGCAGCATCAGACTTCTGTGTGTCAAGCTGCAGCACAGCCTGAGACTCTTATCTCAGCTTCTATGAAAAAAAGAATAAAACAAAAGAAGAGAACTATGTCAGCTGTTTATTCTGCCTATGCAGGTGTAACCTGGCCAGTGTGGTGCTTCAGCTCCTGGCCCTGAAAATTCCCAATGTGCTCACCTTTGACTTCATGGCCAAACCATCTCCTGGTAAGTGGCTACAAAGGCAGCCTTGGGGGAAAAGAGCAGGGAGCAGCCTTGGGCCATATGGTGTCACAACAACACAACATGAAGGTGTGCCCTGACTGCCAAGGGAGACTGGAGTAAATGGGGAAAGGTGCTTGTTCTCCTGGATAGAGGAGGATAAACCACATTTGGGACCCTGATTTCTGTAAATGGAAAGTACTTGTCTCTCTGGCCAGGGGAGGGAGGCAGTGATGGAACCAGCTGATCTTCACATCCCTCAGTGGGAGGCAGGAGGCCTCACAGTGTCCTCAATGTCCTTGTTTTGGCAGATGCTATTCAAGCAGCAATTGATCAGCTGGATCTGCTGGGAGCTGTGACCCAAAAGGAGGGTCAGCTTGTCCTGACCCCCCTGGGAAAGAAAATGGCAGCCTTTCCACTAGATCCTAAGTTCTCCAAGGTAAAAACTGCAGAAAAATTAACATTTTTAATCTCATGTACTCATCTCTGTACCATTGATGTTTCTCTTTCACACTCCTTAAACAAGGTGTGAAATCTGGGGTGTTTGCAGCTGTACTGGTATATTTGTTGTATATTAATGTACATAATTTACACCCCTTTTGCTGGATTCCTTGTAATTTGTTGTTAAATTCAAGTAAGTTTTTTAAAAGAGAGTTTTTTTCCTCTGGCACCTACTGAAGGTGGACAAAGCAAATTTGCTTGCAGTTTTCAGGGTTGTTTAGCAGGTCCGTGAGATGTCTGTTGCTGTGGTTGGTTTCAGTCACTGTTTGTGCTGGTTGTGCACTGGGCAGTCTCAGGGAGGAGCCTGGCAGGTGCTGTTACAGGTGCTTGGTGAGCCCATCAGAGGATTTACAGCTGTTCCTGGGCCCACATGTTTGAGATTGTCCTTAAAAATGTTTGGTTGAGTTCTGGGCTGCCAGGGAGCAGAAAGATCTGCCCAGCTGAAGTGGATTTGGTCAACCAAAGATGGCTTTTGTTGTGTCTGTGCAGGCCATCCTCCTGTCACCCAAGTTCCACTGTGCAGAGGAGATCCTGACCATCGTGGCACTGCTGTCAGTGGACAGTGTCCTCCACAACCCCCCTGCCCAGCGGGATGAGGTGCAGGCTGTCAGGAAGAAATTCATCTCCAGTGAGGGGGATCATCTCACCCTGCTCAACGTGTACAGGGCCTACAAGAACGTCAACGGGCACAAGGTGGGGTGATCTGAGCTGCCAGTGCTGCCTGAGCTCATGGGGGGAGGAGATTTTAGCAGAGAGCAGAGTGACACCTGAATCTTCCTTGGCTGCTGCCACAGGCATGCTCCAGAGCTGAGAGAAAAGAGGGCCCATGCTTTGTTCTGTAACAAAAGTTCCTACAGACAGCTCTGGCAAAGCTTTGTGGGGCCAGTTCTGTAATCACAGCCAAGGCTTTTCCTTCCCTGGGTCCAGCTGGAAACAGAAGGGAGTGGGAGAGTGTTGAGACTTGATAAATATCTGGACATGCTCTGTGACAGGATTCATTGGAAAACCATTGAGCATATTTAAAAGCAGACTTAGCTTTATCCTAGCCCTCATATTGATTTGTGGATCTGTGGACTCATGCACCCCATTCCTTGAAGCACCTTACCTGAAGTCATTTTTACCTGATTTGTTTTCACCACCTACAGGATATCAAGTGCTGTTCTGCAGCTCTTGGTGGCCTTGCAGAGCAGCTCTGAGTGGGAAAAGATCTATCACCTGCTGTTTCTGAGCAGTTGAGAGAGAATCTAGACATAGTAGAGTTAAGGGGGGTACAAATATGACCAGGGAAGGGGTCAGCAGGTTTTCTCTGAGGCAGATTGTAGGGGGATTCTGCTTTTCATAGTATCCAAAGGCTGTCATGCTCATGGGGTGAAGAAAAATCCCCTTCTAACTCCTCCTATCCTGCTGCAGGGATGGTGCAGAGAGAACTTCATCAATGGCAGGAACATGAAGCTGATGGCAGAAGTCAGAGCTCAGCTCAGGGACATTTGTGTAAAGGTAACTTACTTCCATATTCTATTTCTCTGTTTCACCTGTTAGTATTTTCCTGTTTGTCCCCAAACTGATGTTACTGTGCACCAAATCCAAGTGAGAAAATGGGGGATTGTTTTCAGTCTCCTACAAATAGCTGGATAAAATTCCTGACTGTGCACTTGCATCCCAAAATCTTAAATCTGCAGGGCTTAGTGAGTCAAGGAGAAATGGGAACCTCTGAGAAGACTTCTCAGGGAAAGGACAAGTTTCCTAAGGGCTTTTCCTGCTCTAATGCAGGTGGGACTGTGCTGTGTGTGCCACAGAGTGTTGTCAGCCTGTGCTGGCTGGCTTGTCCATGGATCAGGCATTCAGTGTGGCAGCAGCTTCCCCTCAGTGCTCTTCCTGCTGGGCACAGCGTGGGAGCTGCCACTGAACCCCTGGCAGTGTGTAGTGACATGGGAGCCACCCTCTGGGACATCATTTGTGAATGCTGGTTGGCCTTAGACTCCCTTCCAGAAGGAGAGTGACAATCCCTTCTGTTGGCCTTAGTCTGGCTTAGCCTAGCATCCACTTGAGCTGCATTCCCAGTGGTCCACCAGTGTTCTAACACAGGAAAACCCTCCAGGATTTCTGAAGTGAAACGGTGTCACTGTGAGGGTCAGGACTGGGTAACGAGTGACACAGACTCTGGGTCAGAAGGCTAATAGGCTAGAAGCCCCAACTTCACTGAAATAGTTTATTTTATACACTGGTCGATATAGGTGGACCTGAGTGGTCATTTAATCAATACATTTCACATGACTGGCTAATTAACAAGACACCCATTTGTAAACAACCTCACAGGCAGAACAGCTCATTACAAAACACCAGGTGCAGATTGTTTAGAATTCTTTCTCTCCACCTCCCTAAAGCTTCTCCTGGGAGAAGCTGACTCATGGGAAAGCTTATCTAGCTTTCTCTGACCAGAGAGCTGCCCCCACAGTATGGGTGCAGGTCGTTCTTGCTCACCCTTGTGTCCCCAGCTGTCGATGCCCCTGGAGTCGTGCCGCGGGGACACGGCCGGCGTGCGGCGCTGCCTGGCGCACAGCCTGTTCATGAACGCGGCCGAGCTGCGGCCGGACGGCTCCTACAGCACGGTGGGCTCCCACCAGGTGGTGGCCATCCACCCCTCGTCCGTGCTGTTCCAGTGCAAGCCCGCCTGCGTGGTGTACAACGCCCTGCTGCGCACCAACCGCTGCTACATGCGCGACCTGTGCCTGGTGGACGCGCGGTGGCTGCACGAGGCCGCGCCCGACTTCTTCCGCAGGAAACTCCGCGCGGCCAGCGGCTGAGCCACGTGGGACAGCTGGCTGGTCGCCTTGAACGACCTCTATATTCATTAAATTTTTTAAAAATAACTGTTTTTTTATAACCTTAAGCAACGGGATGGGTATTTATTGAGATCGGGTTTATATGTTTTTTGCGGAATAAAGAAGTGATGGTGAAAACGTGAATCCTGCGTGTTGGTTTGTGAGGCACAGAGCAAATGATGCTAGGAGCAGTCCTGGTGTTTATGGGTCTCGTGGGAGTGTGTTCATTGTCAGCAGTCTGGGCTTAAAGATGTGAAGGTAGCACAGTGAATCTGTGCTTGTGCAGAATGGACTCTGCCATTTACATGTGCAGTGCCTGGTCGCCTTGAACGACCTCTATATTCATTAAATTTTTTAAAAATAACTGTTTTTTTATAACCTTAAGCAACGGGATGGGTATTTATTGAGATCGGGTTTATATTTTTTTTTGCGGAATAAAAAAGTGGTGGTGAAAACGCGAATCCTGCGTGTTGGTTTGTGAGGCACAGAACAAACGGTGGTAGGAGCAGTCCTGGTGTTTATGGGTCTCGTGGGAGTGTGTTTGTTGTCAGCAGTCTGGGCTTAAGATGTGAAGGTAGCAGAGTGCATCTGTGCTTGTGCAGAATGGATTCTGCCATTTACATGTGCAGTGCTCAGACTCCTGTTATAATTGAGAGTTACAATTCTGGTCCTTTGATGGGATGGTATCCATTTGATGGAGATGGGACAGATGCTCTCCTTCTCCTGCCTTGCAGTGAGCAGCAAATGAGCCTTCTGTGCTTCTCCTCCACAGTGGGCACTAGTGCCAGCTTTTGGACAAAGGGAAGGCTTGGTGCCAGGAAACGCTACCTTAGTCATTCTCTCCTCTAAAATACACAAAAAAAACCCCCAACCATTCATTTTTTCTTTTTCTGAGGAGACCGCCACGCTCTGGCTGAACAGTGGCAGTTCTGACATGTGCATGTCTCCCATATCCCTAAAGCTCTTTTTGTGAGTTCACCCGAGAAGGGACTTGCACGGGTGCTGTGTCCGTGCCATCCCTGCCCATTCCATTGTCAGGGATCCCAGGAACCAGACATCCCGCAGGCACACCCAGTCCTGCCAGGGCCGGGACTCGAACCGGGTCTCACCGGGGCCGGGACTCGAACCCGCGGCGGCGGGTCCGCGCGGGGCCCGCCGGGGCCGGAAGCGCAGCGCGGTTCCGGGGCGGGCAGTGCTCGCCCTCCGCCGCTCCGCACGATGCTGCTCGCCCGCTCCCTGCGCGCCTTCT